>NC_055988.1:19158050-19473091 GCF_018446385.1 Zingiber officinale
CACTGTGATTTATATTGAAGATCAAACATGAAGACATCTTACGTGGCTATGGGAATTGGTCTTGCGGATTGTGTGCTTAGGCACTTGGAACCCATTTATGAAATTGTTGGTGTTGGCCATCCATAAAGGTCTATTTTGAAAACTTTGAAGCTTTTTGTACTTCTCTTAATCCCAATCCACCACTATTCTTATGCAAACATATCATACTCCACTTTACCTTGTGAAGAGTTCTTCAGTCCTTACACCACCATAGGAACTTAGCTATTTATCTAGGCAAGGAACATGCTGCAGCACATTCTAGAATCTTGCCAATAATGATAGTTTGTAAGATTTCTAACCTTCCTGCATATCAAAGAGCCTCACTTTTCACAACTTAGCTTCCTTTGTATATCATCAAGACAAAGCAATCCTGGTAAGTTTTATCTAATTCAATGGGATACCCAAATATGTGAATGGCAAAATCTCCTCAATTATGTGGCGGATACCTAGAATTTCAACTATAAATCTTTGCATTTGCTGAAATACACATCAGACTTACCATAAATAAGATATGACCTTGAAATAGTCACAAATTTATCCAACACCTCCGCGATAACCTTCACACTGCTAAAATGATCATGTCTACTACCAAGGAAAATTTAGGCAAGGTGAACTCTTAGACGAGAAGCATGGAGTTGGTGAAGATCTAAAGGTGAGTCTTTTGGGAAATTGGTGAAGATTTGGAGGTGAGACATTTGGGCAAGTTCAATCTGTGATGCATGTATTAACAATGAAAGGAAAACCTAACTTGATCTTTGCTAACTATATCAAAATAATCATTACAAATTTAACTACTTGAAATGTAATTGCACTAACATTTTGTAGCCTTGTTTACTCTATGTAAAAAAGTCTTTACTTGCCTCCTCTCATAATGTTTTATTTTGACCTTTTGCAGCCAGAGTATAATCAGGTGGCCTTTATTTTCTTTTAATAGCCTAAACATGATTCACTGACCTTTGTGTGTGTGTGTGTGTAACTTTTACAGAAAAAACATAATTCCATGTAATCTCAACAAGGTTAATTTCTTCTTTTGTCGATGGCTTTCTCAACGCTTGGCTTCTTGTGATGAGTCTTATTTAGTTTAAAATAGGGATTTGGCCATGGTTGACGTAGGAGTATCAGTCATCTTATTATTGTTTATGCGATTATTGCAAATCTATTCGATACCTGGAAAGGTGAAATCCCTCTTTTTGCACCCGTAAATTTGCGATTGAAAAGTTAATATTTCTGTGTTGCAAGTTCCACAACATTTTATTCATGATTTGTTATAATTTATAGAGATTCTGAAATTTGTTACAGATGTCAATGGACTTTGATATTTCCGAACATTCTGAATTATCATGCAAATTACTCACTTATTATTTCAATTTTACAGTCAAATTTGAACACCCCTTATAAAATGCATATTTATCCTTCTAAATACTAGTGTGATTGTAAAAGAGTATTCGACAATAAAATAAAATTATTTAGTTGCTATCAACATTAGTTAACTGTTCCAAATGACAAATTTAGTTAATTCATAATTTTATAATCATTAAACAATTATGTTATTCTATCAATTGATTTTGATTTCAATCACTTTTGAATTGAATTTAATATTCTATCAAGTGATCATATATCTTGATAACCGAATTAAGTTTTATGATGTTGAAATGATTATTCAAGTTTGATTTCTTTTTATAAACTTGAGTTTGCTTCAAATTTATTATTTAGATGTTACTAATTTTCAATTCAAATTATTTACTTTTTTAAAATTTTTATATTTTAAACTTTTGCTTGGTTATTGAGTTGGATAATATAAATTTATTTATATTTATTTTGAAAGTTTTTCTTATTTATTTGACATATTAATAAAATTTTTATTGATAAATATTGTTCATAAATATTAACATGATGAATATATATTTATTTAAGTTTATTAATTTAATTTAACGATTTATTCAAATTTATTTATTTAATTAATTATATATATATATTAAATTAATATAAATAAATTTTTATCAAATTAAACACTAATTTTATAAATAAATTTTTATCAAACTAAATACTAATTTTATTCACGATAGTAGCTATTAAAATTTTCTAATCTATTTATTATAAGTCAATTTTGACTAACTGAGATTTTAATTTTATTTATTATTTAGTTGACCACCGATTTATCGTGCCAATAAACTTCTTGTCTTTCAGATTTTAAATGCTTGTAACTTATATTTTTTAGAATTTCACATTAGTATTCAACCTACCCTGATCTAAAAATATTCGCATGAATTAGTCATTGTTGATTAAAATAAGGAATATTTTAGTCTTGCTGACGTGTTTACGCGTTTAGTTTGCCGCTTCGTTGTACCTGTTGCACAGTCCGTTCTTTTTGGATCCTATATTCTGATCCTCTCTTAGTCCTCCCTAAAAATATAAGTATTCTTGGACAAAATATAGGTATGCTTTAGTGGTATTTTAAGTTTAAGTTGTAAGGATCTTGAGCATAATAAATAATTTTAAGATTCTTTTCAAAAGATCCATACGAAGAAATCCGTATGCTAGTTGTGATGAGAGTTATATTTTTGTTCCGTAAATAAAAACTCCTGACAGTAATTTTGTCCTCGGTGAATCTCAGCATGATCAAGTGGTTAGTCAGTTTCTACGGTATCCATATGAATATGTTCCGTTTGTCTCATGAACTCATGATTTGAAGAAGAACAAACTTTGTGATGCTAGTCACTTTGAAGGTTCGGCCAAGGTGGAAGAAGACTAGAAGATCAAGAGACTCACGTGAAAAATGAGCTTAAAAGACTTTTTATATTCTTCAAAGAATACCAAGAGTCTCAAGAAATACCAAGAATCTTTGGCTTTTGGTCTTCTTCTAATAATGATACCAATTAATCTCCATTAATCTATATTATCCTCTACACATTCTTTGTGTGTCATCCAATAGGCTCTTGTAACGTTGACAATGTATCCAAATTAACATTTTAGATACATAAGAAATAAGTGACATCTAGCAAGACATTATCACTACCCAAGTGATGAGAATATCGAGATCCGACCTAACATTTCCGTATTTATTATATTGTATGACTCAGTTATTCTATCATTGATTTCTAGATTGATCAATGATGTATAGACCATGTCATCCTATTATTAATTTTTGTGTTTCTTAATCTCTAAGTAGACATAATCAAATAAGCTCAATATCTCATATTGATTAATTTGAGTATGGTCATGCATTCTTATGTCTTACTTAATCAAGAAGTCCACAGATATCACTTCTGTCATATAGAAGGGATAGATCCCATCTATACCACTCACATCCCTCCGCATAACTTATTGTATACACAATGATCGACTTTATAATCTACCTTGTTACATGTGACGTTTGACGATACTAAAATACACAACTCCTTATATAGGGAATCATAGTGACTTCAAGTCTAAGAACTATTCATATCAGTAATCACTATGAGAATGTTTATGACACTCATATAACGATCCATGAAACATCTCATGACGGGTCAATTCAGTACATATTCTTTAATATATACTCATATGGTAATATGATATCTCATATCCATGACTTGTAGGATTAAGTCATCAATTGACCTATATGCTAGTATCAATGCATTAATATTATCCTTGTATATTAATATTTAACCAGGAATAGTTAAGAATAATGTTTATATATTTTTACAGGCTCTCACTATCAATTCAACCAATTAATTTGTTGTAAACTAGAACCTACTACCCTAGGATATTATTATACTTATTCATCTGGTACAACATAGATCTGAAGTAAATATAATAACCATAACCTTTGTCATTTATTAATGAAATATGATATAAAATATCATAAGTCAATCAACTCTTGATTGACTCTTAGGGCTTACACTAACAATCTCCTTATATCACTAGTGTCAATAATTGAAATATCTAATATTCATTGACCTAGTGTGACCATCATGCTTCCTTTGTGCAAAAGCCTTGGTCAAAGGATCTGCAATGTTAGCATTGATCGATACTCTGCATAGTCTTATATCTCTTTTATCGATGATCTCTCGAATGAGATGGAACCGTCATAGTATCTAATACTCAACACCACTATTTAAGTAAAATACATACTCTAACTGGGATATGAAATTATCCTTGTTAGTTTAGAAGCTTGCATCACTGTAACCCTACAGCGAGCTCCTCATCACCTCTAAATATTAAGAAATATTCTTTCGTTCTTCTCAAGTACTTAAGAATATCCTACACTGCTATCCAGTGACCTTCACCTAGATTTAACTGGTATCTGCTCTTCATGCTTAATGCATACAAGACATCAGGGCGAGTATAAAGCATGACGTACATGATAGACCCTATAGTAGATGCATAAGGAATCTGATCCATGCGGTTCCTTTCTTCCTTAGAAGAGGGACATTGAGTCTTCGAAAGGCTTATCATGTGATATCGGCAGGAATCCCTTCTTAGAAATTTGCATCGCGAAATGATTAAGTATTTTGTCAATATATGTACTCTGACTTAGACCAAACTATCTCTTAGATCTATCTTTATAGATCTTGATGCCTAATAAGTCTTTTATTGAAAAACAATTCCCAAGCCAAGTCTTCATAGATTATAGTAATGGGATATTATTTCCAATGATAAGAATGTCATTTACATACAAGACGAGAAAGATGACTGCCACTAATCCTTTTGTAGACATAAAGTTCATCTTCATTCTTGATGAAACCAAATACTTTGATTATATCATCGAATCGAAGATTCCAGCTTTTAGAAGTTTGCTTTAATCCATAAATGAACCTTTACAACTTATATATCTTTCTAGCATCATTTGGATCTACAAAATCCTCAGATTGTGTCATGTACACATCCTCGAGTAGATTTCCTCCATTCAGAAATACAGTTTTGACATACATCTATCAAATCTTATAATCATGGTAGGAGGCAATAACAAGTATGATCTGAATAGACTTAAGTATCACAACTGGTGAAAATATTTCATCATAGTCTATACCATGAATTTGCTTGAATCCTTTAGCTAGCAATCACCCCTTATAGGTATGCATATGATCATTCATGTCAGTCTTCACTTTGAAGACTCACTTACACCCAATAGGTTTGATCCTTTCAGGTGGATCAACCAAAGTCCATACTTGGTTAGTGTACATGGATTCCATTTCGGATCTCATGACCTCTAGCCATTTCTCAGAATCTGGGCTCATTATAGCTTCTTGATAGGATGAAGGCTCGTTGAGATCAACAAACATTACATCACCGTAGTAAGACAAGAGAAAAGAATATCTCTTAGGCTGACCACGTAATCTATCGGAACTGCATAGCGCTTATTCTACTCGAACAGGTTGTTGCTCCTCAATTACTTAGGGTGTAATAGATTCATGATCCACAACACTTAGTGGTACATATCCAATTTCTATTAAGGCCTCAGTGCTAGTTTGTGTATCTTGAATTTCTTCAAGATTGACTTTACTCCCACTGGCTCTTTTAGAAATAAACTCTCTTTCTAGAAAAAAAATATTTTTAGCAACAAACACTTTGCCTTATGCGAGATTATAAAAGTGATATCCTTTCGTTTCCTTGGGATATCCTACAAAATAGCACTTATCAAATTTGGGTCTTAGTTTCTTTGAAACTTAGCGTCGAACGTAAATCTCACAACTGTTAGTGCAATTTCTCTAGGTTAAGGTTGACTAGGTTGACTAAGCTTGAATTGACTCAAGCTTGAGTCTTGATGTTTGACAATGTATAAAGATTGCAGATGCAATCGTCCATTTGGGGAGATTGTTGGAGTAATTCTCCTCTGGACAATGTTTGACCAGTTTGGTGTGAAGAAAAGTCAAGTAGGTCAAGATTAACCGGATACTTAACTGGAAAGTCCTAATTTTAAGTTAGGCAAGGGCAAGTACAATGGGGAGGTTGGCAGATGATGAAATTCAAGTGGGTCAGTGTTGACCGGACACTTGGTATGAAAAGTCCTGGTGAGTAAGCCAGTGATGTGCGCATATTATATACACTTATTAAGTATGTTTTGACGCACATTCATATACTTTATGTATGCTTTGTCTATGTACTTTTATACTCTTTGTCTTACTTTCAGCATAATTACTCTTCTTTGTTCGGAGATATGCTCTTTGTGTATTTTCTATTGATAGGAACTAAATTTGGAGAGGAAACAATGTTCGTGGTCAATTCAGACAACAACTGAAGGAAAATATCACTGGCCATGTGACCTACACGGCTATGTCAAAGAAGCAAGGAGGAAAGTGACCTTGGCCGTGTGGTGCACACAACCCGTGTGGCTTCATCAGAGGGGGAGCATGACATCCACACGACCGTGTCACCTTAGCAGCATACCCAGAGCATGGCTGTGTGGATCTACATGACCATGCAACACTTCCAGAGAGCAAGCAGGGTTTGGCCGTGTGGTCCACATGACTGTGCAGGATTTCCAGAGGCCAAGAATGGCTAGGCCGTGTAAGCCACACGACCATGTAGGCCATCCAGAGCTAAAGTATAACATGGCTGTGTGGAATCTACACGGCTGTGTCACCCTAGCCGCGAGGTAGATGCGCGAGGCCATGTGAATGCCACACGGCCGTGTCACGGGCTGTGTGGTGCCTGTGCCTAGCTCTATAAAAGGGGGTTTCTTCCCCTTTCTAGAGGAGGAAGGCTCTCCCTTTGGGGAGATCTAACTTGGTGCTATTTTCCATCATCTCCGCTCTTAGTTCGACGATCCGAGGCCATCTCCATCTCCATATCGACTCCAGAAGCTAAGGATTGATTCCGAAGATCACTCATCACAACTAGATAAGCATTTCTCTTTTCTTTCTCCAAGTTGGGATTGGAATGCTTGTAATCCTTATATCTTCAGATCTTTATCTTTGTGCTATGGAATAGATCTATTGTTTTAAGATTAAGGGAGTAATTGTGGTGTGATTTGATGTAAGAACTCATGGATATACCAATTTCTTATCTAGATGATGTTAGCATATTTTGTATCTATTTGATCTTATGTGGATTCATGTATGTATACTTAATTACCTTGTTTGATTGAATGTTTGTGATGCTTGTGGATCCTGTAGAGGGATACCATAGATTGTATGATCGAGGGACGCTAGTGACAAACAATCCCACTAATGGACGTCTAGGGTGTCACCTTGAAAGGTGAAGTAAGTTTCATTAAGGAAGTAGGATGGTTGAACGTAATTATTACCTACATCATTATGTGTATTGAGTAGAGATGTGTTTCTGTGTTGTATGACTGAGGGACGCTAGTGACAGGCAGTCCTGCTAACGGACTTTATGGGAATCATATCCATTTGATTACTAGTGGTGTTGATCTAGATCCCTTGTTGGTTATCTTCTGTAGGAGAAAATCGACAACTTCCTACAAATGCATGTTAATTGAGGATATTAATTGACGAACCATTTTACATTGATGAATATCACAATGAAATTGAACTCCTAGAACATTCACAAAAACTAAGTACTTCATTTACTTTTTTATTTTTATTTCTAGTTTCTTTACCCAAATCAATTCTTATTTAGTTGACTGTTTAGCTAATTCTTCGTGAGACATCTCTAGTGCTTATAATCAGTCCCTGTGGGATTGATATCTTTTTTATTACTGAGGATAAAACCGTGCACTTACGGTGATGTAACAAGTTTTTGGCACCGTTGCCGAGGACTGCGTCTATAACATTAGAGATAATCATTTGAGTTAGACTAAACTTTTCTTTCTTTTCTATTACATACTTATAACTAGACCTAGAAATTCGGTTTTTGCAATTTTACCTTGCATTGATTATTTCTTTATTTGCAATCTTCCTTTTTGTAATTTTAAACCTTCAAATTTGTAATCTTACTCTTGTATGCGTAGATCTAACTTTGCAAGAGATCTATTACCCTTTGATTCAGAGATTGACAGGACGTCTCATAGAAGAAGTATCTTGCAAATACATCAGGAAGAACAAGAACATTCAGTTATGGCAAATAAACCATTGAAGGATTATGCAACACCATATGCACGAGGGCTTCGGTCTAGCATCACCAGATCATCCATTGAAGCTAATAACTTTGAGATAAAGTCTACAATAATCACTATAGTATAACAGAACCAATTTGGGGGTGGACCACATGAAGATCCGAATTAACACCTTGAAGTCTTTTATGAAATTTGCAATACAATGAAAATAAATGGTGTTCCAGCAGAAGCATTACGACTATTATTGTTTGGGTTTTCTTTGAGAGATAGAGCCAAACAGTGGCTAAATTCTTTACTAGCCAATAGCATATCCACTTGGGAGCAATGCGAACAACAATTTCTAGACAAATTCTATCCCCTAGCAAGACTACTCATATAAGAAATTTAATAGCAAGCTTCAGATAGTTAGAATCGGAATCATTATTTGAAGTATGGGATAGATTTAATAATATGCTCAGACAATACACACATCATGAACTTGAAAAGCGCTAGTGTTACTGTAACGACCCGCCTCTTACTAGCTAGGCTGCGAAGCCGATCGCTACATTATGCTGTGCTGGACTATTAATGCGGAATGAAAACTGGCTAATTTAAAATTTTACTGAACTAAATGCTGTAAAGTTTAACTTAGTGTTCTGGGTGTACCTAGGAGTTGTACACATGCTAGGGGAGGTGTTTACAACTGATAATAAACTTCGGATCGATCCACAGACCGATCTACTAATACTGGCACGGTAGGAAACTCCGGATTGTTCAACCGACCGATCCATAAACTACGCTGCAATCCTGTACGCTGCTGGATCGGTCTGCCGACCGATCCAGCTGGTCCCTGATCGGTCAATGAGACCGATCAGTGGCTTACTGATCGGTCTGCTGACCGATCAGTGAGCCATTTTTTTTTTCGCGACCCAGCTCCTGATCGATCCACGGATCGGTCAACCGATCGATCAGAGACTCCCTGATCGGTCTACCGACCGATCAGAGACTCCCTGATCGGTCTGCTGACCGATCAGGGGTTTCTGATTTCGTATCAGGCCCCTGATATCAGCACTGATGCAAAACGGCAAGGTGATCGCCTATGCCTCCAGACAACTCAAGGATTATGAGAAGAATTACCCTACTCATGACCTTGAGCTTGCAGCAGTAGTGTTCGCTCTCAAAATTTGGAGACATTACTTATATGGAGCTCAGTGCAGAGTGTATACAGATCATCAGAGTTTGAAGTACTTCTTCACTCAGAAGGATCTGAACATGCGTCAACGCAGATGGCTTGAGCTGGTCAAAGACTATGATATAGACATCCTCTACCATCCAGGGAAAGCCAATAAGGTAGCCGACACACTTAGCAGAAAATCCAGTGCTACCTTATTATCTCTTACAGCCGTGTCACCGCCCCTACAGAAGGAGATCGTAGATTTCGGTCTCGAACTCATCGTTGGACAGCTCTATACTATGACCTTAGAGTCTACCTTGCTTGGTGATATTCACTCAGCTCAGGAGCAGGACCCTGAAATTCAGAAAATCAAGCAAGGGCTAGCAGAATCAGAAAGTAGAGAATTCAGAGTGTCCGATAGCGGGGTGTTGTATTTTGGTGACAGACTCTGTGTTCCAGATCAGGAGATGCTACGGAGACAGATTTTAGATGAGGCTCACAAGACTCCCTATGCGATGCATCCAGGTTCCACCAAAATGTATCAAGACCTGAAGAACCATTTTTGGTGGCCCGGGATGAAGCGAGACTTCGCCAGATATGTTAGCATCTGCCTCACCTGTCAGAGAGTCAAGGCAGAACATGAGCGACCAGGAGGAGTTCTGCAGCCTATACAGATTCCAGAATGGAAGTGGGAGGATATCTCTATGGATTTCATAGTGGTAGTGCCCAGAACCACGAATGGTTTTGACGCCATCTGGGTAATAGTCGACAGGTTGACTAAATCAGCCCACTTCTTAGCTATCAAGATATCCTACTCCATGGAGAAGCTAGCTCAGTTGTATCTCCAGGAGATCGTCAGACTACATGGAGTCCCACGAACCATCATTTCAGACAGGGACAGCAGATTCACATCATACTTCTGGGAGTGTGTACAGTCAGCGTTGGGCACTAGGTTAAAGTTCAGCACAGCATTCCATCCTCAGACAGATGGTCAGACGGAGCGAGTAAATCAGGTACTCGAAGATATGCTCCGAGCGTGTGCCCTAGACTTCAAGAGAAGTTGGTGCAAATATCTGAGCTTAGCAGAATTTGCATACAACAACAGCTATCAGGCCACTATCGGCATGACACCTTACGAGGCTCTCTATGGGCGGAGGTGTAGATCTCCAATCTGCTGGTATGAGAGTGGTGAATAGAAAGAACTAGAACTTCAGATAGATCTAGTAGCAGATACTACAGCAGCTATACAGCAGATCCGCCAGAGGATAGAGATAGCTCAGAGCCGCCAGAAAAGCTATGCTGATACACGGCGCAGACCCTTAGAGTTTTCAGTCGGGGATACAGTGTTCCTCAGAGTAGCTCCCATGAAGGGAGTGATGCGTTTTGGGAAGAAGGGCAAGCTTAGTCCCAGATATGTGGGACCATACCTTATCAGCAAAAGAGTGGGCAAGGTAGCATATGAGCTAGAGCTACCCCAGGAAATGTCAGCTGTCTACAATGTATTTCATGTCTCTATGCTGAAGAAGCATACCCCAGATGCCACCCAGGTGATTGAGCCCCAGTCGGTACAGATCCGCGAAGACCTCAGCTATGATAGTCGGCCTATTCAGATAATAGGCCGAGCAGTTAAGAAATTACGGAACAAGGAAGTACCATTAGTCAAAGTCGTTTGGCACAGTCACACAGCAGAAGAGGCAACTTGGGAGACAGAAGCCAGCATGAGATAGAAGTACCCAGAATTATTCTAAGTTCGAGGACAAACTTTTTATAAGATATGGGGGATTGTAACGCCCGAAAATTCTCAAGACTACTTTAGGAATATTCTATGATTTTTCTGGAATTATTAGATATTTTTTCGGAATTTTCCGAGTAGCGGAAGTAGCAAAAATTTTTAGAAAAATAAAATGGCTTAAGCGGGAATCGAACCCGGGACCTCTCGGGTCCGCTAAACCTTTAGTTAGCCTTAGTAACCGGTGAACCCAGCAGGGCCGTGCTGAAAGGAAAGAGAATCAATTATATTTATAATTGGTTTGGCCGAATTAATTACTTAGTATAAATAGGAAATTTAAGTTGGGGTTTGGTTTATTTTAGAACTTGGTTCGGCAACTCCTCTCCAAAACCCTCACGCCGACGCCAACCCTCTCCCCTCTCCTTCTCTCGGCGCCACAACAAGGGAAGAACTAGGGTTCCATCCCTAGGGTCCCAAGGTCACTTCCGGCGACGATTTCAGCACAAGGACGTTCCCCTCTGCGAGTAGAGCACGTGGACGCGAGCGAATCGTCGAGAAGTCGTCTCCACCGGGATTTCTAGCGAATAGATTTGTAAGAAATCTAGCACACAGTGTAAGAAACCCCTCACCTGCAGTATAAGTAGCTCTCGCTTGTTTTCTTTTATGCATTAAATTAGTTTTATTGAATTTTGTCAGCATATAGTGTGTAATTTAACTCTTCTCACAGATTTAGGGATTAGTGAGCATCTCTAGATGGGCCGAGCACGTGTATCCTCTGTAGATAGGGGTTTAGACGCTGCTGGGTGCCTAGAGGTGGTCTCCCGGATCGAGAGGAGAGTTAGAGAGCGCCGAATGCTCGACAAAATGCCTAGCATAGCCTTATGATACAGTGGGCATTTAGTTAAATGCCATAGAACATGCTAATTAGCATGATCAGTTTTATTTCAGCTTTTATGAGACTAGATGTCCAAATGGGTGGGCTCCCACAGTCGCCTCTAGGTTCAGATAACCTAGTTCTAGGTTCAGATAATCTAGATTCAGCAAAATAGTATTAGCTATTTCAGTATTTTACTTTTCAGTGGCACTGTACTGGATTAGATATCCATTGGGTTGGGCTCCCATAGTCGTCCCTAGGTTTATCTAACCTAGTAAACCCTACTAGATTCGGAACTTGAAATCCCGGGTCTAGTTAGGGATGCGCGCACAGCAAGTACAGTTGCCAGGGCCCATCAGCAGCATGTTTAGTATTTTTACTTACTATATGTATATGGTTTTCAACCTTTCACAAATTAGTTCGTGAATTCAGTACAGTCCTAGCAGTAGCTCAGTATTAGCTTAGCTCAGTTTTTAGTATCAGCTTAGTTCTTCATTGATACCATGTGATTGATATCATGTTCAGCTTTAGATATGCCATGATTGTATGCTTATATGTCATGCCATGTTTAGTTTATTCAGTATACTTAGCATATCCTTTCAAACAGCATGATTTAAAATCATATTTGCATCGTATGCATGTTTTAGTGAGGTAGATGGTTTCTTACTAAGCTTTTTAGCTTACAGATACTATTTTCCTTATACTGCAGATACAGGTAAAAGGAAAATGGACTAGCAGTGGAGGCTGGAGGTCAATGCAGATCAAGATGTGTGTGGAAGGAACTGGAATAAAGATCCTAGGGATCTAGTTTTATTTTATTATGCATTAGAATGTGTTCAGTATGCATTAGTACTTATAGCAAGCGTTATCTTATGTTTCTGTTAGTTAGCAAGAGAACAGTTTAAAACCTTGTTAGTTTTGGTTTCCATATGTTTACATGCCATGAATTTGTATTCTATGCCTTAATCATGTCTAGTATGTTAGCCATTACCCAGTAGAATGTTTCTCTTAGCTTTTATAGTGTTGTGTAATGACTTTGGCACGCATCAGTGCTGATATCAGGGGCCTGAATGGTAATCTGATCGGTCGCCAGATCGATCAGAGTCTCCGATCGCTGGACCGATCGTGACTGTTTCTACGATCTGTTGTTCCGATCGATCCGTGGATCGATCGTGAGCTGGGTCGCGAAAAAAATGGCTCATTGATCGGTCAGCAGACCGAAAATAGCCACCGATCGGTCTCATTGACCGATCAGGACCAGCTGGATCGGTCGGCAGATCCAATCCAGGTGATTACAACGTAGTTTATGGATCGGTCGGTTGAACGATCCGGAGTTTCCTACCGTGTCAGAGATCGGTCTGTGGATCGATCTGAAGTTTATTATCAGTTGTAAACACCTCCCCTAGCATGTGTACAACTCCTAGGTACACCCAGAACACTAAGTTAAACTTTACAGCATTTAGTTCAGTAAAATTTTAAATTAGCCAGTTTTCATTCCGCATTAATAGTCCAGCATAGCATAATGTAGCGATCGGCTTCGCAGCCTAGCTAGTAGGAGGCGGGTCGTTACAGTTACATACATTTTATAATGACATCAATTACCATACAAAAGTATCCCTAGATTTTGCAACTAGAGGGGCACTAATGAACAAAAGTCTTGATGAAGCCGAGGTCATTATTGAAAGTGTAGCACAGAACCATCATCAGTGGCCATCAGAAAGATGTGGAGGCTATTCGTTTGTAAACCCAACTAAAGCATCAGGAAAATTTGATATAGATGCAATTACTTTGATGTCTGCAAAGCTGGATGCTCTTACCAAAAATTTAGAGAATATGGGAATAAATTCAAGCACGGTCAATACCATAGTATGTGTATGTGAGACATGTGGTAGCACAAACCACGCTCAAGACTCATACCCATTGGGAGCCATCTCTGCGCAAATTAATCAACTTGAGCAATGTGACACTATTGTGAGTTACAATCAAAGGTAGAATAACTCATATTCCAACACATACAACCTTGGTTGGAAGAATCATCCAAACTTCTCTTATCGTAATAATCAAGAGCAAGGACCATCCACGGGGGATAGACCAAGCTACCAGCCTGGACAACAAAGCTATCAACAACAACAACTTTCTTAAGGCTATCAATTTTCCAAATTGGAGAAAATGCTTGAAGAAGTTATTTCTGGTTAAAATGAATTGAACCAAGAAATCAAGCTACTTAATCAGAGAATGGATAATTCAAAGAAATACCAGAAGATGCAAGATAGCCAAATTGCTCAGATAGCTTCATCATCCTCAAGAGCACCAGGACAATTTCCTGGAAAACCTGATGTCAACCCAATGGAACATTGCAATATAATTGAGTTTAGGAGTGGACAGACTTTGGGAGATCCTCAAATAACTGCTCCAAAAGGGATGAAACTTCAAGAAGAGCTCTCTCCTCCAACACTTGAACAAATTCAGATTCAAGATGATGAGGGAAATACCAAGAAGGTTGAAGAGACTCTTCCACTCCACCCTCAAAGTCAAACAATCCTTTTCCATAAAGACTTGCTATGACAAAGAAAGATGAAGAATTCGGCAGGTTCCTTAACAAAGTTAAAGACATATGTGTTGAAGTCCCTCTAATAGATGCAATTCAATAAATGCCAAAGTTTGACAAGTTTTTGAAGGGCATTATGCCCAACAAAAGAAGAAAGGGAGAGATCGAGACCATAGCTCTAACAGAAGAATGCAACACTTTATTTGAGAAGAACACTTCCCCAAAGCTCCAAGATCCTGGAAGCTTTTATATCCCTTGCACCATAGGATCTAAATTTATTGAAAAAGGTTTATGTGATTTGGGGGTAAGTGTTAGCCTCATACCATATTCAATTTGTAATAAGCTAGGTCTCAAAAACTTTAAACTTACTACCATGACACTACAATTAGCTGATCATTCTTGCAGGTGCCCTATGGGTATTGTTAAAGATGTGCTGGTAGAAGTGGGTGACAGCATCATACCTACAAATTTTGTTGTGCGAGACATGGAGGAAGACCCGAAAATTCCAATTATATTGGGAAGACCTTTTCTTGCAACAGCTAGATGTAACGACCCAATTTTCCTCATTAGGAGTTCTAAAAGTTCTTAAAAATATTTAGAAATATTTTATAAATATTCTAGAGATTTATAGAAAATTTTAGAGTATTTTTATGTAATTTTTGGGGGTCGTTTGGTATTTTTACTAAACGAAGGAAGTTTCGACAAAAAAATGTCCAAGCCGAGAATTGAACCCACGACCTTTGACTCGGTCAAAACCCGACTGACCAGGTGGGCAAACGGATTTTTCTATTTAGAAAAGGTAGCGAATTTATTTAAGATAGTTAACAGAATATTGGATTATAAAAGGGATAAGTTGATCTTGTATTTGTCTGTTTAGAAAAGGTAGCGAATTTATTTAAGATAGTTAACAGAATATTATAAAAGGGATAAGTTGATGTTGGATTTGTCTGTTTAGAAAATATAGCGAATTTATTTAAGATAGTTAGCATAATATTGGATTATAAAAGGGATAAGTTGATGTTGGATTTGTCTGTTTAGAAAAGGTAGCGAATTTATTTAAGGAGTTAACAGAAATATTAAGTTATAAAAAGGGATAAGTTGATGCTCTGTTTTCTGGTGACTTAAACCATTCTCTCATTCTCTTCTGCGTACGATGGCGGAGCTTAGGCAGAAAACGAAAGGGAGTTAGGGCATCATCTCCGGCGGTCGGCCAAGGTCCTAGAAGCCCTTTTTGTTCGGTTGTGAGTCCAAGAATCAAGGTAAGTGCTTCTCACCTGCAGTAGGAGTAGTTTCGGACCTTTGTTCTTCTTGAATTCGAAGCATGAGAAGCGCTTATAGTGTAGATTTTTAATTAAGCGTATAGTGCAGATTTTAATTAAGCTTATAGTGCAGATTTTTAATTAAGCCTATAGTGCAGATTTTAATTAAGCTTATAGTGCAGGTTTTTATGTAGGCTTATAGTGCAGATTTTAATTAAGCTTGTAGTGCAGATTTTTAATTAAGCCTATAGCGCAGATTTTAATTAAGCTTATAGTGCAGATTTTTATGTAGACTTATAGTGCATATTTTAATTAAGCTTATAGTGCAGATTTTAATTAAGCATATAGTGCAGATTTTAATTAAGCTTATAGTGCAGATTTTTAATTAAGCTTATAGTACAGATTTTATTTAAGCTTATAGTGCAGATTTTTGTTAAGCATTAGTGTGCAGAATTTTATTAAGCTTACAAGTGCAGATTTTATTAAGATTATAATGCAGATTTTTAATAAGCTTGAATGCAGATTTTGATTAAGCTTATATGCAGATTTTTGTTTAAACATTTCAGTTTTTAAAGAAGCATTCTTTTATTAGAAGTATTAACAAGTATAAGAAAGATAAAAAAAAGAAAGAAAAGGCCAAGGCCTTAAGTAGATCCTAAAGTCAAGACTTTAGGGATTTTGGCACACAAGGTGCTAAAGAAAATGTCGAGACATGATATATTAGAAGTATTAAAAGATAACAAGTATTTTACTTTTATCAGTGGCACTGTATTGGACTCTTAGTTGTCCTTGGGTTGGGCTCCCATAGTCGTCCCTAGGTTTAGATAACCTAGTAGTAACGGCACGGCCGACGGTCGACGACCCGAGGGTCGCCAAATGGGCTGTAACGACCCGCCTTCTACTAACTAGGCTGTGAGGCCAATCGTTACATTATGCTGTGCTAACTACTCCCTGAGCATCATTAAATCTAAGTGCGGAAGCTGTACTAATCAAAACTTTGCTAAACTATTATCATTTCTTGATTCTATGTGTGCTAAGGGATGTATTCTAAACTATTCATGACATGTTTTACATTCCCCCATGGTCAAGGAACTGGGCTGAGGATTTTTGGCTGTTATCAGACCTCCCAATCGATCCACGGATCGATTGGAATGGTTGAATCGATCCAGTGATCGATTCAGCCGGCTACTGTATGCGGGACTTGGGTTGGATCGATCCAGTGATCAATCCAGCACGCTACTGTGCTCGGGGCAATATTCTGGATCGATCGGTTGATCGATCCAGCCTGGTTAATCGATCCAGCGATCGATCCCGGAGCTCTCTGTTCTCGACAGAAATTGCTGGATCGATCGGCTGATCAATCCAGAGGCCTACTGTTCGCGAGACGAGTTGCCCAGTCGATCCGTCGATCGATTGGAAACTCTCGAATCGATCAGCTGATCGATTCGAGTTTTTGGTTTCGTGCCAAAGGTCTGATTTCAGCACTGTTTCGTGCCTCAATCACATTACAAGGTCTAACCTAAATGCCAAACATTCTAACATCACAAAAAATAGTGTTCTAAACATGATAGGATGCATAATTAACTAATTCATGACACTTAACATTCGAAGGTGTAAAATGACAAAATGCTAAAGGTTCAAATGCTTAAACACAAGCTCGCTGAAATTCCCTAAGATCTCTATTCCAAGTTCCATCCACACACATCTTCGTAGCATTGCCCTCCAGCCTCCGCTAATCCATTTTTCCTTTACCTTTATCTACAGTATAAGGAAAAGAAAGTATCTGTAAGCTTTCACTTAGTAAGAAACCATCTATCTCACTAAAACATGCAAGCGATGCAATTCATGGTTTCAAAACATGCTATTTGAAAAGAACATACTGAATATGCTAAACATGGCATACTGAAATCACAAGATGTGGAAAACAAAACTGATCATAAGACTATCACATGCCTCCATAAGGAAACTAAACAGAGCATGGACTGAACTAAGCTGATGCTAAACTATTGCTATAGTCGTACTACTTTCACATAGCTATTTTGTGAGGTTCTGAAAACTAATTACATAATAAGTGAAAATACGTAATCATGCTGCTGTTTGGGCCCGACAACTGTACTTTGCTGTGCGCGCATCCCTAACTAGACCCGGGTTTGCAAGTCCCGAATTTAGTAGGGTTACTAGGTTAGCTGAACCTAGGGATGACTATGGGAGCCCAACCCAATGGATATCTAATCCAGTACAGTGCCACCAAGAAGGTAAAATACTGAACATAAGCTAATAATTCTTGTCTTGCTTTTACTAGGTTGTCTAAACCTAGAACTAGGTTATCTAACCTAGAGGCGACTGTGGGAGCCCACCCATTGGACATTTAGTCCTGTAAAAGCTGGAGCAAGACTAAATAAGCTATAAAATGCTTCTATTGCATTTATCTAAGTTACTAAAATGCCTAAGTTGCATTTTTCTGTGCTAAACATTTAATCGAACACTTGGTATGCGCTAATTCGCATCCTTTGTGTCGATAGTCTACATATTACTAAACTAAGACATGGAATTCACACGAAAGCTACTTATACTGCAGGTGAGGGGTTTCTTACCTCCTGTTCGGATTTTCTTACGATTCTAATCGCTAGATTTCCAGAGGAGACGATCCTTTCGATGATCTTCTCGCGTCTATGCGTTCCTCTCGTGGAGGGGAGCGTCCTCGTGTCGAAGTCATCGCCAGAAAGTGCCCTTGGGAGGAACCCTAGCCTTCCTTGTGGTTGGCGTCGAGAGAGGAAGAAAAGAGAGGTGGGCGGCGGTGAGGTTTTGAGGGGAGGAAAAATCACGATCCCAATAATCCTTCACTTAATTATTTCTTATTTATATTAAGTGATCTAATTCGCCCCAACTCCAACTTAAATAAAATTGATTCCCTTTCCTTTCAGCACGGCCCTGCTGGGTTCACTTGGTTACTAGAGTCACCCTATAAGACATAGAGTTCACTAGGTCCCGGGTTCAATTCCCGCGTAGGCTATTCTCGTTCTTTATTTATTTTTGCTACTTCCACTATTCTAAAAATTCCATAAAAACATTCTAAAATTCCAGAAAAATCATAGAATATTTCTAAAATAGTTTTGAGAAATTTTCGGGCGTTACATGGGCCGCCAAATGGGTCGGGTCATTACAATAGTAAACCCTACTAGATTCGGGACCAACTATCTCGGGTCTAGTTAGGGATGCGCGCATAGCAAGTACAGTTGCCAGGCCCAAGAAGAAAGTTGATTATTATTTTGAAGTATTATATGTATAAGTTTTTGAACAAGTAAAGTAAGTTTTACATCAGTATAAAAGTATTAAAGAAGAAGTTTTTAAACAAGTGAAATAAAAGAATAAGTTTAGAACAAATGAAATAAGTTTCATTTTGTTTTAAAAACAGCAAGTTGAGTTTTCTTTTATGCTAGCATGTTATTTAGATTAGCTTATTGTCCTTTGCTATTAGAAGAGCATGAGTAGCTTTACATGTTTAGCATTTCAGTATGTTTGTTTCTTTTACTAGTAGATGAGCATGAGTAGTTTCCCTTTTGAGCATTCAGTTTTAGTTTTTAGTATATGTACATGCATATCGAGATTTTGTGAGTTAGATAGCGCTTATTAAGCAATTTTGCTTATAGATGCATTTCCTCTTACTACAGATAAAGGAAAGGAAAAGCTATAGTAAAGGAAGGCGACAAGGAGGTGCGGATGGATGTGTGATGCCTGGACTATAGAAGCCTTGAGATTTAGCATAAGAATTTATTAACAAAGAGTTGAGTAGAATGTATTAGATGAGTCATTTAGTCTTCCGCTGCTAGTTAATTGTATGTTTTGAGTTCTCCGAGAGTTTTAGGAATTACTATCAACATGTGTGCAATGTTAGTTAAGTAAAGTTAGTAGTCCAGTAGCGCTCCGCCCTCACAATCCAGTAGTGAGGAGGGTGGGGTGTTACACTAGAGCTATTATCGATGTGAAAAATCATAAACTTTCTTTGATTATCGGTAAGGAAAGGTTATAGTATGATTTATCTAATTCTCCTAACCATGTATCTTCTTTCTTGGTAAGCATTTGCAGCAGGGCAAATGCTTACAAAGCTGAGGAATGGAACTTCCATCCTCATGGGAGGCTGCCGGATGAAGAACACGATCCGACAAGTATTGGGAGAAGACTCCCAATAAATAATGAGCAGTACCTCTGCCCTTCGAGGGCAAGAATGAAGGAAGAGGAAGCAACATCAACCTGAGGAGGAAATCCGTGCCACCTTGGGTATAATCTGTGGAACCAGAGACGGGGTTGAGCTAATGACCTTAAACAAGCGCTTCTTAGGAGGCAACCCAAGAGTTCTTTTTATTTAGACTCAATTTTAGTTCTCTTTTTCATTAGTTAGTGTTTTTAAACTTTGGTTATTTTTGTTTTCAGGTTATATATTGCCTCCATGAGCCAGGCATGATCATTTCATGGGCATGGAGGCGTTGGAGAAGTCGAAAAAGGAGAAAATCCAACAATTCTAGACTTAACAGGGCCCGACCGTGTACCCCACATGACTGTGTGAAACAGACAAAAAAGGAAGAGCATCTGGCCGTGTATCTCACATAGGCCGTGTGAGCTCACCCGAGAAGAAGATGAACAAGGCCGTGTGATTTGACATGACCGTGTGAAAGTTATAGAAGAGAAGACGAAGGTGGCCGTGTGACACACACGATCGTGTGAGGCTAACAGTAAAGGAAAAGAACTCGGTCGTGTGACACACATAGTCCGTGTGAGCTCAATTGAGAGGGAGACGACATTGCCCGTGCCAATTAGCACGACAGTGTTGATCTGGCCGAGAAGAGGAAGATTTAGGCCATATAGATCTACACGACTGTGTGGAATATAAAGACCTGGCCGTGTCAAGGCCGTGTCGGCCACACCCCCAAGCAGAATTATTTTTCTCTAACCTCTCTCATCTTCACCCTCTCTTCTTTTACTTCTCAGATCTAGATCTCCTACTTATTTTTCTCTATAAACTAGATCTAGATCTTGTTGGGACCATTGGGCCGACTAGAAGGGGGGTTGAATAGCCCTGCACAAATAAAGACAAACCCTTCTCAGACTTAAATGAACACTTGCATAAATATAGAATAGAAAATAAACTAAAAAGAAAGAGACATCTGAATTTACTTAGTTACAATCGGGGAGGTTGTTAATCCAAAGAAGTGAAATGCACTAACTCTCTTTCAGACGGAGAAGCCTCTTTACAGCAATGTAAGCACAAGAAATTAGAAGCTAAATGAAAACTAGAGTATGTACAAGTGTTGTTGCAAGAATGCTTATTTTTATTAGCTTCTTGGACCAAGGCTATATTTATAGCCTGGGTCGGGGCATCTGGAAGGGTTCCAGGTGCCTGTAGGGGGATAAAGCTTTATCCCCTCCACAACGAATCGCGGTCAAATGTGATCTGGATAGAATTGGGTTCCGAGGTCTGGAAGTCAACAAAGTTGACATTTTTGATCTGGGCTCTTTGCTCCGGTGTTGCTCGCCTCAGTCCGGGTCTTCCGCATCGGCTCCGCTCGCTTGGGTGATTTCGGCCAACCGAAATAAGGCTCACCCGAACCCAATTTCAGCCTTTTCCTCGAGCAGGCTTCCGCTCCGGCTTCTCATCCCTCGAACGTCGTGCACGTTCTTCTCATCCACTAGTGTACTCTTTCGCGGCGCCTTGTCCCTCAGACACACCGAGCCAGTCGGTTCTCTCCCATGCCGTTCTTCTCGCTAGCCGCGTCTTTTGCTCGACTTCCTATACTCTTAAGTTCCTACACACTTAGACACAGGGATAAAAAAATCAACAGGATCTAACTTAACTTATTTGATCACATCAAAACAACCTTGGGGTTCCAACAGATCTAGATCTAAATAGCAACTCTTCTCCTCCTCCTTCCTCAAGATCTAATTCTCCTTCCTTAAGATCTTTTTTCTCAAGATCTTTTCCTTTTTCTTATGATCTCATTTCTCCAATCAATCACCTTACCCTCTCTTAACTGTACATCATGTCTAATCTTCTTAAAGGCTTCAAAAGGGAAGTGGCGGATCTAGCGGAGAAAAGGAACCATCAAGAGAAAAGGGTAAGGAAAAAGTCACAAAGGGCAAAGGCAAGAGAATGACACGTGACGAAGGTAACGACAATGAATTTAATATTGTCTTTAGAAATGATGATCATAAAGCTAGATTTAATATTCTTTTCGCAAGAAAGATTGTGTGCACACGATATATGAACCCAACTATTTTGGATATCTTAGGAATTAGAGATGATATGGATTGGTTGATTAGTTTTCTTGATTGGGATGATATTATGTACACACATCTACCCACATATTCTCAAATTGTCTTTGAATTTTTGAGCTCACTAGATGTCCACTTGTTTAATGAGGATGATTATATTGGTAAAATCAATTTTAGATTAATGAATCAAGAATTTCAGTGGACATTTAGTGACTTTAATAGTTGTTTTGGCTTATCTACTGGCGACTCTCATATGTTTGACCCTAGGTTTAATTGGAATAATTTTTTGAACTCAGTTACTGGATTGGATCAACCTTATGAGCCCTCTAGAGCTAAAGCTTCCCATATGCAAAACTCCATCTTTAGGTACTTACACCGAGTCATGAGTAAAACTGTCTTTGGTAGAGGTGAAAGTGATGGAGTTATAAGGAAAGTGGAACATTATGCTCTTTGGGCTATGTTGCATAAAATTGACTTTGATTCTGGTTTTCATTTTCTGTAAAACCTTGTGAGAGCCAGGAAAGCAACCTCGGGGTTGATTATCTTTGGTGGTTTGATTACCTAAATAGCTATAAATCTGGGCTATGATCTAAATAAGGTAGAAATCATCCATGACAACAACATGATCAATATCGATGCATGTCTTGCTATGAAGATTATTTGCTAGGATGAGAATGAGTTTGCCTTTCTTAAGAGAAATGGTTTCCCATTGCCTCTTTCTTGTCCCGAGCGGATCTCAGTTTGCAATCCTGCTAATTGGGTGATCACTGATTTAGTTCTCGAGAATGTTCCCTCCTTGTCTGGAGACACGTAGCCCCACTTGAGCCCTCATCATCTGGACACCCGCAATTGTCCGGACATCCGGAACTTACTAGACACTCTTTTGCCTATGACACATGCCACTCCAGATTTGATTTTTCTTACTTTTGTGCCTCTTTGGATTCACTTCACGAAAAGCAAGAGGCCCAACGAATAATGTTGGAGGGCTGCTTTACTTCATCGAATGATTAGTATAGAGAGGTGTAAGATCACTTTCAGTTCACGAGGAATTCCAAGGTCAAGCGGCCGAATTTATCTAGGATTATAACATTGATTAGGCTAGAATGAGAGAATTCATAGAGGCCATGAGCATTACTAGTCAATAAGTTGATGCTCTCTATGAATATCATAGGATCCTGAGTCAGTCTTCGGGCTTTCCTAGTTTTCCTTCTTGTTGACCATGCAGACCTCCATTTTCCCACCCACTATATTGATTTCAATGGGACGATGAAAAGTTTGAGTTGGGGGGGGGGGGGTTTGCAACCTAAATTTTCTTTTGTTTATTTTTCATTTTCTTTTACATCTTCAGCATTTTCATTTGTTCTGCACTTTGTTTTGCTTTGCTTGCTTTCAATTTTTGTTTATTTCAGTTTTGACTGTCACTTGACTATCTTTTGAAATATTTTATGGCATATCACTACAACAAAAAACTGCAAACGACAACGGATATTATCCGTTGTCATAGGGTCAAAAAACCGTTGTAACTGAGGGTGTTGTAGAATGTATTGCCCTACGACAACGGTTTTGAATCCGTTGTCTTTGTAGACATTTGACAACGATTTTTATCCGTTGTTGTATATATGCTCAAAATTTAGCTACGAAGGATACGACAACGGTTTAAAACCGTTGTGGTAGCTAATTTCAACAACAGAAATAAACCATTGTAGTAGACTCTTTTTACAACAGATATAAACTGTTGTGGTAGATAATATTTACTCGTTTTGCTTTTTGTACAACAGTTTTAATATATTTTACAACGGATAAAACCGTTGTCTTTTATCACTTTTTTTAAAAAAAATCATTATGGTTTACATAATTTTTACAACATTTTTAACTGTTGTCTTTAATGTTCATTAATACCAAACAACCAATCTTATTTTACTATAAGCAAACCACCAATACAAAACTAAATATTTACTACATTAAATCCAAAATAAACATCCATATATAATTCATCTTGTAGCCACACATATACAAAAATATACAAAATGAGTTGTTACTCATCAAAATACACATGTTTTCCATTACTGTTCTCCATATACATTAAATTACATGTTTTCCATTTGTTGTTCTCCATATGGCACGCTTTTAATTTACAAATTAGCAAGGCAAGCTACATGCTAACAAAGCTCACTTCTTGCATCAAAAAAACTCAAGCCTCACGAATTGCCCGACCTGCAAAAGAAAAATTCAACAAAACTTATAAAATTCCATAATTCCAGATTATATTCTACATGACAACATGAATTCTTGGAAAATAAGCAATACAAGGAAACATGCCATTTTATACTCGAAGTTGCATGTTCGAGGTGGTTATAGTCAAAATTACTATAAATATGACTACCAAAGAATAAGAGCAACTAAAAAACTACTTTTATCCAGTTAGGGAAAAAAATAGACAATTGCAAATTTTCCTCCTTCTCTTACGTTTTCAACTAATGACTGGTTTAAAGAGGATTTTTTGCAACTTCATCAAGTTTTACATTGACTCAAACTTATGACTACCCTTGAACATAATCTTTGAGTATCTATTTGCACATGTTGCAGAACTGTTAGCCACTGCTAGAAGAAATGGAGAAACTCTTCCAACTAATGTACTCCATGTGACTCAAGGAGCCTAATCGAAATATGGTTCTAATAATAATAATAATAAATCCTCTCTCAATCAGTTGCATTCATGAGTAACACATTGGAAGAGGAATATCAAGGCTGTGTCTGAAAGGAAAAGAACTCTGGTATTCAAAAAATATAATTTAACCGTCAGTCCTTGCATAATGCAGAAATAACTAAATAAGCGTCATGTAACATCAAATGTTAGAATGAGGTATTGGGCAAAGGTATGTGTATAATTTATTTCATGGAACATCAAATGTAGAAACAGAGTTTTTTTTCCTTCAACCAAACATTTAAAAAAAAAAGGAAATTTCCAAAGCATGACATAACTGCCCAAATCTGCGTTGGATATAGATACTTGGATAATGACACTCAAACAGTGACACTAAGAGTGAACAATCACTAATCCTATTGAACACATGTACAATTTGTAAAAATAGCCATGTCAGAGATTGTGATCATACTCATGTTGAACTATATCAAGTCCAAGTAACATAGACATGGAACAGTTGTAGCACTGACACCATATTCAACCACACAAGCATTATCATACTAGAGATTTGAATGAACATTAGTTATCAAATTTTGTAAACAGTAAGCAGTAGAGTACTAGCCTTATATGTTAAACTTGTTGAATGTACAATATCTCATAAGAAAGTTTACCTTTAATGTTATCACAATAATCACATCCAGAGAGAATACACAAATCAATGAACTGATCCATAGTGAGTCTTAGCTCTTCAAGAACCTGAAAAATAAGGATGAGAATAAATACAGTAATTCAATTAACAATAAGCAGAATAAATATACCTTTGAAACGTCAAATTCCATCATAGAGATTTTTTTGGAACTAGGATCCATTAAATGATGGAGAAACCTTGGTACCCCAAAAGTTAAAGTATCTATGTTTTCTGAGGCAACCGCAAACACCTAGAGATTGATAACAAACAAATACGTTTAGGATATTAAAGTTAAAAAAGTAAAATAGAATGTGTTACATTGCATCATTTTACCTTGTCACTTTTGCAAAGAGCTGCAGATTGAGCTTCTGCTTCACAGGGTGCCTTTAGATCAGAAAGATGAGTTTAGCTTCTAAAACTAGAGATACAATACTTGTATATTAAGCAATTGCATGCAGCTTTAGGAAATGTTTGCAAGAGAAAGTAAAATTGTGTCATTGTTAGTTCAAATTCTTGTAGCAAGGATAAAGAATTCAATAAGTGAAAGTGGACTAGTTTCCAATAAAATAGCAATATAAAAAATTACCTTGACAGTCCTTTTGCTGTACTTTTCAATTCCCTCCAAATCACCAGTCTGCAAACAACAAATGTAACCAAGACAGCAAAAGAAATTCTAGCACACTAAAGAGTCCCAATAAAGGTACTTGTCATGCACAAGTAATGACCTCAATTGTTGTGTTTAGATCATTAATTGCATCTTTCCTCTTTAAATATCTAAAGAATAAAATAAGCTTAAAGATTATCATTATCTTGCAAAAAAAAAAAAGGAGGGGGACAATGACAAAACTGTAAAGATTAGCCTTTTGGCAAGTTCTTGTTTCTTCAGCTCTGGAGGTTGACCGTCAAATACATATCTGGCATAAAATAGATGATAATAAAATATGGTGGTTGAATGATAAACAAAATGATATTTAGACATGCAAATGGACTTACACTGGCTCGATACCTGCTTCTAATAATCTGATAGTTCGATTGAACATCCCTTGCAAATGACTTATCGACCATATAAAATGTCAAGAGTTAGAAGAAGAAATAAAAAAGTCCAACTCATGTATAGATTTTTCAATGAACTCTGCAAATTCTTTCCTAATTCCAGGAAGTCCTCGAGAATCACTATATGCACCTGATTGCTCGAAAGAAAGTTGAGATTCTTATCAGAATGACTAAAACAATATTTACTCATCAACATGAAAAAAATAACAAGGCCTGCAGATGATGTTTTGGGTTTGTTACATATAAATATACAACTAAAAACTGGAATATGACACAAATGTTATGAAAAGGCCAACATAAAAATTGCTTGGGTTACAAATGCAGAAACAAGTACAGAATACATTTCTTTTCCAGATCACTGTTAACAAGAGGAAACAAGTTGCAAAGCAGTTTAGCTTGAGAAACAGACTGCATCAAAAAGGAAAAGTTTAAGCAGACTGCGAGTTGAAAATTGTAGGAATATGTGAATACCTAAACCACCCGAATTCAATGAAAGATAATGTTTAGCTCTTGCAATGACATCTGCTGGGAATAAAAGCCCGACATTAGGGTCATCCAATAGAAATGGAGCTTGGCACAATGCTACCACCTGGAGAATAGTATAAGTAAAAAATTACACCATTAAAAAGAGAAATCTAATGGAAAATGTCTCTTTATCTCAGGGAGCACAGAGAAGGAGAAATTGCTCCATGTACAAGGAATTTTTGACTTGAGAAGATGATTTTTTCTCACTGAGTTCCTTAAGTCAAGCAATAGAGAAGAATGATCAACACTTTGATACAAGTAGTTTTTAAGAAAGAATAAAGAGAAAATGGAAACCTGATGGGGAAATGTTAATGGCTTCTATCCGAGAGCATGAGGGTTCCTGACATTTGTGAAAATAATCTGCAAACAACAAAAAAAACCAATCTCATGAAAAGTAAGTCCAACTTGTATCTTGTTTCTTAAAAATAAATTGCAAGGGGAGTGCAACATTATAACCTCAAATTTTAATCTCACAAGTGGCATCCCAACAAGCTAACAATAAAAAGAATCAAAGGCATATGTGCACTTCATATCTTGATACAAGCAATAAAGCAAATATATATAGTGCTAAATAACCCAGGAAGATATCTTCAACCAGATAACAAGAATGGAAAAAAAATAATCAAAGTCAGATCTTTCAGGAATCAAAATAAGAGTCTCTTTCAATAAAATTTATTCTATTTAACTCAAATCATGTTGTGGCACAATCAACGAAAATTGTGTATGAGAAAGCATCATAACCTTCTTCCCCTCCTTTTGCAACTCTGAAGCCCGCAGGTAAAGCTCCCCTTTGACAGCATATGCAACTTTCTTCACATTCTCATTCAGCAACTTGTAGTCCAGCGGCTTCGGCGCCATCCTAATACTAATTAATGATTTAAAATCAGAACTTCTTATCTTAATACTAACTAAACAACAAAAGGAGTATAGAAGAGGCCACATGCTAATTTTATGATGGAAAGCAGATCAAACTTACTTGGACATCAAAGATTCTACTGCCTTCTCCAGGCATGGAAAAATTAGCCTATCTTGACTGAAACTTGTTGACTCTCTTTGTTAGAAAATGGGAAGTCTTCTTGGAGCATATAATGTAGAAATATGCATCTCCGACTCTGCTGTAGTTCTATAGACATGAACAGAAACAACAATAAACAAGGATGCCATGGCTAAAATCTTGATGCCTTTGTAGTATGCTATAGACCTGCAGAAGAAGCTTGCTTACATGCGAAACAGACGTATGTTTTCATGTTCTTCTCTGATCTAAGAAGTCATTAAGAAAAACTAGAGGAACAAATCTCGTGGAAAATGATCGCCATATTCAATTAATGATACGATTACGATAATTTGGTGAATTATTTTTAAAAAAAATGACCCTAATTCGATTGAATCTGAAGCAGAGGAAACCCTAATCGAAGGAAAAAAAGATCGAGCGCAGACCTGGAACTCGGAGGTGTGGTACACGCTCATAAACAAGCGGAGGGCACTGGCCTGGAGGAGCATGGGCTGCGGCTTCCCGTCGTCATCCTCCTCGCCTCTTCCCAGCGGTGCGAAGATGTCGTGTGTGTTGCTATATAGGGAAACAGGTTCGAAGAACCCTCTGCCAAGGCCAGACGACGAAGCGACGGCTTGCATCCCGGAGAAGGTGATGAAGACCGCATCATCGCTCCTGTCAATGATGAAGTTGGCGCTACCTGCATTAGCATGCAGGCAGCGGGTCCAGGCTTGTGCCAGAAGAGGGGAAGATGCAAGGAGCGCACCAAGGACATGGCTCATCTCAAACCTTTAGGAGGCAAAGGTAGATAAATCAAGAGTGAGGGTGAGAATGAGAGAGAGAGAGGAGAGCACACCATTGTGGAGGAAGATCCAGTGGTTGACGGGATGGCGTGAAGAGATTGTATGAGGAGAGGGAAAGAAAATTGCCTTAGGTTCGGGAGCGCGAAGGAAAAACACGGCGTCGAAAAGAAAATAGCGAGGGAAAGGAAAACAACGAGGGGGGAAAATGACCAAATTCAATTACAACGGTTTTTTCAAAATTGTTGTCGTAGATGCTAAAAAGGTGGATAAAGACAACGATTTATAAAACTGTTGTAAAAAGTGTTGTCGTTTTAAAAAAAATATTGCTCAATGACAACAGTTTTGCCAAAACCGTTGTCTTTTATATTTAATGGGGAGTTCAAAGACAACGATTTTGGCAAAAACCGTTGTCTTTCAGCAAATATGCAACGCTTTCTCTTAAAACCGTTGTCGTAGGGGTGTTGTCGTTTGCAGTTTTTGTTGTAGTGTATTGAGAACATCATTCCCCACTGCTGTTGACTTATCTAAAAGAAAAATTGGTTACACATTCATATCTTGATTCATCATGTTGTGGATATAATGCTAGTATGTTTAGTGTACCTCTTTTCCCTATCTCAAGTAGCATGATATGAGCTAAGTATTGTACAGAAATAAATTTGAGTTTTGGCTTAACCTTAAGGATCTTATTCTCACTTTACTTGAGCTTGAATGGTTAATATCATTGGAATAGTTATGATTCATCTTATTTATTTAGTACTTAGTTTCTATGGTGATTTCTCGAACTACAGTTTGGTTACTAAATGATGCTTGAATCATATAAGCTCATTTAGAAAAATCAAATATCCCAACATTTGCATTTATGTATATTTATGTTCAAGTGTTGCATCTTGATATCATTTATATATATAAAAAAATGAATGAATAAGAGATATAAAAAATAATTGTCGTGAGTAGAAACTAGCAAATTACCCCTTTGAGACCGAGATAGGTTATTGGAAAAATGACTGTTGTGTTTCTCTTGATATCAAGCACACCTTTAAGACCTTGGGTGGATTGAGGAATATGAACCAAGTGTGTGACATGTAAGTGCCTATCATCGGGAACATTAGGAACTCAATTGGAGGAATACTTGATTAAGACAGGGATTGAGACTTGAAGAGTTTGAGTCACTTATTGCACTGTGCACAAGAAACTTATGCTTAGGTCATACTTGAGTTACTTCCACGATCATGCTCATCAATGAAGCTTGTAGATAGAGTTAGGAAAGTGCTCTAGGGATTATAACGCATTATAGAGCACATGAGTTTAGATTGCAACATTTTTCTTGAGGACAAGCAAAGGTTTAAGTTTGGAGGTGTGATGTGCGTAGATTATATACACTTATTAAGCATGTTTTGATGCACATTCATATACTTTACACATGTTTTGTCTATGTACTTTCATACTCTTTGTTTTACTTTCAACATAATTACTCTTCTTTGTTCGGAGATCTACTCTTTGTATATTTTCTATTGACGGGAGCTGAATTTGGAGAGGAAACAGTGTTCATGGTCAATCCAGAACACAACTGAAGGAAAATATCACTGGCCATGTGACCTACATGGCCATGTCAAAGAAGCAAGGAGGAAAGTGACCTTGGCCATGTGGAGCACACAACCCATGTGTCTTCATAAGAAGGGGAGCATGACATCCATATAACCATGTCACCTTAGCAGCATATCCAGAGCATGGCCGTGTGAATCTACATAACCATGCAACACTTCCAGAGAGCAAGAAGGGTTTGGCCGTGTGGATCTACATGACCATGCAACACTTCCAGAGAGCAGGCAGGGTTTGACCGTGTGGTCCACACGGTCGTGCAGGATTTCCAGAGGCCAAGAATGGTCAGGCCATGTAAGCCACACGACCATGTAGGCCATCCAAAGCTAAAGTAGAACACGGGCGTGTGGAATCCACACGACCGTGTCACCCTGGTCGAGAGGAAGATGCACGAGGCCATGTGAATGCCACACGATCGTGTCACGAGTCGTGTGGTGCCTGTGCCTAGCTCTATAAAAGGGGGGTTCTTCCCCTTTCTGGAGGAGGAAGGCTCTCCCTTTGGGGAGATCCATCTTGGTGCTATTCTTCATCATCTCCGCTCTTGGTTCGACGATCTGAGGCCATCTCTATCTCCATATCGACTCCGGAAGCTAAGGATTGGTTCCGAAGATCACTCATCGCAACTAAATAAACATTTCTCTTCTCTTTCTCCAAGTTAGAATTGGAATGCTTGTAATCCTTATATCTTCGGATCTTTATCTTTGTACTATGGAGTAGATCTATTGTTCTAGGATTAAGGAAGTAATTGTAGTGTAATTTGATGTAAGAACTCATGGATATGCTAATTTCTTATCTAGATGATGTTAGCATATTTTGTATCTATTTGATCTTATGTGCATTCATGTGTGTGGACTTAATTACCATGTTTGATTGAATGTTTGTGATGCTTGTGAATCCCGTAGAGGGATACCCTAGATTGTATGATCGAGGGACGCTAGTGACAGACAGTCCTGCTAACGGACGTATAGGGTGTCACCTTGAAAGGTGAAGTTAGTTTTTACAAGGAAGTGGGATGGTTGAATGCAATTATTACTTGCATCATTATGTGTATTGAGTAGAGATGTGTTCCTGTGTTGTATGACCGAGGGACGCTAGTGACAGGCAGTCCTGCTAACGGACTTCATGGGAATCATATGTTGGTGCGGGAAGCATCCGACGATCGAACCTAAGTTTTGATAATGGCAAAGGATTTAAAGTTAAGATGTGTGGTGATCTAATAGTCTGAATGAGATTGCAGGAAAGTCCTAAGTATACTTAGGCAAAAGCCCTAACTATGGTTAGGCAAGGTGAAAACCCTACGGGGTGGTAACCCTAGGTCATAGGGGGTGGTAACCCTATGCGGAAAGTCTTGGTGGGTCGAGTGCTTCAGGCAAAAGTCCTGGGGGGGGGGGGGGGTAACCCTAGGTGGAAAGTCCTGGTGTCGCGAACCAGGTGAAAGACTGGATCAGCCGGGAAGCTGAAGTCCAACAGAAAGCGCCGAGCAAAAGTCCAGTCGATCTGGAGGATCACACTGGCAACAGGTAAATCTCTTGAGTGGAGTAGGTGAGGACGCGTTCCCCGTAGAGGGAATAGTAGGCGTCGGGTCGACCTAGGGTTTCCGGTTGGAAATCCGAAGTCTGACTCGGACAGTTCGGAGACTGTCAAACTTTCATATTCATACTATTATTGTGTACTAACTTTGTGTTGTAGGTATTTTGGGACTAACATATTTGTAGGTACCAAAAACACAAAGTACACCTCGGATGAACAGTGTCCGAGGTGCCTCCATGGGGCTTGGAGGCGCCTCGGGTGCAAAGCCTGAGCTGTCCATGAAGCAAGCTTGGAGGCGCCTTGAAGGGAACTCAAGGTGCCTTGGACTGGTGGATGAAGGCGCCTTGGAGAGCACAGAAGGCGCCTAGAAGAGATAAGTCACGACCAGTTCAAGCTTGATCCACACGGGCGACTCGGCTTGTTTAAGGCGCCTTGGATGGGCTTTAGGGCGCCTTGAGCACTATTTAAAAAGGTTTTTGAGCAGCACCTTCAATCAACGATTTCCAAGCGATCCCTTTGCAACTAGCTGCTAACAAGACCACCCGGAAGTGCTGCGACTTGACACCGACAACCCGGAGCTCCGAATCTTCAGATTACTATACTGTTGTCGGTATAACTGTCTTTTTTAATTGTACTTAATTGTAATACTTGTAATCTATTCGAGCTTATAGTTGTTGCCCACGGAAAGTGATCAAGGATCGCGGGCCTTCGAGTAGGAGTCGTCACAGGCTCCGAACGAAGTAAATTCCTTCGTGTCTGTGTACTTGTTTTAATTTTCCGCTGCTTATTACTCTGTTAGTTTTTCGTACGATTTACGAATTCGAAAAGCGTGAAAGCCATGAGCGCTATTCACCCCCCCTCTAGCGCATCTCGATCCAACAATTAGTATCAGAGCAGGGTCGTTTTGAATCAGTGCAACCACTATTCAAAATATTTTTTCGTGGTATTTGCAGATTTTTCGGAGTCAAATTAGAATTAGCTTAATAGCTAGATTCTAATTGTTTTAATCAAATCGGTTTTGCTCGAGGTTGGTACAATACCACTCGAGCTCGTTTTCCCTTATTTTTCCCGCACTGCTAATCCAAGACCCAGTCTTAGAACCATTTTATTGTTTTTGTCATTCAGATTTTTAATGGCCCAACAAGAAGGTTTTAGCACTGTTCGCCCCCCACTCTTTTCCGGAGAAGACTTCGGATATTGGAAGGGGCGAATGGAAACCTTCCTCAAGACTCAGTTCGATACATGGATGATCGTCAAGACTGGACTACAACTCCCATCCGACGAAGACAGCAAGCCGACACCCTGCGAAAAATGGGATCCGACCATAATCAAGAAGGTGGAAGCTGATGCAAAAGCGACCTGCACCCTCCAGTGCGGACTGACAAAGGAGTTGGTCCGTTCACATCAGCAAAGGAGCTTTGGGAAAAGCTGATCGAACTCCACGAGGGAACCACCGACACAAAAGTAAGTAAACGTGACTTGTTTCTTAATAAATTGTATAACCTAAAAATGCAGGAAGATGAGACGGCCTGTCAACTCCACACACGGATATAAGACATCCTCAACTCCCTCCACACAATCGGTCAAAAGGTCAAAAATAGGGACATAATAAGGTATGCACTCAACTCTTTTCCAAGGAGTACATTGTGGGTATCAATGGTAGATTCCTACAAAGTCTCCAAAGATTTATCGTTAATTAGATTAGACGAGTTATTTTCAGAATTCAAACTTCATGAGCAGACTAATACACAGCCTTCCGAGAAAGGAATTTCTTTGCTTGCAGGTACCGGTGGAGCTCGCAAATCAAGATCACAACGAAGAACCAAACAGGAGCCGGAGGCAGAAATCGACTCAGATGAAGAAGACAATGAACTAACCATTGAATTCATGAACCTTGTGAAGAGACTCTACAAGAAGAAGAAAGGCTTCAACAAGAGAGACCTAAAGAAGGTGGTCCAATCCAAGGAGGCTCAACCAAATTCTAAGGTAAAATTTGAAGTGATCTGCTACGGATGTAACCAGAAGGGGCATATCAAGGCCAACTGCCCTAACCAAAAGGAAGCAAAGAAGCAGAGAAGGAAGAAGGCCCTGAAGGCGACATGGGATGAATCTTCCTCAGAAGACGACGACGACGAAGTCGATCAGACGAGTTTACTTGCGCTGATGGCCCAGGACCAGATCAACCTGTTTGAGAGCGAAGCAAGTCGGAGGCCGAGTCCGAGCAAAGCCACGGATCCGTATCCGTTTCCGAAGGGCCCGATACCTACCTCTGTAAGTATCTCTCGACTCAATAATTTAGTTAATTATTTGTTATGAAAATTAGCTAAATCAAATGTAACGACCCAATTTTCCCTATTTCAAGTTCTAAAAGTCCATAAAAATATTTGGAAATACTTTTAAAATATTCTAGAGATTTTTAGGAATTTTTAGAGTATTTTTATGTAATTTTTGGAGTTCATTTGGTAATTTTACCCAAAGGAAGAAGTTAAAAAAAAATAAAAAAAAATAAAAATAAATAAATGCGTTGAAGCCGGGTTTCGAACCCACAACCTCGGACCTGAACCAAATTCGGCCAGCCAACCGGTCCGCAACCTTTTTGTGAACAAATAGGAACTTAATTGATCTTAAGTCAGAATTAACCTTAAGCCATAAAAGGAAACGAAAATACCAAAATAAGGGGCTGAGGCAAGATTCGAACTAGCGATCTTCGACTCAGCCAAGTCTTTATCTGCCCAGGCTGACCAAGTGAGCAAGCAATTGTTTCTTGAAGGAAACTGAAACCAGTAGTAGTTAAGCAATATTTTTCGAACCGAAAATAACCCTAGTATAAGAAAAGAAATTTAGGTTTTTATTTTTGGAAAATCTAAATTTCCTCTCAAAATCTTCTTCTCTCTCGCGAACGGCGACGGCGGCGGCGACTCCACTGTTCGGGCGGAGAAGGCGACGGAGCTAGGCCTTTTTCCGGCCGGTCTTCACTCCACCGTGACCCTCTCGTCGTGGGGAGATCGCGGACGCAAAGAAACCGCCGGGATCTTCATCTCTCTGCAAACCCTAGAAGCTGCCGTCGGTTGTAAGTTCAAGAAAAGCCTAATGTGAGTTGCTACTCACCTGCAGTAGGAGTAGTTCCGCGATTTTGTCTTTCTTCTTTGCTTTGCTTTCGGATTCTTGTTCCTTCTTTAATTTTGAAGCATGTTGACCCTTTAGCCCTTTTAATTGAGTTTCATGTTCAAAATTCTATTGGTTGTTACCTTAATGGGCAGTTCGGTTGCACAATGAGAAGGGTAAGAACAGTTTTCTGGAGTTGCTGTGCATCCGGGTTTTTTTTTTTTCATTTGTGGACAGTAAGCATAAAGATATGTTGCATGAGGTTTGGTTTGTGCACGTCAAATAAAGCAATGCAGATTTTATTAAGCTTTTACTTTCATGGTACATATAGTAGGCATGAGAGAAATATGTAGCAGTGCAGTTGCATCTCCTTAAGAATGCACTTCCTTTGGAAATACAGTAGGCATGAAGATTTTGATATGCATGTTTTAATGTAGATTTGTAAGCAATCGTTTTAGTTTTTAATGCAAGTTTTGTGAGCAATCAACTTAGTTTGTATGCAGAATTAAGCATAAGCTGATATGTAGATTTTGTTAAGTTAGTATGCAGAATTTTATAGCTTGAAGAAATGTAACAAGTTTTACATAAGTTTTTGAATCCCAGCAGGTTTTAGCTTGAATTGTGCTATTTAGTGGGCACGAACAACCTTAATCCAAGAACGTAGTGTTGGCTTTCTTGCTATTTAATAAACATGAACAGCCCTGTTTAGTAGCATTAAAAATTTAGTTTTTCTTGTTTATTTTATAAGCACGAGCAGTTTTTTTTTAATTGCTGTAATGTGAGCAAGTGCAGATTTTATTAAGTTTATAATGCAGAAATTTATTAATAGTATGCAGGAACTTATTAGTAGTATGCAGATTTGATAAGTATAGTATGCAGACTTTAATAAGTAGATTTTTATAAGTATAGCATGCAGATTTGATAAGTATAGTATGCAGACTTTAATAAGTAGATTTTTATAAGTATTGCTTGCAGATTTTGATAAGTATTGCATGCAGAATTTCAGTTTTAGAATAGATTTTTATTAAGCTTATAGTACAGAATTTTTGATTAGCATAATATGCAGCATTTTATTAGCATAGCATGCAGAATTTTGATTAAGCTTGTATGCAGATTATTTTTAGTTAAGCCTTTCGAGTTTAGAATTGTTTAAGCATATCAGATTTAGAATTTGCTTAAACATTTTAGTTTAGTATAAGCATTCCTTTATTGGAATTATTAATAAGAACAAGTATTTTACTTGAACAAGTATAAGAAAAATAAAGAAAAGAAAGAAAAAGCCCAAGGCCTTAAGTAGATCCCAAAGTCAAGACTTTAGGGATTTTGGCACACGAGGTGCTTATTAAAATGCCAAGACATTTAAAGAAGAAGTAAATAAGATAATAAGTATTTTACTTTTAAAGGGCATGTACCGGACACAAGGTCCAAGGGATGGGCTCCAAGTTGCCCCTAGGCACAAGGCCTAGAAGTATCTTAGTAGTTTCGGGATTAGCTACCTCGATTCTTATTAAGAATGCGCGCTAAGTGGTACAATGCCGGGCCCAAAAGAAGTTTATTATTATTTTGAAGTATTAAAGTATAAGTTTTGAAACAAATGAAACAAGCTTCAAATATGTTTAGAATTAGAAAGTTTAGTTTCTTGTTGTTTGAAGCATTCAGTAGTAGTTTTATTTGTTTCTTGCTATTAGATTATTCAGCATGTTTAGTTTTATTTGCTTTCAGCATGCTGTTATAGTTTTATTCTTATGAGCATGTTTAGCTTTACATGTTTAGTAGTTTTACATGTTTAGTAGCTTTACATGTTTAGTATGCTTCTCTTATTGGTTTATGAGCATATCTAGCTATACAATGATTAGCATTTCAGTTAGCATGATTTCCTTTGCTATATATGAGCATGAGTAGTTTTATATGTTAGCATTCAGTTTTAGCATGTTTTTATTTATATACATGCATATCGAGTTTTTGTGAGTAGATAGCGCTCACTAAGCTTTATGCTTATAGACTGCATTTCCTCCTACTGCAGATAAAGGGAAAGAAAAGATACAGTGAAGGAAGGCGACAAGGAGATGCAAGAGGAGCGTGTGATGTGTGGACTATGGAGGTCCTTGGGACTTAGCTAAACAACTCATTTAGTTTAAGAATTTGTTTAGTTTAATTTCTTATTAAGTTGATAAGAGAATTATGTAGTAAGAGGTTATGTTTTCGGTTTTTCATTATCTACATGATTTGAATTATTAAACTACGTGGTTGTGGTTAGTTTTCATTTCTTATTAAACTGCGTGGTTGATTGAAATATATTTCCAGCCGCTTGTGGCTGAGTATATTATGCTTGTATTATGGAAAATGGTCACCGGTACAGGGGAGATTCTGCCGAAATTTTTTGGTAGGGTTTTCCATGTGATTTTTAATAAACCGGTTAAGTAGAGTTAGTAGATAAGTAACGGTCACCCTTAGAGAGTAGTAAGAAGGGTGGGTTGTTACATCAAACCTTAGAGTCAAGTCACTTCTAAAGGAAGTAGAAGTCTTTAAAGAAGTGACTAACTCCGAATCTTTGACTGAACCTGTTTAGACTGGAAACTCAACTCAAGTCCAAAAACTTGAAGAAGAGAATTCCAGCCTGAAAATTCAAGTCAAGGATCTGGAGAAAACACTAGAAAGGTTTTCTTTAGGTTCCAAGAATCTTGACCTAATTTTTGGGATACAAAGATCCGTTTACAATAGAACTAGTCTAGGATTTAAACCAAAGAAAAAATACAAATCTTATTTATCTCTTGTACAAAAAGCAAATAGAAAATCAGTCCAAGCATGGGTCCCCAAGTCCAAATTGATTAATCAAGTTGGACTTGGTCAATATTGGATCCCGAAGGATCAAATATACTAGCTCGATAGACCATATCGAGGCTATGATCCAGGGGGAGCAAAAACAAAAACGATGTTAATAAAAATTTGAAATTAAATTAAAAAAATTCAAAATTTGAAATTAAATGAAAAAAATTCAAAATTCGAAATTAAAAATTAAAAATTCGAAATTAAAAATAAAAAATTCGAAATTAAAAATAAAAAATAAAAAATAAAAAATAAAAAATTTGAAATTAATTTAAAATTCAAATTTCAAAATTCAATTAAAAATTCGAAATTAAATTAAAATCAAAATTTCAAAATTCAATTAAAAATTCGAAATTAAAATTAAAATTTCAAAATTCAATTAAAAATTTGAAATTAAATTCAAAATTCAAAAATCAACTAAAAATAGAAGGAGGATTCAGAATAGCTGGCACCCCCAACTAAACTACTTGACTGGGTAACCGAACTTAATATATCCGACAGGGTTACCAAACTTTACCTACCCGGCAGGGTAAATAGGGTTAGATTAAAATGAGCTTGATTTAACTTGACCCACGGTACTGGTGAAGTATTGGATGATAGTGCGTTAGGGAAACTTAGTCATCGCATGTCTAGGAAGACATGGCTTCGACCTGGTGCATTTGACTAAGTGGAACTGACCGAAGCTACCCTTTATGGATCCTAACCAGTTAGATCAAGGTTTTGTACTAAGTTCAATGGGTAGGACTATTTGGAAAACCTCGAAGGCATGATTACTTTAATGATGTCCTTGTGACTCACCATAGCCCAGAAGTTTATCCAAAGAACGCCTACTTGTTGAACCCAAAGCTAAACCTGAATCTAATACAAAGTTAAACATAACTCTAAAATTGAACCTAATTCATCTCACAAAAATTATAGGATTACCTGATTGAAAATTTAGATCGGGTAAGATGACTAAAGAATATAAATTTAAAAGAGAATCAAATTTGAAATTCAAATTCAAATTAAATTCATAATTATAATTAATTCAAATTCAAATTAAATTCATAATTAATATTCTTTTTTCAAATGAAATTAACTCAAAATTATTTTTTAAAAATTAATTAACTAAAAATTATTTTTTCAATTAGAACTTTTAAAAATCATTTTAAAAATCTTTTAAAACTTAATTTCAAAATTATTTGAAAAATCTTTTAGAAATCAATTTCAAAATTATTTGAAATTTTTTTAAAAAATTAATTTCAAAATTATTTAAAAATCTTTTAAAACTTATATTCAAAATTATTTAAAAATCTTTTAGAAATTAATCTCAAAATTATTTGAAAAGTCTTTTAAAAATCATTTAAAATTTTTTTTAAAACATTAATTAACTTAAAATTATTTTTTCAAAATTAATTAACTTAAAATTAATTAACTTATATTTTTTTTCAAAAATTAATTAACTTAATATTATTTTTCAAAATTAATTAACTTTAAATTACTTTTCAAAATTAATTAACTTAAAATTATTTTTCAAAATTAATTAACTTAAATTTTTTTTCAAAAATTAATTAACTTAAAATTATTTTTCAAAATTAATTAACTTAAAATTATTTTTCAAAATTAATTAACTTAAAATTTTCTTTCAACTTAATTAACTTAAATTTTTGTTCAAAACTTAATTAACTTAAATTATTTTTCAAATTTAATTAACCTAAAGTTTTTGATCCAAAATTAACTTACCTAACTCAATTCTAATAATAATAAAAAAAAATACGTGGCGCCTGAACAAATGCGCCTCCCACACAAGGGAGGCGCCCTCAACAACGGCGGAAAATTTCCCGCCGACCTGTTTAAGGCACCTTAAGGATCCTTTAAGGCGCCTCCAAAGGCGCCTTAAGGAGCCTTTAAGGCGCCTTCATGCCTCAATTTTTCCACGAACAGAAGGCCTCTTCTGTTCGTTTCTGCCGAAACACAACCGAAGGTCTCGTGCGATTTCTCCCCAACCAAGATGCCTTCAACCCATCTCTTCCTCCTTAAATCCTAGCAATGCCTCCTAGGTATAATCTAAACTCTTCTCAATCATCTATTACATAAATTTTGTGCTAGTTTTGCTATTTTTCTTGTATAATGTCAAAAATAGGAAGCGTCATATTGTGGATCCCACATCGGCTTGGGCCCATTCCACGGACCCTAGATTCCCCTCGGAACAGCATATGATAGATTTTGCTAGGTTCACCTTCGAGTCCGTTAAACCTTGATATATTGGTAGAGAATTTTTATCCCAATTCTGTCTACCCGCAATCCAGATGATAGACTACTATCATCTAGATAAACTGGTTGACTGCACCACTACAGTCAATCAAGACCTATGTGCCCAGTTCTATCACAACTTTGAAAAGGTTGATGATAGCACCTATTTCACCAGAGTTGGTGGCACTGACCTTCAGTTTACTCCCTCTCTGCTTCGCACGAGCATAGAGCTTAGGGAGTCCTAGTGTACATTTTTGTGTTACCCGAGTAGGGAGCTACCTTACGGTGATCCCTATTCCCACATTACCTTAGATGACATCTACATGCATTTTTTTGGGGAGGAGAGACCCTTTGGCCTGACTGAGTTCAGGTCTACTCTTCTTCGAGTTCAGGACTATGTTATGTACAGAGTCCTGACAGCATGCATTCTACCCATCTCATCTCGAGATGTCTCGAAGATGCGATCATCCCACTCGTTCTTTTTGTACGCACTCAGTCAGCGCCTAGATATAGACATAGCACTGCATATGTTTCATAACATCATTCTTGCATCTAGTACAGTTACATCTGGAGTGATTCATATGCCCTACTGCCATATCCTGACCCAGATATTCTCCTGCTCTAGGATAGACATTACCAGAGGGACACTCATCCCACTTACCATTTATGATGAGTTCGGTCAGCATAGTCTTAGATTAGCGGGTGCAGAAGTCATTGCCGAGGGGATTCTGGCCTTGAAGGTCCGAACACCACCAGTTGCTGCTCCTGGTGCTCCAGAGGCCGAGGACGTACCAGGTGAGGGTGAGAAGTGGCCCGACTTCCTGGCAGAGGACTTTTTCGCAGATCCTTCCACCTCTGCCGGACCCTCCACATCAGCCGGGCCTTCGACTTCGGCCCCGCCTTCTGTCAAGGATAGACTTACTCGGCTCGAGATCCAGTCCATTCAGACGCGACGGGCTGTGCTAGATAGCCATCGCTTCCTCCGATCTCTCCGATCCGAGATAGCTGCAGGGTTCGCTTCTCTCCGAGGCGAGATCCGTCGCCAGGGACAGCCTCAGCCTGCACCCGAGCAACCCCTTGCACCACCCCCAGCCGATGATCCGTTAGCTGCCGATCCTCCAGCTGACGATCCACCTGCTTGACTCTATCTTTTTAGATTGTCTAGATATGTCACTCACTTTTTGGACTTGGATATCTTACTCACCTTTTGGTTGTATCATGGAGTTGATTATCTTATCTTGAGCTAACTTATGCTTTAATTCAGCACTTATTTGTCACATCTTTCAAAATTGTTTCAAAACCACTTTTAAATTGTTTTGAAAATTATAGGGAAAAATATTTTCAAAATCCCAATTTTCCTAGAATTTTTAAATTGGATTGGGTTTAATTTAGGCTCTACCCTAGAAATCATGTTCCCCTAAATTTAAGCCAGAGCATCTCACAAACACCTAGGTATACCTTGCTTGTGTTTGAAAAACATAGAACGGTGTGAGATGCATAGGGTACAGCCTGGACTCCAGTATGCTTATATCTGTACATCATTATGAGTCTGGGCGTTAAATACTTTATTAACAGTAATCAGTTTAAGTCATCCAGCCTCAGTCAAATCTAACTGGACCAAAAGACTTAACTTGACTAACCAAGTGAAAGCTGCTGCCCTCTAGGTAATCAGCAAGTAGCTGAAGGTTAGACAGTTGATGAAGGAAATGGAGATTTTAAGATTGAGCATGCTTGTACTTTAGGGCTCTGATACCTGATCAAAACAATTTGGATAAAGTTAACAACTATTTAACTTGACTCATGCTTGGACTTAAGGACCAACTAAATTTGATCAAATAACCTAAATTAAATATTTAGTTACTGCCTCTTCGTCCTAAAATTTAATAAATTCTTACTCCTATTTTTTAAAAATTAAGTTTTTTTAATTAAGCTAAGTACCTTTTTAAACTAAAACTACATTTTCAAAATTCAATGTTTACAAAAAGGCTTAGCTAAGTGATTCATATAGCAACTTTCAAACTCTCTAAAACTTAGCCACCTTTATAAATTTTTGCTAAAATACTTTTCTAAGTTACCTATTAGATTCATTCTATACTTAGCTAAAAGTATTAAAAAGCATATTTCTTTACTTGCAAAATTTATCTCATTGCTTTCAAAAGATTTTTGCTAAGTAAAAAGAGACTTCAAATTTTTTTTTAAAAAAAAATAATTTGGCACCAAAAATTCTTTAAAATCTAGCTAAGTTTTTCAAAATTTTCTCTAAAAACAACTAAGTTTCAAAAGTAGCTAAAATGACTTCAAAGTCACCATATATTAGCCTTTTAAACTTAGGTGAAAAATATTCCTTTTAAGTCCTCTTTCTCCCTTAGCTAACAATTTTCTTTCAGTAAAATTTTATTATAAGCTAAGTGTTACACAAGCATTTTTACCTTCTTTCAAAGCCTAAGTTTGTTTTTTCTAAAAACTTAAAACTTGCTTTCAACTGGCTTATTTTTTGATAAATGGCAAAGGGGGAGAGTAGGGAAATTCAAAAGTAAAAGTCTGATACAAAAAGAAAATCCTGTATTAAGGGGGAGCTTCACAAAGTTTAAGTGTTAGCTTAAGCTATGCTTGTATTTGAATTTATATACTTAAGCTTGCTCACTTAAAACCTTTTAAATATATTTATGCATTTGTTTTACTTAACTTTGAATTTGGGTTGCCATAATCAAAAAGGGAGAGATTGTTGGTGCGGGAAGCATCCGACGATTGAACTTAAGTTTTGATAATGGCAAAGGATTCAAAGTTAAGAAGTGTGGTGATCTAATAGTCTGAATGAGATTGCAGGAAAGTCCTAAGTGTACTTAGGCAAAAACCCTAAGTGTGGTTAGGCAAGGTGAAAACCCTAGGGGTGGTAATCCTAGGTCATAGGGGGTGGTAACCCTATGCGGAAGTCTTGGTGGGTCGAGTGCTTCAGGTAAAAATCCTAGGGGGGGTAACCCTAGGTGGAAAGTCCTGGTGTCGCGAACCAGGTGAAAGACTGGACCATCCGGGATGCAGAAGTCCAGCAGAAAGTCCGGAAGCATCGAGCACCGAGCAAAAGTCCAGTTGATCTGGAGGATCGCACTGGCAACAAGTAAATCTCCTGAGTGGAGTAGGTGAGGACGCGTTCCCCGTAGAGGGAACAGTAGGCGTCGGGTCGACCTAGGGTTTCCGGTTGGAAATCCGAAGTCAGACCCAGACAGTCCGGAGACTATCAAACTTTCATATTCATACTATTATTGTGTACTAACTTTGTGTTGTAGGTATTTTGGGACTAACATGTTTGCAGGTACCAAAAACACAAAGTACACCTCGGATGAACAGTGTCCGAGGTGCCTCCATGGGGCTTGGAGGCGCCTCGGGTGCAAAGCCTGAGCTGTCCACGAAGCAAGCTTGGAGGCACCTTGAAGGGAACTCAAGGCGCCTTGGACTGGTGGGTGAAGGCGCCTTAGAGAGCACAGAAGGCGCCTTGAAGAGATAAGTCACGACCAGTTCAAGCTTGATCCACGCGGGTGACTCGGCTTGTTTAAGGCGTCTTGGATGGACTTTAGGGCGCCTTGAGCACTGTTTAAAAAGGGGTTTCGAGCAGCACCTTCAATCAATGATTTCCAAGCGATCCCTTTGCAACTAGCTGCTAATAAGACGACCCGGAAGTGTTGCGACTTGACACCGACAACCCGGAGCTCCGAATCTTCAGATTACTATACTGTTGTCAGTATAACTGTCTTTTTCAATTGTACTTAATTGTAATACTTGTACTCTATTCGAGCTTATAGTTGTTTCCCACAGAAAGCGATCAAGGATTGCGGGCCTTCGAGTAGGAGTCGTCACAGGCTCCGAATGAAGTAAATTCCTTCGTGTCTGTGTGCTTGTTTTAATTTTCTGCTGCTTATTACTCTGTTAGTTTTTCGTACGATTTACGAATTCGAAAAGTGTGAAAGCCATGAGCGCTATTCACCCCCCTCTAGCGCGTCTCGATCCAACATCATATCTATTTGATTGCTAGTGGTGCAGATCTAGATCCCTTGCCGGTTATCTTCTGCAAGAGAAAACCAACAACTTCCTACAAATGGACATTAATTGAGGATATTAATTGGTGAACCATTTTACCTTGATGAATATAACAATGAAACTGAACTCCTAGAACATTTACAAAAATCAAGTACCTCATTTATTTTCTTATTTCTATTTCTAGTTTCTTTATCCAAATCAATTCTTATTTAGTCGACTATTTAGCTAATTCTTCGTGAGACATCTCTAGTGCTTATAATCAGTTTATATGGGATTGATATCTTTTTATTACCGATGATAAAATTGTGCGCTTGTGGTGACGTAATAGCCAGGCAGATAGAAAGTCCTAGTGAGTGAAGCTAGGCAGTTCGAAAATCCTGGTGAGTGAAGTCAGGTGAAAGACCTAGTGAGTGAAGCTAGGCAAATGGAAAATCCTAGTGAGTGAAGTTAGGTAAAAAGACCTAGTGAGTGAAGCTAGGTAGTGAGAAAATCCTGGTGAGTGAAGTTAGGTGAAAGTCGTGGTGAGTGAAGTCAGGCGTGTGGAAATCCAGGTGGGTCAGGGGTGACCAGACACCTGGTGTTTGGAAGTCCAAGTGGGTTATGGAGGACCAGGCACTTGGCATGACTAGAAAAGTCCAAGTTGGTCAAAGGATTGATCGGACACTTGGTAACGAAGTCCCAGCAGGTCAAGGTTGACCAGATGCTAGTCATGAGCGAGTCCCAATAGGTTATGGTTGACCGAATATTGGGTTTGGGACGTTATACTTGAGTTAGTTAAGTTAGAGTTGGTCAATCAATCAATCGATCGATTGAACCAAAACCCAATTGATTAGTTGATCGATTGGGATAGCTTCGCGAGCAAGGACAACCCAATCGATCAGCCTATCAATTTAGGCTACTTTAATCGATTAGACGATAGATTGGAGGTCACTCGCATGAAGAGCACAGTGTGCTCCCCAATCGATCAGCCGATCGATTAGGATACTCCAATTGATCAGTCGATCGATTGTGGCTTATTTTCTCGTGAGATTATGAGGCAGCCTGAATCAATCAGTTAATCGATTCTAGGTTTATCTGCGAGAGTATAGAGGTGCTCTGAATCGATCAGTCGATCAATTAAAGTCTCCCCAATCGATTGGTCAATCTATTGAGATATGACCATTGGGTAGGATGCAGGCTTTGGACAGCTGGGATTGCATGGATCTGACGTGGAAATTGATTGGGAGAAATAAAGCCGTTGGCGAGGTTCAAACGTGAAGAGGCTCTTCGTTCTCTTCACCGAGCTCTGACTACTCATTGTCGCTTCTTGAAGCATCTTGGAGATAAGTGTGTTGGTGCAACATCCCTCAGGTCAAGGTTGACCTAGTTGACCAAGCTTGAGTCTTGGTTTGGGTTTCGATGTTTGACAATGCAAGGTTGATTGAAGAAGAGTCAAGTAGGTCAAGGATGACCGGATACTTGACTGGGAAGTCCTAACTGGGATGTTAGGCAGGAGGAAAATCCTGGTGAGTGAAGCCAGGTGAAAGACCTAGTGAGTGAAGCTAGGCAATTGGGAAGTCCTAGTGAGTGAAGCTAGGCAAGAGAAAAATCCTGGTGAGTGAAGCCAGGTGAAAGACCTAGTGAGTGAAGCTAGGCAATTGGGAAAGTCCTGGTGAGTGAAGCCAGGCAAGAGAAATCCAGAAGGGTCAAGGTTGACCAGACATCTGGTGAGAGTCTAAGTAGGTCAAAGGGATTGACCGGATACTTGGCACGAGAAAGAAAAGTCCAAGTAGGTCAGAGGGACTGACCGGATACTTGGCAAGAAGAGAAAAGTCCAAGTGGGTCAAAGGGATTGACCAGACACTTGGTGAGAGAGTCCTAGCCGGTCAAGGGTGACCGGATGCTAGGTCTTATGTACCAACAAGTCATGGTTGACTAGATGTTGGTTTAGGCGGCTTTGGACTTGGTTTTGGGCAAAAACCAAGGTTTGGATTGATCCGTGGATTGATCCAGCAGGTTTGGATTGATCCGTGGATCGATCCAGCAGATCTGGATCGATCCAGAAGATTTGGATCGATCCGCCAATCGATCCGGTGAGTCCCCGCGAACAGAACCCCTCTGGATCGATCCGTGGATCGATCCAGAGGTCCCAATCGATCAGTGGATCGATTGGGACGCTGCTGCTTCGCGCGATAAGCGCTGGATCGATCCGTGGATCGATCCAGGCATGTTTCCAGAGCACAGAGGCGCTCTGGATCGATCCGTGGATCGATCCAAAGCCTCCCCGATCGATTGGGAGCAATCCAATCGATTGGGATTCGACCGTTGGCGTCGTTTATAGCTGTTGGCGTGCGATTCCTTCGGCAGAACTTCACCGTTTCATCTCAGATCTTCGCCAGCTCCTCCACGGCACTCTCAAAGCTCGTGATCGCCAGTTCTTGAAGGTTCTTGGAAGCTCTCCGAGTCAAGAGGCGGATCAAAGGCAAGAAGAGAAGCTAGGGTTAGGGTTTTCTGCATTCATTGTAAGCTTTGTGCTTGTATTTTGTTTCCCTTTCCTTCTTCTTGTACCGAGAGTCTTGTAGGGCTTCTCCGCCCTCGGTAGTTACCGAAAAGGAGTGTTTCATAGTGGAGGGTGCGTGCGTGGTGTGGATCCTTGGATTAGTCACCTCCTTTGGAGGTGGATACCAAGTAAAATCCTAGTGTTAGCGTGGTTGTATTTGTTTCTGTATTTTCCGCTGCATATTCTTGAAGAAACAAGCAACGCCAAGCAACGCCAAGCACCGAGCGAACGCGACGAGCTATTCACCCCCCCTCTAGCTACTTTTGGTCCTAACAAGTGGTATCAGAGCAAGGTTGCTCTTCACCGGAATCACCGCCGGAAGGGGCAAACATATCAAGAAAAGCTAGAGGGTGAAGAAGTTGGAGCAATTTCTTCAAGTTCAAGACTTTATCAAGCTCAACTTCAAGATGCAATTCCAAGATGGGTTTGGATTTGACACAAGGGTGGCTCCACCATACACTTCTACGAGTTTCGATTCTTGGAAATCAAGAATCGAAAATTTTCTTATGATGGAGATAGAGCAATGGTTTGCTCTAATGGAAGGCTTCAAGGCTCCAAGAAATTCAAAGGGCAAAGTTCTAAAGAAAAGCAAATGGAGCCCGGAGCAAGTCCAAAGGTGCGAGGCAAATGACAAAGTGACCAAGCTTTTGGTCAATTTATTGCCAAGCACCATTCTTTGCAAAATTGGAGAATTTGAAGATGCAAAGGAACTTTGGAGCAAATTGGCTAAGCTTCATGAAGAGATCCCCTCCACTGTACAAGATCATGAAGAATCCAGAGAGGGTGACTCTTTGGAGCAAGACCAAGAGGAGGACTCCGAGGTTGAGAGATGCTCAACCTCCGAAGAAGAGGAAATCCAAGAAGCTTCATCCTCAAGGGAATGCACCGAAGGGAACAAGGAGGGAGCATACTCCTTGTTTCATGTTCAAGATGATGAAGCCTCCACCTCTAGGATTGAGGGGGAGCAATTCTTGGTGACGCCGGATCAAGAAGAAGGAGAAGCTTCTACATCCGGGTCAAGTGAAGAAGAAGAAGATGGTGCCACCTCCGAAATTCAAGAAATATCAAATGGAGGAGCAAGTGTCATCCCTATACAAGAAGGTATAAATGTTTCAATTAAAAATAAAAATCATATAATATGTTTTGAGTGTAGGGAAAGTGGGCACTACAAGAGCAAATGCCCTAAATTGGCCAAGAAGAAGGGCCAAGTGGCACAAAAGGGCAAGGAGAAGCCCAAGGAGACCATCCCCGGAACAAAGAAGAGCAAGGAGCACATCGTGTGCTTCTCTTGCAATCAAAAGGGGCATTACCGAAGTCAATGCCCTAAGAGGAAGAAGGTGGTCAAGGCTCATGGAGGAAGCTCTAGTCAAGGGGGAGCCTCTAAGGTAAAGAAAAAGGTAACATTTATTGAGCCTACTCCTTTACATTATGGTAAAAAGCATGATAGTTCAAATTTATATCATTTTAATGCTATTTACCATGAAAATAGAAAGCATGATAGCGCTAAAGAAAAACATAGAGCTTTTCATGCTAAAACCACTACACCTAAGGCTAGGATTGTAGGTAAAAATCTAGGCGAAAACTCTAAGGATTTTAGATACAAGCCTAGAAACAAAAATGCTCATGGGTCAAATACTAAGGACTTAGTGAGAGAAAATCAAGTCTTGAGGTCAAGACTTGATAAAATGGAAAAGACCCTAAAAAGTATGGAAAATATCCTAAAAGGGCAAAATGAGCATAGCCTAGGTCTGGGAGCACATAGGTCATCTAATGGCCATAGAGGTTTGGGATACAAACCCAAGGCTAAGAAGGATGTGCCCTCTTACCATAGGGTTCCATATAGTTATGGAACAAACCCTAGGTCTCGTGGTCAAGTCAAAAATACTAGAGAAGTCATCCCTAAGAGTATTTTTGCAACAAATGTGACTAAGACTTCTAAGAAGTCAAAGAAGGTCACAAAGAAGGTCACAAGGGAAGAAATCCTTAGAGTTGACCTAGAAAAAGTGACCAAGGCTTCTAAGAAGCAAAACAAGGTCACTAGGAAGGTATCTAGGGAGGTTATCCCTAGTGAATACCTAGAGCATCCAAGGAGCACCAATAGGTTTTGGGTTCCTAGGAGCATCTTCTCTACCCCATAGATGGGTTAGAGAGTGTCAACTCCGATTAGAAGGGTAGTTAACCCAACTTTGAGGAAATTGACACTCAAGGAGCATTTTCAAGGTTGTGTTAACCTTTGAAAATGAAATGGAATTATTATTTACTCCTTGAAAGAGTAAAATGTGCCTAATGGTGGAAGAATTGATTTTAATCTTAAATGGCACATATTGGGAAATTCATAAGAACTATCAAGTTGGGATTTTGGTATGTTCTTAGGCAATTTAAGGCAATCCGAGCCTTAATTTAAAAGTGCTACTCTTGTGGAAAAATGGAATATGCCAACATTTGAGGAATATGCTTAATTTTAATTGGCATAAATTAATCAAGGGAATTAGAAATGCAAACTTAGGCTTTGGCATTTTCTTGAAGCACTTTAGGGCAATCTAGGTTTAAGTTGTAAGTTTAGCTAAGGTTTTAAGGATACTTAGATAGTTAATCTAGGTATACTTTATTAATGCTAAATCTTGCCATGATTGTTTGCCCATCATATGCCATGACATCAAGTTTATTTGTGCATTCATGACTTATTATGAAAATACAAAAATACCATGTCATGTCATACATACATCATGTAATTATAGGAATATTTCTTTTGAAAGTTATTTCATTTTGATGTATGCCATAGCATAATCATGCATTAAGTTTAATTCCTTGTAATTAAGGACAAATGGCATTTAACAACACTTATTAACAATTGACATCCTGGGTGGATGTCTAATATCTCTAAAATGCCTAGATAGATATGCATGATCCCTAGAATAGGGCAAAACCAAATTTTACATCTCACAAAGACCTATAAGATGACTTGTATGTGTTTTGTCCACAATAGATACAAGTGAGATGTTAGGATGATGAACAAAACTCAACATGTTGATTTAGTGCATTCTTTTGAGTTTAGGTTCATCAAAACACATAGTTATGTGTATTCCCATCATTGGGAAAGCTAATGTACAAGTCATGTGCATTATGCCCAAGGAACATGGTGGGATATTGGTTTTGAAAATGTTTTTAAAATAATTTTGGAAAACCTTGGTGAAGGCTATCTTTTGATAGTAATCACCATTGAATAGTTAGACACAAACTTGAAGAAAACACTAAAGTTTTTGCAAGTTCTCAAGTTTGTGTCAATCTTTGAAAATATGATGTATTTTCATAGAAAACTATTTTTCCATGATAAATTATACCCTAAATAATGTCTACACAAATTTTTACGATTTTTAGAATTTTGTAGAATTTTCTAGGGGTTTCTGAAATTGGCTGAAATTGAATTTCAGCAATTTCAGGCCTCCAATCGATCAGTGGATCGATTGGAGTGCCTCAATCGATCAGCCGATCGATTGAGAAGGCATTTCTAGCGAGCAGAAGCTCGCTGGATCGATCAGCCGATCGATCCAAGAAGACTGAATCGATCGGTGGATCGATTCAGCAGGGTTCAATCGATTGGAACCCAACTCCAATCGATCGAAGATGCTGATTTTGGCTGGGAAAGCTTATTTTCAGCATTTTGAACCTATTTTAGTCCAGGTAACCATTCCAAACCCCTGAAAATACATTTGTATATATAAAAAGGGTGTTTTCGTGTGGAAAACAAGGATGGATTGGTTAAGGAAGGCTAAGTTGAAGTTTAGGTTGAGGTTTGTTTCAAATTTTGAATATTTGAACCTCAAAACTTCTAAATTTGGGTTTCCTAAAGTTTTGGGGATTCCAAGTCATTGTTGGTGCAATGACAGAAGTTACCACCATGTCTTTAAGGGGAGGGACTCTTTAAAGATATGAAAATTATTTTTCATGAACCTTGGAAGGTGGTCAACCTTCCGTTAAGAACATGCTCAAGGTTGAGCGGTTGAACTTTAATGGGGAGTGGATATCCTCATTGTTCAAGTGGCTTCAAGTGGATAATGCTCAAGGATGGGCATTTGCCTACATTGGGGGAGAATGTAGGGTTAAGGTTAATGAAGGGTATGGGACCTTCATTATCGTGTTGGTCACAACGAGTGAAGTTGTGAACAACGATGAGCAACTCTTCAGGGGGAGAGTTTTCAACAATGGGGCATTTGTTGAAGAGTGCCCAAAATTGAGGCACGGGTTGATGTGTGTTCAAAGATGGTTTGATGTGTGCCAATAGGGGGAGAATGAAAGGGAGTAAGTTAGGCTTTCATTACCTAGAGGGAGTTTGCCTTCTTAGGGGGAGAATGAAGGGCTTAACTTATGTATTCATTACCTAGTGGCATGAAGAAGGTTTAGGCTATGGGATTAGCCTAACTTACATGTGGTATTGTAAGTGATAGTGTTGGTATTGTCAAACATCAAAAAGGGGGAGATTGTTGGTGCAACATCCCTCAGGTCAAGGTTGACCTAGTTGACCAAGCTTGAGTCTTGGTTTGGGTTTCGATGTTTGACAATGCAAGGTTGATTGAAGAAGAGTCAAGTAGGTCAAGGATGACCGGATACTTGACTGGGAAGTCCTAACTGGGATGTTAGGCAGGAGGAAAATCCTGGTGAGTGAAGCCAGGTGAAAGACCTAGTGAGTGAAGCTAGGCAATTGGGAAGTCCTAGTGAGTGAAGCTAGGCAGGAGAAAAATCCTGGTGAGTGAAGCCAGGTGAAAGACCTAGTGAGTGAAGCTAGGCAATTGGGAAAGTCCTGGTGAGTGAAGCCAGGCAAGAGAAATCCAGAAGGGTCAAGGTTGACCAGACATCTGGTGAGAGTCCAAGTAGGTCAAAGGGATTGACCGGATACTTGGCACGAGAAAGAAAAGTCCAAGTAGGTCAGAGGGACTGACCGGATACTTGGCAAGAAGAGAAAAGTCCAAGTGGGTCAAAGGGATTGACCAGACACTTGGTGAGAGAGTCCTAGCCGGTCAAGGGTGACCGGATGCTAGGTCTTATGTACCAACAAGTCATGGTTGACTAGATGTTGGTTTAGGGGGCTTTGGACTTGGTTTTGGGCAAAAACCAAGGTTTGGATTGATCCGTGGATTGATCCAGCAGGTTTGGATTGATCCGTGGATTGATCCAGAAGTTTGGATCGATCCGGTGATCGAAGATCTGGATCGATCGGATCGATCCGGAAGATTTGGATCGATCCGCCGATCGATCCGGTGAGTCCTCGCGAACAGATCGATCGGGTGATCGATCAGAGGTCCCAATCGATCGCTGGATCGATTGGGACGCCGTCGCGATAAGCGCCGGATCGATCCGTGGATCGATCTGGGTTTCTGATTCAGAGGCGCTCTGGATCGATCCGTGGATCGATCCAAAGCCTCCCCGATCGATTGGGAGCAATCCAATCGATTGAGATTCGACCGTTGGCGTCGTTTATAGCTGTTGGCGTGCGATTCCTTCAGTAGTGCTTCACCGTTTCATCTCAGATCTTCGCCAGCTCCTCCACGGCACTCTCAAAGCTCGTGATCGCCAGTTCTTGAAGGTTCTTGGAAGCTCTCCGAGTCAAGAGGCAGATCAAAGGCAAGAAGAGAAGCTAGGGTTAGGGTTTTCTGCATTCATTGTAAGCTTTGTGCTTGTATTTTGTTTCCCTTTCCTTCTTCTTGTACCGAGAGTCTTGTAGGGCTTCTCCGCCCTCGGTAGTTACCGAAAAGGAGTGTTTCATAGTGGAGGGTGCGTGCGTGGTGTGGATCCTTGGATTAGTCACCTCCTTTGGAGGTGGATACCAAGTAAAATCCTAGTGTTAGCGTGGTTGTATTTGTTTCTGTATTTTCCGCTGCATATTCTTGAAGAAACAAGCAACGCCAAGCAACGCCAAGCACCGAGCGAACGCGACGAGCTATTCACCCCCCCTCTAGCTACTTTTGGTCCTAACAAAGTGCTGTTGCACTTCCAAGGTCAAGGGCATTTAGAAGCTACACGAGATCAAGCAAAAAGAAGGTTTTCCTTTGTATTCTTGCATTTATTTCTTGTGTTGAGTTGTATGCTTGTGTGAGTGTTGTAAGAGATTTCTCCACCTCCGGTTGTTCTAAGAAGGAGTTCCTTTCTTAGTGGAGAGTGTGCTCATATGTGGATCCTTGGATTAGTCATCAGGTGGATACCAAGTAAATCCTTGTGTTAGCATTGGGAGCTTACTTCAAGTCTATTCCGATGCAAATCATCATCATCGAAGTGCGAGAAGCTATTCATCCCCCTTTAGCTCCAATATGTTCTAACAAGTGGTATCAGAGTGAGGTTGCCCTTTACCAAACTTATCGCCGGAAGGGCAACGAGCTAGAGGAAGAAGAAGTTGAAGCAATAAAGCCAACAAGTCAAAGATTTCAACAAGCTCAACTTCAAGATGGATTTCTGAGATGGACTCGAATTTGACACAAGGGTGCCTCCACCATTCACAATGATGAGCTTCGATTATTGAAAATTAAGAATCAAAAACTTCTTCATGATGGAGATAGAGCAATGGTTTGCTCTAATGGAAGGTTTTCATGCTCCAACAAATGATAAAGGTAAGATCATCAAAAAGGAGAAAATAGAGTCAAGAGCAAATCCAAAAATTTGAGGTCAATGATAAAGTGACCAAGCTATTGACCAATTTATTGTCTAGCAATATCTTGAGCAAGATAGGAGAATTTGAGGATATCAAGGAGTTTTGGAACAAATTAGCAAGAATCTATGAAGATCCCTCCACTATATAAAATCAAGAAGAATCCAAAGAGGGCAACTCATGGGATCAAGAAGAAGAGGAATCCGAAGTTGAGAGATGCTCAACATTGAAAGAAGAAGAAGGTTCATCCTCTAGAGAGCACAAAGGCAAAGGTAAAGGAGTATACTCCTTATTTCATATGCATGAGGATGAAGATGAAGAAGTCTCCATCTCAAGGATTAAGGGAGAGCGTGGAACATCAATGCCGGATCAAGAAGAAGTTTCTTCATTCAGATCAAATGGAGAAAGTGTCACCCCTACAAGTAAAGGTATAGAAATTTTAATTGTAAATAATAAAGATCATATCATTATTTTGAGTGTAGGGAAAAATGGTACGACAAGAGTAAGTGCCCCAAATTGGCCAAGAAAAAGGGCCAAATGACACTAAAGGGCAAGGAGAAGCCCAAGGAGGTCAACCCCATGATACGCAAGGGCAAGAAGCACATTGTGTGCTTTTATTGCAATCAAAAAGGGTATTACATGAGTCAATATCCTAAAGGGAGGAATCTGACCAAGAAAAGCCAAGGAGGAAGCACAAGTCAAGGGAGAGTTCTCAAGGGCAAACCCAAGGTATCATTTATTGAACCAATTCCTCTAAATCATGATAAGATGCATGCTAGTTCTAATTTATATTATTTTAATGTTATTTATCATGAAAATAGGGAGCATGATATGATTAAATAAAAATATGTGGTGTATCATGCTAAAATCACTGTACCTAAGGCTAGGAAAGTAGATAATAATTTAGGCAAAAAAATTTAGGATTTTAAATATTTGCCTAAAAATAAAAATGCTCAAGGAAATCAAGAAAAATCCGAATATGAGGATTTAAGGAGTGAAAACCAAGTCTTGAGGTCAAGGCTTGATAGATTAGAGAAGACTCTAAAAAAGATGAAAAATATTATTAAGGGGTTAAATGAGTATAACCTAGGAATAGATAGACACGAGTCATCCAATGGCCATAGAGGTTTGGAATACAAACCCAAAGCCAAGAAGGATGTGACTTCTTATCATAGGGTTCCATATATCTATGGAACTAACCCTAAGTCTAGGGGTCAAGCCAGGGTTATAAGGAAGGTCATCCCTAGAACTAACCATGCAAAGATCAATGTGACTAAGGCTTCAAAGAAACCTAAGAAAGTCACTAGGAAGGTTACAAGGTAAGCTATCCTTAGAGTTGACCTAGAGGAGTCTAGCATGACCAAGGCTTGTAAGAAGCCTAGGAAGGTTAATAGGAAGATATCAAGGGAAATTATCCCTAGTGAATACCTATAACACGCAAGGAGCACCAATCAGTTTTGAATTCCTAGGAGTGTGTTCTCTACACCCTAGATGGTTTTAGAAAGTGTCAACTCCAATTGGAAGGGTAGTTAACCTAATCTTGAAGAAGTTGACACTTGGAGGACATTTTCAAGGTAGTTGTACTCCATGAAAATGAAAATGGTTTAAGTGTTTACTCTTTTGGAAGAGTAAAATGTGTCAAAATTTGGGGGAATTGGACTTAATTAAAATTTGCACAAATAGATAGAGTTAAAGAAATGTCAAGTTGGGATCTTAGTATTTTCTTGGGAAAAAGGGCAATTTAAGATTAATTTTGACTTAGCAAATTAATTAGAGATACTTAGATATATAATCTAGGTGTGTGTGTGTCTATATATATATATATTCATAATTATTTATCCATCATATGCCATGACATTATATTTTACATTCATATTTATTATGAAAAAGAAAAATATAAAATATCATGTCATGTCATACATACATCATATAGTCATAGTAAGTTTTCTTTTGAAACTTATTCATTTTAATGTATGCCATAATCATTTTCATGCATTACTTTAAGTTTCTTATAATTAAGGACAATGACATTAATCAACAAGTGACATCCTAGTGGATGATCAATCTTACAATGCCTAGATAGATATGCATGAACCCTTAGATTATGACAAAATCAAAGTTTACATCTCATAAAGATTATAACTTGACTTATATGTATTTTAGTGTACATTAGATATAAGTGAGATGTTAGGATGATGGACAAAACTCAAGATATTGATTTAGTGCATCTTTGGAGTTTTAGTGTCATCTAAACACATAGGTATGTGTTATCCAATCATTGGGAAAGCTAATGTACAAGTCTTGTGCATTTAGCCCAAGGAATATGGTTGGAAATTGGTTCAAAATATTTTTTGGAAAACCTTGGTGAAGGCTATCTTTGGATAGACATCATCATTACATAGTTAAACACAAACTAGGAAGAAACTTTGAAGTTTTTTAATGGTTTCAAGTTTTATGTCAATCTTTGAAAATATAGTATATTTTCTTAGAAAACTATTTTTTTATGATAATATATGACATAAATAATGTCTACATGAATTTTTGTGATTTTTGAAATTTTTTAGAATTATTTGTGCATTTCTTAATTTTAGCTGAAATATGATTTCAGGAAATCAGAAACTCAATCGATCAACTGATCGATTGGGGAGGTTCAATGGATCAGCCGATCGATTGAACTAGGTTTTCTACAAACAGAAGCTTGTGGAATCGTCTATCGATTCAATAACTTTTTGCAACAAGCCTTACTGAATCGATCAGTGGATTGATTGAAAGGCTTCAGTTGATTGAGTCCTAACTTCAATCGATTGGAAAAGCTGATTTTTGGCTGAAATGGTCTAATTTCAGTCCATTAAGCCACATTAGTTATGTTAACCATCTAACGCTAAGAAATTCTTTTGTGAACATTTAAGGGTAGTTTTCTTGATAAAAACAAGAAAGGAATGGTCCAAGAAGACTAACTTGAAGTTTGGGATGAGGGTTGCATTTAATATTGATTCTTGAACCTCAAAACTTTAAATTTTGGGTTTCCTAAAGTCTTAGGAACTCCAAGTCATTGTTGGTGCAATGATAGAAACTTAGATCATGTTTTGAGAGGGCTCTACTTCTTAAAGACTGTAGGATCAAAAAGCGCTAGAGGGGGGGGGGGGGTTGAATGCCACTCGTGGCTATTTCGTTTGTTTTAAGTAAATACACAGTGGAATAATGAAAGAAAAGAAAACACAACAATGCTAACAAGTCCAAGATTTTACTTTGTTCGGAGCTTGTGGCGACTCCTACTTCAAGGCTTTCACGTAAGAGTGCTTTCGATGGTCAATCACTAATCAATCCAAAATAATACAAAATGATTACAGTTGTAGTATAAGTAACTTTTAAATAAAACAATACTGACAACTTCGTATGAGGAAATCTCTAGAAGAATCGTCATCGGAGCTTTCGGGTGTCGTGGAAGCATTTTCTGAGCAGCTTGAAGAAGTGAAGGTTGTTCATTGTGTTATTATAAAGCTCCTGGTCGAAGCTGCTTTTATAGGCTATTCCGGGCGCCCGGAACCCCTCCGGGTGCTTGGACCACGTGGCTCGGCCACTCCACATGTGCCAAATCAGCTTAGCGATAACTTTTGAGTTCTGGGCGCCTGGACCGACTCCGGGCACCCAGACTAGCTCAGGGCGCACAGACCAATTCCGGGCGTCCAGACCAGCTTTTTTCAGCCCCTTATTTTCTGCAAAATAAAGTTAGTCTAGGCATAAAACAATATTTATAAACTGAAATTTGACAGCCTCTGACTGTCCAGTTCTGACTTTAAGTTTCATCGAAACTCTAGGTCGAACTGACGCCCACTGTTCCATCTTTGGGGAACGCGTCCTCACCTACTCCTCTCAGGAAAAGTTACCTATTGCCAGATTGATGCTCCAGACCAACTGGACTTTTTCTCAGCATCCAAAGCTTCTGGTATTCATGATGGACGTCCGCTCCACGACCTACCCAGACTTCCACCCGGTTCGCGACACTAGGATTTCAACCTAGAGTTCTCGACTCTAGGATTTTGCCTGAAGCTCTCGACCCACCAAAACTTTTCATCTAGGGTTACTACACCCTAGGACTTTTCCTGCAATCTCATTCAAACTTGTTAGATTACAAGACAAATTAACTTTGGACCCTTTGACATAATCAAAACCCAGGTTTGATCGTCGGATGCTTCCTGCACCAACAAAGACATATAATTATCTTCGATGAAACAATGGAAGGTTGAAAACCTTCATTATGTTGGATTAATGCTCAACGATGAGCATTGGACACAATAAAGGGTAAGACTTTCATTGTGGTGTTGTGAATAATGAGTGAGGTTGTTGAACAACGTGTGGATAACTCTTCAGGAGGAGAGTTTTTGATGTGTGCCAAAGGGAAAGAATGTAGGGTTTAAGTTAGGAAATTCTCCATGTTTAGAAGGGGAGATTATGAAACCCTTATATTAAGGGGGAGGATGAAGGAAACCCTCATTCATGCTTTGGCATGAAGAAGAAGTTGAGGCTATGAGATTAGCTTAACTTAAATATATTGTAAAACATCAAAAAGTGATAGATTGTTAGTGCGATTTCCCTAGATCAAGGTTGATTAGGTTGACTAAGCTTGAATTAGCTCAAGCTTGAGTCTTGATGTTTGAGTTTTACTGTTTGATAATGTATGGAGATTGTAGGTGCAATCGTCCATTTGGGGAGATTGTTGAAGCAATTCTCCTCTAATCAATGTTTGACTAGTTTGGTATAAAGAAGAGTCAAGTATGTCAAGGTTGACAGGATACTTGTCTGGGAAGTCTTAACTAGAAGTTAGACAAGGGCAAGTCCAACAGGAAGATTGACAGATGATGAAAATCTTGGTGTGAAAAATCATGGTGAGTGAAGCCAGACAGATGGAAAGTCCTAGTGAGTGAAGCTAGACAGTTGAAAAATCCTAGTGAATGAAGTCAGGCGAAAGACCTAGTGAGTGAAGCTTGGCAAATGAAAAATTTTGGTGAGTAAAGCTAGGTAAAAGACCTAGTTAGTGAAGCTAGGCAGTGAGAAAATCCTAGCGAGTGAAGCAAGGTAAAAGACCTAGTGAGTGAAGCTAGGTAGTGAGAAAATCCTAGTGAGTGAAGCCAGGTGAAAGTCCTGGTGAGTGAAGTCAGGCGTGTGGAAATCTAGGTGGGTTTGGGGTGACCAGACACATGGTGTTTGGAAGTCCAAGTGGGTCATAGAGGACCAGACACTTAGCTTGAGATAGTAAGTCCAAGTGGGTCAATATTGAATAGACACTTGGCACAGCTAGAAAAGTCCAAGTTGGTCAAAGAATTGACTGGACACTTAGTAATGAAGTCCCAGTAGGTTAAGGTTGACCAGATTCTAGGCATGAGTGAGTCCTAACAGGTCACAGTTGACCGGATGTTGAGTTTAGAATCCTAAACTTGAGTTAGTCAAGTTAGGGTTGGTCAATCGATTAGCCGATCGATTGAACCAGAGTCCAATCGATCAGTTGATTGATTGGGAGAGCTTCACGAGCAAAGACAACCTAATCGATTAGCCGATCGATTGGCGCTATGCCAATCAATCAGACGATCGATTGGAGGCCACTCGCACGAAGAGCACAGTGTGCTCCCCAATCCATCAACTGATCAATTGGGATACTCGAATCAATCAGTCAATCAATCGGGGTTTATTTTCTAAATCGATCAATCAATTGATTCTGGGTTTATCTACGAGAGCACAGAGGCTCTCTGAATCGATCGGTCGATCAATCAAAGTCTCCTCAATCTATTGGTCAATCGGTTGGGATATGACCGTTATGCAGGATGCAGGCTTTGGACAGCTGGGATTGTGTGGATTTGATGTGGCAATAGATTGGGAGAAAGTCCAATTGATTGCGAGCCCTAGATCACGAAAGGATAAAGCTGTAAGTGAGGTTCAAACATGAAGAGGTTCTCCATTCTCTTCACCGAGCTCAGACTACTCATTGCCACTTCTTGAAGCATCTTAGAGATAAGTGTTATTGCACTTCCAAGGTTATGGGGCTTCTACAAGCTACACGAGATCAAGCAAGAAGGAGGTTTTCCTTTGTATTCTTGTATTTATTTCTTGCGTTGAGTTGTATGCTTGTGTAAGTGTTGTAAGAGGTTTCTCCACCTCCTGTTGTTCCAAGAAGTTGTTTCTTTCTTAGTGGAGAGTGTGCTCGTGTGTGGATCCTTGGATTAGTCATCTTTTCTTGAGGTGGATACCAAGTAAATCCTTGTGTTAGAATTGGGAGCTTGCTTCAAGTCTATTCCGCTACAAATCATCAGCATCGAAGCGTGAGAAGCTATTCACCCCCCCTAGCTCCAAAGTGTTCCAACAACAACCCCAAATCTTCAAAAAAGACATCTTGGAACTCTTCCCGGTCCATATCGTATATGGTGTCTTTATGACCGCCTTAGATGGAACACAGTTAAGTGTGAAAACAACCGTCTCTAGAGCATATCCCCAGAAGGAAGTAGGAAGATCTGTATGACTCATCATTGATCGTACCATATCTAATAAAGTATAATTTCTCATTTCTGATACACCATTCTACTATGGTGTTCCAGGTGGAGTGAGTTGAGATATGATCTCAAACTCAATGAGATGGTCATGAAACTCTTGGGTAAGGTATTCCCCATCTTAATCTAATTGAAGCATCTTAATATTCTTTTCAAGTTGGTTTTGTACTTCTTTCTTGAATTCTTAGAACTTTTCAGAGGATTCAGACTAGCGTTTCATGAGATACACATAGCCATATCTACTGAAATCATTAGTAAAGGTAATGAAGTATTGATAGCCTCCTCTAGCTACTATATTGAAAGGGTCATATACATCAGTATGTATGAGTCTTTATAAATCATTAACTTTTTCGCTGTGTCCACTAAATGGAGTCTTTGTCATCTTGCCTAGTAGACAAGAATCACATATCTCATATGATTCAAAATAAAATGAGTCTAAAAATCTATTCGTATAGAGTTGTGATATGTGATTCTCATTTATGTGACCCAAGCGACAATGCCAGAGATATATTTGGTTTAGATCATTAGATTTGAACCGTTTGATATTTATATTATAGATTGAGTTTTCAATGTTTAGAACACTTCATAAGATGTGCACTGCAATAGAATCTTTCATTGAAATAAATAGAATAACATTTGTCCTTTATTACAAATAAAAAACCTTTATTGTCTAAATAAGAAATAGAGATAATGTTCTTAGTTAAAGTAGGCACATAACATCACTCTTCAAGTTCTAAAATAAGCCCACTAGGTAAAGATAAGGAATATGTTCCTACAGTTATAGCAGCAACCCTTGTGTCATTATCTACTCGTAGGTACACTTCACCTTTCATCAATGATCTACTATTTCTTAATCCCTACACATTCGTACAAATATGAAATGCACAGCCGGTATCTCATACCCACGAAGAAGAAATAGATAGATTGACTTCTATAATATATATATCTTTGGTAGAAGTCTCACTTCTCTTCCCTTTTACTTCCTCAAGGTATAGCTTGCAGTTCATCTTTCAGTGTCCGGTCTCACCATAGTGGAAGCAGGTTTTTTCCTTAGCCACTCCACCTTTGGGTTTTGATGAATGAGACTTGCCCTTGTCTTTAGCTTGGGTCTTACCCTTACCTTTGGGCTTTTATTTGCTTTTGCCCTTTTGCACCATCAAAATGTTACTAGGCATTGCTTTCTTAAGGTTGAGTTCAGCAGTTTTCAACATGCTTAACATCTCAGGTAATGGTTTGTCAATTTTATTCATATTATAGTTCATAATAAATTGATTGTAGCTTTCTAGCAACTATTGCAAAATAAGGTCAATAGTCAATTCTTGGCCCAATGGAAATGACAATTTTTCAAGGTTTAAGTACATGAGTTCCTACGGGACTTCCTTCCTGCAACTTGTATTGAAATGAAGGCTTAGATATTTCAAATCTCTCGTGCCTTGGTCCTATACAATTGTTTAAGATGTGCAACCATATCATAAGTATCCATGTTCTCATGTTGCTTCTGAAGCTCAGAGTTCATGATAGCAAGCATAATGCATGACACATCTAATGCATCATCTTGATGCTTCTTATAAGCATCCTTATCAACATGAGTGCCAGTGGTAGCAGGTGGTTCAGGAATAGCTTGCTCCAGGACACACAGTTTTCATTCTTATTTGAGAATAATTCTCAAGTTTCTATATCAGTCTAAGAAATTAGTTCTATTGAGCTTGTCCTTATCAAGGACAGGTCGTAGAGAGAGCGTTTTCAATGTACTAGACAATATGGTGATCTACAAAAAAATGTAGAAATAAGTATCATATTTCAATCATTTAATTAGGCCTTTAATTAAATGATTCTTCCACTGAATTGTAAAACTTGGTAGGAGCAAGTTATGGATATGGTTTTACCTACACTACTAGTTCCAAACCCAAAAGTAATGACATTCAAGTGAGACAAGATCAATATTATACCTCATCTTGAGTTAGCTTTGACTAATCACTCAAGACTTGTATAAGTTAGGTAAGCAACGTATACCAATTAGATAAGATCCATATTATATCTCATCTTGAGTTAGCTTTGGCTAATCGCCCAAGACTTATATAATTTAGGTAGACAACATTTACCAAATACATCATATATAACTCTTGTATAGTTAGTTGAACAAGACTATTTGTTCATTTTTCCATCTCATAAAATCTATATTATAACTTATCTTGAGTTAGCTTTGGCTAATCACCCAAAACTATTATACTTAAATTACATCGTATGGGATATGCCTCTAAGTTCTCAATCCAATCAAGGTAACTTAGTTAAGTCATACCCAAATTTTAATAGTCGGACATCACAATTATTCTGTCGCACTCTACCAAGATAAATTGAGTCACTTTGCTTTGGCAAAACTTGACTACAATTGATCGAGGTAGTAGTGAGTACCAAACTTTGGTAGACATATTAAAAGGATCTAATTACGATTAAACTACACATGCATGACATACAATCGTGACATATCATGACATATATCAACATATATGCTAAAATAGAATGTGACATGATTATGACCCCATCTACTATGATCTTCTCAAGCCAATGAGAAGATTAAAATGTCAACCGAGGTAAAAGCATATTCTCCAAGTGCTTCCTTGGTCGTCGTATGTTGTTGTCCTTCTCCCTTTTTACCATTATCCAGTAGACTAGTTTTTTTCAAATTTGTACATTACAAAATCTAAAAAAAACTCGAGTTACATTCAAGGGTAGTCTAAATTTACAATAGGAATGAAAAAGATGAAAGACACGACTTGTAAGCCGTATTATGAATTACAATATACACATATACACCCAATCATATTAGGGTAAAGGGTCATAACTATGTACCATGTTATATAACATTCACAATAAATCTATAACATATATACTTGACTATGATTTCAATAATGAATTATGAGGTGCAACGCCAAGGGATCCCATTAGCCAGTTAGTAGGCAAGGTCAAGGGGGCAACGACCCTTGCAGGGTTTTCTGGGGGGCAGTGTCCCCAAAATAAAATTATTTTGTAAACTCATTTGAATGAGTTACTGCTATACTTAAGACCACCACATACCCGAGACCAACAAAATTGTTCATAAAAGTTTTGTATGTTTCACACAATTTGTTCTCAACAGATGTCAACCCGTGACCACCCATAGTCATGCATGTTTCTGTCAAACGAAATCAGACTATAGCATGCGTTCATAACACGTATGAAGATGCTATATCCTCTAGTTCATTCATCACAAAATAAATACTCATAACATGATGCAAATTATAATAAAAGTCTCATGCAGTTTCTATATCACATATTGAAACATTACTATAACATAGTATACGTCTTCGCAAGCGGCTCTGATATCCCTGTAAGGATCTTGAGCGCAAAACAACACAAGCACAATGGAATAAATATTTTTAAGATCCTTTGCAGAAGATCTAAGCAAAGGAAACCATATCTAGTTGTGATGAGAGTTATACCTTTGCTGCGTAAATACGAACTCTCGATAGCAACTTTATCCTCGGTGAATCTTAGCACGATCAAGTGGCCGCGCTTCTACGGTATCCACACGAAACATTCCATTCGTCTCACAAACTCATGATTTATAGAAGAACCAACTTTGTGGTGTTATCCACCTAGAAGGTTCAGCCAAAAGAGGAAAGAGGAAGAAGACTAGAAGATCTAGAGTCTCTCATGAAAAATGAGCTCAAAGGACCTTTTATATTCTTCAAGGAATACCAAGAGTCTTTGTCTTTTTATCTTCTTCCAATAATGATACTAATTAATCTCCATTAATTTATATTATCATTTAATGGGTCAGGTTTTAGTATATATTGTATTAATCATTAATCCAATAAGCTATTAACTCAATAGACCTAATTATCTTATAATTAACTTTTATGATTAATACTAATATAGCTATATTCAACGTGGCATTCTTTGATAAAATATATGCCTATATTTTGTCAAAGAATACCTATATTTTAGAGAGGACCAAGGTTTAAGTTATAAGAGATCCACACTGTGAGTAGGCAAGACCAACCATGATTGGCTATAAATGAAGTCGAGCCCTTGCAGCTCTGCTGGGCACGTGGTCCGTCTCTTGCTTGGATCGTCTAAGCTTAATTAGGTTGGGCTAAGTCATTTAAGCTTGATAATTTTTTTTGATAAATAAATAAATTTAAACACAGCTAAATAGATAAATTGCAATGAGGGAAGAAATTTATGTTTATGGCGGAAAAACACAGCAGTGGTTTATTTTGGCTGAGTAGGCCTCCCGATCCATTTATCTCAAATTAGAGAATATTCAGAGCTGATTCATTCATAACATTCACAATAAATCTATGGCATATGCTTGACTATGATTTCAACAACGAATTATGAGGCACAACACCACGGAATCCCATTAGCTACTTAGTGGGCGGGGTCAAGGTGGCAGCAACCCTTGCGGGGTTTTCTGGGGGCAGTGCCCCCAAAATAAAATTATTTTACAAACTCATTTTAATTAGTTGCTGCCAGACTTAAGACCACCACATACCCGAGACCAACAAAACTGTTCATAAAAGTTTTGTATATTTCACACAATTTGTTCTCAACAGATGCCAACCCGAGACCACCCATAGTCATGCATGTTTCTGTCGAACGAAATCAGACTATAGCATGTGTTCATAACACGTATGAAGATAATATATCCTCTAGTTCGTTCAACACAAAATAAATACTCATAACATGATGCAAATCATAATAAAAATCTCATGCAGTTTTTATATAACATATTGAAACATTACTACAACTTAGTATGCGTCTTCGAAAGCGACTCTAATATCCCTGTAAGGATCTTGAGCGCAAAACAATACAAACGCAGTGGAATAAATAATTTTACGATCCTTTCTAGAAGATCCATGTGAAGGAAATCGTATACTAGTTATGATGAGAGTTATAACTTTGTTACGTAAACACGAACTCCCGACAGCAACTTTATCCTTAGTGAATCTCAGCATGATCAAGTGGCTGCGCTTCTACGGTATCCACACAAAAATGTTCCATTCATCTCACAATTTAGAGAAGCACCAACTTTGTGGTGCTATCCACTTAGAAGGTTCGTCCAAAGAGGAAGGAGGAAGAAGACTAGAAGATTAAGAGTATCTCATAAAAAATGAGCTCAAAAGACCTTTTATATTCTTCAAGGAATACCAAGAGTCTTTGCCTTTTGGTTTTCTTCCAATAATGATACCAATTAATCTCCATTAATTTATATGATCATCTTAATGGGTTGGGTTTTAGTCTATATTGTATTAACTATTAACCCAATAAGCTATTAACTCAATAGACCTAATCATTTTATAATTGCCTTTTATGCTTAATACTAATATAGGTATATTCAATGTGGCATTTGTTGGTGCAATATCCCCTGGGTCAAGGTTGATCAGGTTGACTAGGCTAAGCCTAAGTCTTGATGTTTGAATTTTGATGTTCGACAATACATGGAGATTGACAAGGTTTGATCGTATGATTGGGGAGATTGTTGGAGCAATTCCCCTCTGGTTAAGGTTTGACCAGGTTGATGTGAAGAAGAGTCAAGTAGGTCAAGATTGACCGGATACTTGACTAAAAAGTCATAGTGAGTAAAGTCCTGGTGAGTGAAGCTAGGCAGATGGAAAGACCTGGTGTATGAAGCCGGGTGAAAGACCTAGTGAGTGAAGCTAGGCAGTTGGAAATCTTGGTCAGTGAAGCCAGGCGAAAGTCCTGGTGAGTGAAGCCAAGCAGATGGAAAGTCCTAGTGAGTGAAGCTAGGCAGATGGAAAGACTTGGTGAGTGAAGCCAGACACTTGAAAATCCAGGTGGGTCAAGGTTGACCGGACACCTAGTGGAAAGCCCAAGTAGGTCAAAGGGTTGACCGAATACTTGACACAAGAAAATCTAGATGGGTCAAGGATGACCGGATATCTGGTGAATGGAAGTCCAAGTGGGTCAAGGTTGATCAGACACTTGGCACGAGACGGTAAGTCCAAGTGGGTCAAGGTTGACCAGACATTTGATACAAGGAGAAAAGTCCAAGTGGGTCAAAGGGATTGACCGGACACTTGGTAAAGAAGTCCTAGCAGATCAAGATTGACCGGATGCCAGTCATAAGGTCTTAACAGGTTACGGTTGACCGTATGTTGGGTTTGGGGACTTTGGACTTGAGTTTACCCAAGTCCAAGGATGGTCAATCGATCAGCCGATCGATTAGGAGTGTGGCGCGAGTGAAGGTTGGCCCAATCAATTGGTCAATCGATTGGGAGCAATTGTCATGAGCATAGAACCTTTTCCAATTGATCAGCCGATTGATTGGGCATCGCCAATTGATCGGTCAATCGATTGGGGTTGGAATTCTCGCGCGATAGCGAGAAAGCCTGAATTGATTGGTCGATCGATTCAGGCCAGTTCCAGAGAGCACAGAGGCACTCTGAATTGATCGACCAATTGATTCAAACCTCCCCAATCTATTAGCCGATCGATTGGGATTCGATTGTTGCACAAGAAGCGAGCGATGGACGGATGGGATGACGCAGATCTAACGTGACAATCGATTGAGAGCATGCCCAACATCCGAAGAAGAAGTCCAAGAAACTTCATCTTCAAAGGAATGCCATAAAAAGGGCAAAGAGGAAGCATACACTTTGTTCCATGTATAGGATGAAAATGAAGAGGCCTCCACCTCAAGGATTGAGGGGAGCGACCTTCATTGACACCGGATCAAGAAGAAGGAGAAGCTTCTACTTCCGGGTCAAGAGAAGAAGAAGATGGGGCAGCCTCCACAATACAAGCAAAATCAAATGGAGAATCAAGTGCCATCCCTACAAGCGAAGGTACAATTAGCTCAATTAAAAATAAAAATCATATTATATGTTTTGAGTGTAGGGAACATGGGCACTATAAGAGAAAGTGCTCCAAATTGGCCAAGAAGAAGGGCCAAGTTGCACCAAAGGGTAAGGAGAAGCCCAAGGAGACCACCCCCATAAAAAAGAAGAGCAAGAAGCACATTATGTGCTTTTCTTACAACCAAAAAGGACATTATCAGAGTCAATGTCCTAAGGGGAAGAAAGCGGTCAAAATCAAAGGAGGAAGCATGAGTTAAGGGGGAGCTTCCAAGGTAAAACCCAAAGTATCATTTATTGAGCCTATCCCTTTAAATCATGATAAAAAGCATGCTAGTTCTAACTTATATCATTTTAATGCTATTTACCATAAAAATAGGAGGCATGATAGAATTAATGAAAATCATGTGGCTTTTCATGCTAAGACTACCTCACCTAAGGTTAGGAAAGTAGATAAACTAGGCAAGAACACTAAGGACCATAGTTATAAGCCTAGAAATAAAAATGCTCAAGGACTAAATGAAAACCCAAAATCTAAGGATTTATGGATAGAAAATCAAGTCTTGAGGTCAAGGCTTGATAAAATGAAAAAGACCCTAAAAAAGATAGCAAATATCCTAAAAGGACAAAATGAGTATAACCTAGGTCTAGGAGTACAAAAGTCATCCAATGATCATAGAGGTTTGGGATACAATCCTAAGGCTAAGAAGGATGTGACTTCTTACCATAGGGTTCCATATAGCTATGGAACCAACCCTAGGTCTAGTGGTCAAGTCAAGGATACAAGGGAAGTTATCCCTAGGAGTATCTTTGCAACAACAAAAGTGACTAAGATTTCTAAGAAGTCTAACAAAGTCACTAAGAAGGTCACAAGGGAAGCTGTCCCTAGAGTTGACCTAGAGGAAGTGACCAAGGCTTCTAAGAAGCCTAGAAAGGTCATTGGGAAGGTATCAAGGGAAGTTATCCCTAGTGAATACCTAGAATATCCAAGGAGCACCAATATGTGTTAGGTTCCTAGGAGCTACCCCTTAGATGGATTAGAGAGTGTCAACTCAAATTGAAAGGGTAGTTAACCCAACCTTGATGAAGTTGACACTCGGAGAATATTTTCAAGGTTATTGTTAACCTTTGAAAATGAAATGGATTATTGTTTACTCTTTGGAAGAGTAAAATGTGTCATAATTTGAGGAAATGGATTTAATTTTCATTGGAACAAGAAATAAAGAGTAAAAGAAATACCAAGATGGGATTTTGGTATTTTCTTAAGGAATTAAGGGCAAAGTGTAGCTCTTGACTTAAGATGTTTACTCTTGTAAGAGTAAAATGTGCCAAACCTTGAGGAATTATGCTTAATTTAAATTGAAAAAATTAAGAAAAGTAAAAGAAATGTCAAAATAGAGAGTTTGACATTTTCTTGAGAAAAAGTGGGCAATCTAGGATTTAATTTTAAGATTAGCTAAGGTTTAATGATATTTAGATAGGTAATCTAAGTATATTTTGTTTATACTAATTTACCATGATTGTTTGCCCATCATATGCCATGATATCATGTGTGCATTCATTTGTATTATGAAAAACATAAAAAATACCATAGCATGTCATATATACATCATGTGTGTAATTTTTTTTTGAAAATTATTTCTTTTTATTGTATGCTATAACCCATCATGCATTATTTTAATCTTCTTGAAATTAAGGACAATGACATTTACTAACAAGTGACATCCTAGGTAGATGTTCATAATCTCTAAAATATCTAGATAGATGTGCATGATCCCTAGTTTAGGGCAAAACTAAATCTACATCTCACAAAGGACCATAAGGTGACTTGTATGTATTTTAGTATACATTAGATACAAGTGATATGTGAATGATGAAAAAGACTCAAGATGTTGATTTAGTGCATCTATTTGAGTCTTGATTTCATCAAAACACATAGTTATGCGTACTCTAATCATTGGGAAAGCTAATGTACAAGTCATGTGCATTGAGCCCAAAGAACATGGTTAGAAATTAGTTTTGAAAAATATTTTAAATATACTTTGGAAAACCTTGGTGAAGACTATCTTTTGATAGTAATCATCATTGAAAAGTTAAACACAAACTTGGAAGAAACATTGAAGTTTTTATAAGTTTCCAATTTTGTGCCAATATTTGAAAATAGGATGTATTTTCATAGAGAACTATTTTTCCATGATAGTATATATCCTAAATAGTGTTTACAAGAGTTTTCATGATTTTTTGAATTTTGTAGAATTTTTAGGGTATTTCTAAAATTCGGCTGAAATTGGATTTCAAGATTTCAGAAACCCAATCAATCAGCTGATCGATTGGGAACCCTCAATCGATCAGCCGATCGATTGAGCTTCGTTTCTTCACGAGCAGAGCCTCGCTGGATCGATTAGTCAATAGATTTAACCTGCCTCGATCGATCAGTGGATCAATTTAGAGGTAATTTCCATGAACAGAAGCTCACAGAATCAATCAGGCGATCAATTGAAATGATTTCAATCAATTGAGTCCCAACTTCAATCGATTGAGAAGACTATTTTCGACTGTAAATTCCTAATTTCAACCCTTTAAACCATTTTTAGTCTAGGTAACCAATCCTAACCCCTAGAAACACATTTGTATATATTTAGGGGGAGTTTTCATGATGAAAACAAGAATAGATTGGTTAAGGAAGACTAAATAGAAGATTAGGTTGAGGTTTAGTTTTAATATTAGATTTTTGAACTTCAAAACTTCTAAATTTAAAGATTTAGGGATTCTAAGTCATTGTTGGTGCAATGAAAGAAGTTACGAGCATGTCTTTAGGAGGAGTTACTCTTTAAGGACATGAGAATCAATTTTTCATACACCTTGGAAGGTGGTTAACCTTCCTTAACGTAAATGATCAAGGTTGAGCATTTAAATGCAATGGAGAGTGGATATCTTCATTGTTCAGTTGTATATGCTCACGGATGAGCATTAGATATAAATGAAGGGTATGAGACCTTTATTGTAGTGTTGTAAACAACATGAAAGGTTGTGAACAACGTTGGGTAACTTTTCAGGGGAAGAGTTTTCGATGTGTGCCAATAGCAGGAGAATGAAGGGTTTAAGTTAGGCCTAGGAAAGTTAGGAGAAGAATGCAGGGTCTGTACTATGCCTTCATTACCTTAAGAGGGAGTTTGCCCTCTAGGAAAGGGAGCACTACAACAAAAACCTTCATAGACATCGGTTTTCCACCGGTGTCTATTTCATTTTCGACCGATGTCTATGAAGCCGATGTTAAAAGTCTGCCATTTTAGACATCGGGTTAAAACCGGTGTAGTATCACTTAACGACACCGGTCTTCGAATCGGTTATTAACCGGTGTAGTATCACTTAACGACATCGTTTCATCAACGGTGTAAAACCGATGTAATATTGTATGTTAATAACACCAGTTTTGGCAGCGGTAAATGACCGATGTAATATTAGTTAATAACACCGGTTTTGCAGCGGTGGAAAATCGATGTAATATGTATATTTTTTAACAGCACAAATTTGATTTCCGAAACAATGAAAAACCGACAATAACAAAAAAAAACACAAATATTCATAAATTATACAAATATTCTTCATTCAATAATATCCATAAAATACACAAATATTTACAAATTATATAAATAATCTTCTTACAACAATATCCATAAAATACCCAAACATTCTTTTTACATCAAAAGCTAGCTAATAGATATCAAAATCAAGGTAGAACATTCTTTTAACACATCAAGGTAGAACCGCACTTCAAATGTAATCTAGCATGCATTCAGCCCACTCGAACCGCACTTCATCAATTTCAACTCTGGAGTACTTGAGATTTGTAAACTGTAAAAACACATAAATCCACCATATGTCAAATAACTAAAACAAATGTGTACATGTATCAAATAAAATAGAATATTGAGTTTTTAAAGGCTGTTGTGGAAGATAACGAATATAACATAGAATCTAAAACTTTCATATATGACACTTAGTATATGCTGCTTAGAATATAACATAGACAATTTGCTCCTTCTAATTCAAGTGTACAGATTGATAAGAACCGACATCATCATACAACAACTTACTAGGCATGATAATGGTTGAACAAAGAAATATGACTACACAACAAATCTAGTGAAGCATAGAAGAACAAAGCTACCTCTGATGAAGAGATATACTATTTATTGTACTACCTCTGATGCCATCTTGGTATCCTGAATATCCTGCACTAAGCCCCCTATTTTCTGTGATTTCTGCTACCAACCACAGCAGCAAGGAATGCGGCAAGAAGGCAGCTGCCTCCTTAGTTCAGCACCCAAAACAACAAGTTAGAGCTTCCTTTTGGGTCCATTCAATCCTCTAGTAAGTAGAAACTATTTTCCCTTTGATTTATGATGGATTTGGAGTGTCTTGACCTAAGATATAATCCTCCTGTAGCCCTCTATATTAAAGGCCAGCATACATGGAAAATTCAGCATGTTCTTCTGAAGTCATAACAGGGTAGGTAAACTTTACTTGTAGTTTTTATTCATTTGCTTCATGTAGGAGTAGATTCTAGTAAATTCCCACACATTTAATGTTTAATGATCGGCTAGGGATAAGATTAGGGATCAACATGATCATTTCCTCCCTATAGCCATGTGGTAGAGGTCGAGCTTGTAGCCTAAATAATGTAGTTAGGGGTCTCTATCTGATTAATGAAAAACATGAATATAGGTAAAAACAAAAGAGGTGAGTAAAATAATGAAGAGGGGTTAAATCATAAAAACAAAGAGTTCCCTATTCTTGAGGTACCCACAGGCATATTAACACTCACTCTTACTTCTAGTTGAACTTGAAATTCATTGGTATAGCTAAATATGGTAATGGGTACCCTTTAGGTTTGATTACCCATTTATCTTAATAAGTTAGGTTAAATTCGAGTATCAATGTGTTAGATATTTAGAGGAAGTTGAGCAGGTTAAAAAAATGTAATCAATACTTTAATCCTAAGGTTACCATTTAAGATAGCTTATCCAGCCACTCTACTCACTGCAGCTCCTAATCTCTAATTCCTTTCTTCTTAGGCAATCATTTAGTCTCCACTAGTATCTGGTTTGTAACAAAAGCATAGCATCCGGTTTGTAACTTATTTTAGGCAAATAAAGCAACCATATAAGCTTATGAAATGAGAGAATGCTACACTCATTAATGGTTGCATAAGGATTGCTTAAGTCAACATATAAATTTTCTTTAATGGGATGTAGGTCAATTAATATGGGTTGTTTAATTCATGTGTTTTATGTTGTGTGAATTGCTTAAGGTCACCCTAAGCTACTGTACATGCTATGTCAGAGCTAAATTCGTCCCAATTTGTGTGGGTTCTTTTCTCCTTTTCACGTAAGCCATATGTATAAACCATGTACATATTAAGTAGAAGCAACTAGTTTTCACTCTTGTGAAACAAAACATCTAATGCTTTTTGTATTATGAGAATTTACTTGGATCATAGTAAGAGTATCCATCCAGTATGGGTGTCGATCTGTGTCCAACAGGGTGTTTTTTTGCAAACGTTTACATGCTATCAAATTAAGAGTGTCAAGTTTTGATTGGAAGTGTGGATGTTGACAGGTGTAGAGAAGGCATATGAAAGCCAAAGTATCAGAAAGGACAATATCTAATGGAAAAAAACTGTATTCACTAATGCATTAAAACCCCCATTGAATCAAGAACACAAACAAATACTTATGAACTTTTGATGTAGCCTGATGTGGGCATATAGTGAAATATACTGCCCTAATTCCATTTGTGGAAACAAAATTGTTAGTATAGATTTTGGCAAAAGTTGGAATGTAAAATTTGTTTATTTATCTCCTCATAAATTTTTTGATAGGATATAAATAATTTAACCTGAAAAATCCAAAAAAGTTAATGTAGGCTGTACACTCAGAGCTAATATCAATTAATTTCAATATTCCTAGTGATAAAATATTGCATATAGCTCAATGGAAAGATAAGATCCATATAGTTAAGCCCAAATAATTAAGACAAACACATCACGATTAACATGATAAAGGTTAATTATATTAAAATTAACAACCCCGACAATGGAGGCGATGGAAGATTGCAGTGATGCTTATTTCACCAAAAAAATGCCTTTAGTGTTGAGCATGAATGGCATCATCACATGGACAGAAGACGAGTGTGGTCCTCTATTGTCTTTAAAGACTCGCCTCAAAAAAATATATGGGAAAATGACTTTCCAAAACCTTCATTATAGATAAACAAATACCTTCATAATCCCATATATTGAGGAAGGCATCCTCAGCAGCTCTTCTAAAAATTGATGCTTTGTCAAGAAACCACTAGAATAAAGTCAAAAGGACAGTAAGTTATAGTAGCAGTTAACAGAAGTATTCCAATGCTAATAATATAGTAATATAGCATGCCTGAACATAGAGAACAGTAGCCTTGTGACCATCAAGTTTGTGTACTGGTGCACCAACACCACCAGAAGTTAGGTTACGTTGATCAAACATATGCACAGACTTATCAACAAACCTGAGAAAAAATATGATCATAGATAGAGAAATGCTAAGGCTGCATATAATCACTGACTCACAAACTCAAGACATCATGTTTATAGGAGAAAGTAACAAAATACTGCCTAAGAACCAACAGAGGTTATAGAATGGGAACAAATAAACATCAAGAATATACGTAGTCAAAATAAGATTTTGATTATGGGGGTTCCAGTCCACACAATGAAGGTCGGTAGTATGAGCTTTCTCGACCTTGCATCAAAGAGTATGTTATTAGAAAAAAAAAAAGTAAAATAGAATAAGATGAAACTAAAAAAGTGTCCATATATTATGATGTATAGACATAAATACTTCATTAAGATTTGTTTGTATCAACCTATGCAAATTCTTAAAGAGACAAGTAAGGACCTCTAGAAAGCACAAAAGGCTCAATAGGACACAGCTAGTGCAAATTCCACATTCAGTTAATGTTCTGTCAATATCTGAAATATGTAACCTTTTTATTAAGATGAACATCCATATGTATCCATGAAATAATTGTCTTTTGACTATTGACTAACCAAATCTGGACAGGATCCATTAACTCCCAACATAGGATGGCTATTGGGTTGCAAGTCAACATCCTAGATAAGAACCTTCAAAAAAAAATATTAGTTGCATCGCAGCTTACCTTCTTCATAGCAACTCCGAACACAGAAATGCAAGAAAGCATTCCGTCCAAGACATCAATTTTCAATAGGCAAACAAGTGAAGAGAAAATTCACCAAAGTGGTTGAGGAAAATGAGTGTTGGATTGACATTGCCCCAGTCGATCTCAACTTGTGGATGTTGGAGGGGATCACCATACACTTCACCGGTGCTTGTGACAAGAAACCTGGTGCTGTCTCACTTGGCCAAGCCAGAAAAAATATAGTGAATTAAGGCATTACACAAGTAACAGGAAGCATCATCTGTTCCTCCTTTTGCTCGATTGATTCCTCTTGCATATAAATTAAAAGAGGATGTTGGCATCTCACCTAAACAAGCCTGAACCACCATTACTCAAACACAGTAGTCTTTAGAAATGAAGAGAAAATACAAAATGGTATTAAAATCAATGTTTTTTTACTAGACATAAATTTCTTTAGAAAAAGATAATAAAATGAAAAGATCAATATAAAAGGATAAATGCCATCTTTATCGCTGGTATATGAACAGCGATGGTAAAGGAATGGAGGATGAGAAAAGGATATGATCGTCTTCGGAGATTTGAACTTGTAGTGGACCGGCAATCCGGGGCAGGCAAGATGATAGATCTGATCCACCTCCAAGAGCAGAGGATGCACCAAATCAAGGCGAATGATCTTGAAGTTGGGATTCCCCAAATGGTGTAGCACGTTCTCCTTCCTCCCCATGAATCTATTGTCCACCACGATGACACTGTCCGCCCTCGCAATCAAGTGTTGTTCGATGAAGATGAGCTCCTGGATCTCGGTGTTGTTCTCTCTTCCTTCGGATTCCCTCACGTTGCCGACCAACCGTGCCATGGTGGCCGTGGGCGTCACCGGTGGAAGAATCCGGTTTGTTGCTCTGACTCATCGGTCTCGTACCCGTAATCATCGAGAAGCGTCGACCCCTCGTGCTCGAACCACTCGATGCGCGACACCAGCTTCAGAATCTCGTCGTCCGCCTGGAATCCGAGGCAATCCTTTACGGTCAACGTTTCCAGCTTCCGGCAGTCGCCGATGACCACCAACAGCTCATCCTTGGTCAAGTAGGACTTGCTCAACTCCAGGTGCTTCAGCTCCGGCAGGCACCGCGCTAGGGCCTTGGCGTCCTCACGCCCGAATAGCCTGTACACCTTCAACCCGACGAATCGCGGGCAGTTACGGCCGATCTCGGCGACCGCCTCCAAGAACGAGGAGGGCTTGGTCTGCATCTCCAGATGCTCCAGATCCTTCCACCGCCGCACCAGCTCCAGGATTCGAAGGTCGTCCTCCAGCATCAGGTTGTCCGGCAAAGCCAGCACCTTCAATCTCGGGCATCTGCGCTAATAACCGATGAGCAAATTCATCGAACAGGTAGTGAGCGATGAGGGCGACGAAACCAGAAGGAGGCGTAGACTCACTTGACAGAGGCATAGGAGAGGTCGTGGATGGAGACGACAGAGGAAAGGGGGAAGGCGAGTTGGTCGACGACGCCGCGAGAGCGGTGGAGGGCGAAACGGAGGAAGGCGGAGAAGGAGAGGGGGGAGTGGAGGCGGTAGCGGAGCGCAAAGGCGCGGGAGAAAGGGCTCCAGGGCGTGAAATCGAGGGAGCGGAAGTTGAGGCGGTGCCAGCAGCTAGGGTCGAGGGAGGCGCGGTACCAAGAATTGCAGACGAAGGGGACGGCGACGGCGAGATCTCCGAGGGCGAGGCGGCGGAAGGGGAAGAGGGAGATGAGGCTGAGGTTTAGGTTTAGGTTTAGGCTGAGAGAAGGGGCACGATATTGGTTTAGGTTTGGAGGGAACTTTGTGAAGTGTTGTAAATTTTGGCTGGTGAAAAAATTAAATTATTTTTTTGGTTCATTAACACCGGATTTTAAAAACCGCTGTTAAAGCCGGTGTCTATTAACAAAAAAAAAGGCGCTCATAGACATCAGCTAAAAAACCGATGTCTATGAGCGAAAATCTACGCTCATAGACACCAGTTTTTAGAAAAATCGGTGTAAAATACTCAAAGACATCGATTTTTGCTTAAAACCGTTGTTGATGTCTATGAGAGTTTTTCTTGTAGTGGAGAGAATGAAGGAAACCCTCATTCATACTTTGGCATGAGGAAGAAGTTAAGGCTATGGATTAGCCTAACTTAAAGGTATTGTCAAACATCAAAAAAGGGGAGATTGTTGGTGCAACATCCCTTAGGTCAAGGTTGATTAGGTTGACTAGGCTAAGCCTGAGTCTTGATGTTTGAGTTTCGATGTTCGACAATACATGGAGACTGACAAGGTTTGATCGTATGATTGGGGAGATTGTTGGAGTAATTCCCCTTTGGTCAAGGTTTGACCAGGTTGATGTGAAGAAGAGTCAAGTAGGTCAAGGTTGACCGGATACTTGATTAGAAAGTCCTAACGAGTGAAGCTAAGCAGTTGAAAGTCCTGGTGAGTGAAGTCAGGCAGATGGAAATACCTGGTGCGTAAAGTCAGGTGAAAGACCTAGTGAGTGAAGCTAGGCAGTTGATAATCCTGGTGAGTGAATCTAGGCAGATGGAAAGTCCTAGTGAGTGAAGCTAGGCAGATGGAAAGACCTGGTGAGTGAAGCCAAACACGTGGAAATCTAGGTGGGTCAAGGTTGACCGGACACCTAGTGGAAAGCCCAAGTAGGTCAAAGGGTTGACCGAATACTTGGCACAAGGAAATCCAAATGGGTCAAGGATGACCGGACATCTGGTGAATGGAAGTCCAAGTGGGTTAAGGTTGACCGGACACTTGGCACGAGACGGTAAGTCCAAGTGGTTCAAGGTTGATCAGACATTTGACACGAGGAGAAAAGTCCAAGTGGGTCAAAGGGATTGACCAGACACTTGATGAAGAAGTCCTAGCAAATCAAGGTTGACCGGATGCCTGGTATAAGGTCCCAACAGGTTATGATTGACCGAATGTTGGGTTTGGGGGCTTTGGACTTGAGTTTAGCCAAGTCCAAGGATGTTCAATTGATTGACTGATTGATTGAACTAGTGCCCAATTGATTAGTCGATCAATTGGGAGTGTGGCACGAGTGAAGGTTGGTCCAATCGATCGACTAATCGATTGCGAGCAATTGTCTCGAGCATAGAACCTTTCTCAATTGATCAGCCGATTGATTTAGCATCGCCAATCGATCAGTCAATTGATTGGGCACTGCCAATTGATCAATCGATCGATTGGGGCTGGAATTATCGCGTGATAGCGAGAAAGCCGTAATCGATTGGTCGATCGATTTAGGCCAGTTCTAGAGAGCACAGAGGTGCTCTGAATCGATCGACCAATCGATTCAAGCCTCCCCAATCAATCAGCCGATCGATTGGGATTCGATCTTTTCATAGGAAGCGAGCGATGAACGGTTGGGATGGCGCATATCTGACGTGGCAATCGATTGGGAGCATGCCCAATCGATTCGGAGCCCTAGGAGCATGAGGTATATAGCCGTTGGCGAGCTTCTTCTCCACATTACTTCTCCCGATCTTCACACAATTTATCCAACTACTCGCTGCCAGTTCTTGGAGACAAGTGCTATTGCACTTCCAAGGTTCAAGAGGTGTCTACAAGCATCAAGTGAGAAAGAAGAAAGGTTTTTCAGTTGTATTCTTTATATTTTCTTCTTGTGTTGTGTTGTATGCTTGGGTGAGTCCTGTACCAGATTTCTCCACCTCCGATAGTTACCGAGAAGGAGTGTTTTTGTTAGTGGAGTGTGTGTCACGTGTCGATCCTTGGATTAGCCATCTCTTCTTGAGGTGGATACCAAGTAAATCCTTGTGTTAGGATTGTAAGGTTGTTTCTTGTTCATTCCGCTGCATATCATCACCATGAAGCAAGCAACGAGACACGCGACGAGCTATTCACCCCCTCCCCCCCTCTAGCATATTTCGACCCTAACAACGTCTTTGATAAAATATATGCCTATATTTTGTCAAAGAATACCTATATTTTAGAGAGGACTAGGGTTTAAGTTATAAGAGATCCAAACTGTGAGCAGGCAAGACCAACCGTGATTGGCTATAAATGAAAGTCGAGCCCTTGTAGCTTTGCTGGCCATGTGGTCTGGCTCTTGCTTGGATCACCCAAGATAAATTAGGTTGGGCTAAGTCATTTAATCTCAATAAATTTTTTTGATAAATAAATAAATTTAAACCCAGCTAAATAGATAAATTACAACGAGGAAAGAAATTTATGTTTATGGTGGAAAAACACAGCAGTGGTTTATTTTGGCTGAGTAGGCCTCCCAAGCCATCTATCTCAAATTAGATAATATTCAGAGCTAATTCATTCATAAGTTGGTAGATTTATAAAAAAATTTTCTTAGTGTTGCCCACTTAGTTTTGTCTTCCCTTCTTTAGCATCGCCTGACATTCGCTAGTCAACTTGCTAGTAATGAGTTTAGTCAGGTATAGAAGGACGGGACCCTAATAAAGATGACACATGATAGCTCTTAGATTAGCTTAAGACGACTTCTTTTCTTTTGTGGAACTCTTTGCTCCTATTTTTTAGTGAAAGCGGAATCACAACTGTGCTTAAATCCCGACTTCCACCTATTAGGACCCTTAGCGGTCGGCTAGGGGGGTGAATAGCCCCTGCAAAAAACAAACAAAAATACCTTCCTCAAACTTATAACTTAATATAACACTTGCATAAACAAAATAAGAAATAAACTGAAAAGAAAGAGGCACAACGAATTACTTGGTTTCAACTAGGGAGGTTGTTAATCCAAGGTGAAAAAGAGCACTAACAAAATCTCCTCTAGGTGGAGAAGCCACTTACAACATTCAAAGGTCATAAAGTAAAGCTAAACTCTAACAAACTTAAGCATAAATGTTGTTTCAAACTATTCTGCGTTGTTGTAAAGATTTGGGAGCAATGCTGTTTATATAGCCTTGCTCGGGGGTGCCTGGAAGGGTTCCAAACATCTGGAGGGGGATAAAATTTTATCCCCTTCATAACGGATCATGATCAAATGCGATCCGGATAAACTTCAATTCTGGGAGCTCGGAGTCCAAGCGCTCGGACTAGGAAAGTCAATCGAGTTGACTTTTTCAGTCCAGGCCTTACGCTCCGGTTTCGCTCACCTCGGTCCGGGTCTTCCGCTCTGGTTCCTCTTACTTGGGTGATCTCGACCATCTAGAATAGGGCTCACCTGAACCTAACTTCCAGTCTTCTCGAGCAAGCTTTCGCTCCTGGCTTCTCGTCCCTCGAAAATGTCGCGTGCCTCCTTCTCGTTCTCCCGTGTACTCTTCCGCAACACCTCGTCCCTTAGATGCACCGACCCCGTTGGCTCTCTCCCGTGCCGTCTTTCTCGGTAGTTACATCTTTTGCTCGATATCCTATGCTCCTAAGTTCCTGCACACTTTGGGGTACCAACAATCTCCCCCTTTTTAATGTGAGCAACCCAAGTTAAGTTAGGATAAACTAACATAAAGTAAAAGAAATAAATTTACAATTAAAGTGCAAAAAATTAAGAAAGTTAAAACCACCTCCCCCTAGACTTAACCTTCCCTTCTCCTCCTTTGATCACATTAAAAATGGGATACCAAAAGAAATCTAAAGGTAATTTTTTTAAAAAATAGGAAACTTTTTAGTTAAAAAAAAATGATTTTCAACATTTTGAAAAACTTATCAAGTTTTTGAAAAACTTATCAAGTTTTTGAAAAACTTTGAAACTTTTGAAAATTATTTTGATATCACTTAGAAAAAATTTGCAATAAGTTTAGAAACTTTAAGTTTTGCAAAAAAAATTTCTAAGTAAAATTTTCAAAAAAAAAATTTCTAAGTTAAAAACACTGCAAAATATTTGAGTAACTATTTAAAGCATTATTTAATTATAATTAAATGCTTTATTAGTTAGTCAATTAAATATTTTATTTCATTAATTGGCTTCCAGGCTGTGGCGAGACACTATATCTTCTTGGTTATTGGAGCAACAACCACTTTCTAGACAAAGCCTCTTAAGGAAATTCAAACATTTAATTTTCTCGCTAAAAGCCTTAAGTCTAATTAAACTTTTTAATTTATACAAGTTTTTGGAACCCAATATCGGTTCCTTCTAACATGATTAATCAGACATTTTGGGGGTACATAACTTTTGAAAATTTTTCTAATTTGACCCTTGTGAAATCTAAGATACTAGCTTAGTCTATTATAATTTTAGGTTTTAACATTTAAGCATGTATGGTTTTTCAAATTTTCTACTTGTATTTTCAATTCATCATTTTCCAATTTTAACTTTTCAAAATCTTCTAATAGGCAAAATTTGGATAGAATAAATTTTAATTCTTTATTTTCTTTTTCGAATTTGCGACCATCTTTAGATAATAACTTAACAAATTTAAATAATTTATCGGGAGGAAGTGATCGTACCTGACTTACCTTATCGATCTTGTTATCCATAGCTCCTGCTGAACTGCCGCTTTCTTCCAATGTCACTCCCCCTTCATCGATGCTCTCGATACTCATTTTGAATGAGCTTGCTTAGTTTTCGTCGTCTTAATGACTTACCATTAATGCAAGTCCGGCAACAGCTTTAACTTCTGATTTAGACGACGTTTCATCCCACGTCGCTTTTAGCGTCTTGTACTTGTTGGATTGGACAGGCTTCTTGTTCTTCCCTTTGTCCTTGTCCTTGATCTTTAACTTAGGAAAGTTGTCTTTAACGTGCCTTTCTTCATTGCAGTGGTAACATCTAATTGTTTTTCTCTTTCTACCCTACATATGGTTAGTTTTTCTAGATTTAAATTTTTTTTTTAATTTTTTTACCATTATTACCATTTCTTCATCGTCCAAAGAGGATTCTGAATCTCGTTTGTCCATCGTTGCCTTAAAGGCAACGTTGTGCTTCGGCTCCTTCTTCGGATTTACACATCTCGTTTCATGGACTTCAAATGTTGAAAACATTTCTTCTAAGGTAACAGAATCTAAATCTTTAGAAATATAGTAAGCATCTACTAATGATGCCCACTCAGTAGATCTAGGAAATGCATTAAGCACGTACCTTAGCGAATCTTGGTTGCTTACCTTTTCTCCGAGATTCGTGAGTCCGGTGATTAGTTCCTTCATTCTTGAGTGAAGATGTGCAACGATTTCTTCTGCTTCTAGTTTTATGTTGCTTAACTGATTCCTTAGCAGATCCCGTCTTGCGAGCTTAGCTTCGGGCGTCCCTTCGTGTAGCTCAAGGAACTTCTCCCAAAGCTCCTTTATTGAGTCATAGGCACCGATTCGATTGACTTCTTGTGGCAGTAGGACGCTCAGTAGATGAAACTCTGCTTTGCTGTTTGCCATGAAGTTCGCCTGCTCCTTCTTTGTCCATTAGTATTCTTCCTTTTATTCGGATGCTACAAAATTGAATTTCATTATTAAAAGTAATTCAAAGTTGGTTTTTGTCACGCCCCAGAGGAGTCCCTGTCCGAAGAAATTTCGGCAGAATCTCCCCTGTACGGCGGACAATTTGAAACTTTACTACATCACCATATACCTCAGCCACAAGTGGCTGGAATAATAACAATAATAAATAGACAACAACATAGACAACCACGTAGTTTATATAAATTTCAGCCTCTGGCTGATACAACCACGTAGTTTAATAATAATCAAACTGAACAGTAGTACGATGACTCGAAAACAACCCTACTCAACTACACTCATAAAGCTCAAAAACCGATATCCTACTCCACTACACTCGTAAAGCTCAAATCCGACGATAAAACCAACTTACCTCTTTTTCCATCTAGGCAGGCATGTAGTAAAAGCAAATCCAAATAAAAGTCATCCACAAGTAAAACAATCCATACAAGATCCAAAGTATCCAAAACATAACAAGTTCAAAACATAGTCTAGTAAAGAAGAAAAAAAACCAAAAGATCAATATGCCCTCGTGGTCTGCAGGGGACTAGCAACTGGAACTCTCTCCTGACAGCATCAACCTGAAAATAATAACGGAGGTGGGGGTGAGTCCAACGCTCAGCGGGTAACAACTGATATACATAGTAAGGAAGTAACATCTAGCACTAATCATGCGTACAGTCTCCTGACGTAATAAAGGTAAATGCAATCTGAAATGAACAGGAGAATACTGTACTAACTAGAACCTGGTACAAGGATAAACAGTTTGAGAGGTATAGAAATCCTGTATGTATGTCAAGAATGGGCATCCAACCAATATGCAGCAAATAAATGCAGCAAACACAATCACAAGAAATAAATGCATCAATGTGTATGATGCCAATGCAGTCATGGTCACCCCTGACGCAGTCAGCCATCTCACACCCAATGGTGGGACCGAGTGGGTAGGGCTGTGACAACCGTGCACTCTGCATCACTACTCTTGATGAGTGATCGAGTGGATGGAATGCTGTCGGAGTACACACATACTCCTACCCCAAATCATAAATGGGGGAGCGTAATGCTCTCATCTCCCGGTACACAATGACGGGAGGGGTCTCGACGTGCTACCACGCTGCAATCACACTACCCATGAGCGGACCAACGGAGCACCGAACGAGCAAACTGACGTGCTACCATGCTGTGTCACGCTACCCATGAGTGTCACAACGGAGCACCGAACAGTGATAAAACTGGCGATGTGCTCGATAATAATGGAGCAATCTATCACACAGCATGCAATCATGCGAATGGTGCATGACACTAAGCATGGTAATATACAGAATCAAATCTATATACATATATGATGTGCACCATAATCAATAAATCATATCAAGGGTACACAGATCAGATAAGGTATCACACCTAGGTCCTGAACATGGTGAAGCATGGTTATATCACTACCCCTAAGCATGTATAATCAGGTAAGTAATAACATGAGATGCAAAACAAGCAATCAACCAAACATGTAACAGATATCGGGTAGTGACTAACCGAAACAATTAAGAAACATAATTGTTGCTATTTGTTAACTTCACTACTATGCATATCAAAGACATAAAGTCAAAAGTACCCGCCTCTAATAAAATGGTCCAATCCGGTAATCGAGATACTCGTCTCGCGTTAAAGTCCTGTGTCAACCATATAATGTGCATTTTTATTTAGCTACAAATTTAAACGAATAGCTAAATAAAATCTTCTAAATTAATTTAGGGTAAAACCCTAATCATTCCACTACTCGATTATATTAAAACCTACACATGAATCCAAGTTAACAATTTTTGCTAACAGAACTAACAATCATCTACCACGAAGATCAAAACCCTAACCTTACCTCAAGTTCCACAGCTTTATTCAAGAACAAGAAGATGCTGGAATTAAAGAGTTGCTGCCCGATTAAGGTTGATTGCTGCTGGAACAAGGGAATGCTGAATGGGTTGCTGCCGAAACCATGAACTCCCCACAGTACACAATTCCTGCTGTAAATCTTTCCCTACAGTTCAGTTCAAGGTGAGATCAAGCTGGTGATCATGAATGCATCAACCTAATCATCTTACCTCTTCCTTTCCACTAGTCGGAGGTGATCAAGGATCCGGCTACTGTGCTAAGGCACGGCTCAAGAACAGGGTGTCGACGACTCTACTCTGCCGGAAGAGAGGAAAGGATGGGGAACAGAAGCTTGGCTGGCGTCGACGATTAGCAGATGGGAAGAGGGCTCGGCAGTGGAGAACCAGGGCTGATCAAGAGAGGGCTTGATACTCCCTCTTCTGGCCAAAACTTGCTGACAAAAAGGGGGCAGCAAATCTGAGATCTCCACGGCGAGAGGCGACGGGTGTCGGTGGCTAGCTAGGGCATGGGAGAGAGGAAGAGATCGAGCTCTGGCGCTTGGGAGAAGGGAGGAGGAAGGCGTCGGCAGCGATGCAATGCTAGGGCACAAGGGAGGCTGGCGGCACTGCGGTGGTCGGTGGCGCTGAAAAGGGAAAAGGGAGATCGAGTGGAGAGGCTGGCAGAGACGGTAAGCAGAGGAGAGAAAGAATCAGGCACTGCTTTAATCGTGAGGAGAAGGAAACCGTCGCGGTTAGGGCACGGTGGAGAAGAGAAGGCGCGCGAGGGGTTTGGGGCACGGAGACGGGAGAGGAGAAAAAAGAAAATAAAGAAAAAGAAAACAAAAAGGAAAAATAAAACTTTTCCTCGTTTAAATTGGGTAGCCTAAACAGGCTTTTTCAGGCCCCGTTTTTATCCCCGTTAACTAGTCCATACAAGCTTCGAAAAATTTCCGAAAAATTCCCAAAAATTCCAAAAAATTCCCTTATTAATATTCGCCTATTTTCGGTATTTTACAGTTTTAAAGAATACCTCCATTTTATTTTTCCAGCTCACGAATTCCCCATCAAACTTTAATGGGTAGATGCTCGGTCTGGCCATCTCGTGTGCTTCGTTTGGCGGTTAGTCCTCCTAAAGTGTCTTCGCTCTGATACCACTTGTTAGGACCCTGGGCGACCGGCTAGAGCGGGGGGGGGTGAATAGTCCCTGCACAAAACAAAAAAATACCTTCCTCAAACTTATAACTTAATATAACACTTGCATAAATAAAATAAGAAATAAACTGAAAAGAAAGATGCACAACAAATTACTTGGTTACAATCAGGGAGGTTGTTAATCCAAGGTTAAAAAGCACACTAACAAAATCTCCTCTGGGCGGAGAAGCCTCTTATAGTATTCAAAGGTCACAAAGTAAAGCTAAACTCTAACAAACTCAAGCACAAGTGTTGTTTTAAACTATTCTGCGTTGTTGTAAAGCTTTGGGAGCAAGGCTACTTATATAGCCTTACTCGGGGTGCCTGGAAGAGTTCCAAGCGCTTGGAGGGGGATACAATTTTATCCCCTTCACAATGGATCACAGTCAAATGCGATTTGGATAAACTTCGATTCTGAGTGCCCGGACCAGGAAAGTCAACTGAGTTGACATTTTCAGTCCAGGCCTTCCACTCCGGTTTCGCTCGCCTCAGTTCGGGTCTTCCACTCCAGTTTGTCTTGCTTGGGTGATCTCGGCCATCCGAAATAGGGCTCACCCGAACCCAACTTCCGGCCTTCTCGAGCAAGCTTTTGCTCTTGGCTTCTCGTCCCTCGGAAACGCCGCATGCCTCCTTCTCATCCGCCCGCGTACTCTTCCGCAGCACCTCGTCCCTCAGATGCACTGAGCCCATCGACTCTCTCCCGTGCAGTCCTTCTTACTAGTTACGTCTTTTGCTCGATATCCTATGCTTTTAAGTTTCTGCACACTTAGACACAGGATTAAATATAATAGAACCTGACCTAACTTGTTTGATCACATCAAAACAACCCTGGGGTACTAACACTATCGAATCTCGTGCAACAGGAACCATTCGACTTGTTTTTCATAGTGCACATTTCAAATAGTGTCGATTGATTCAAAAGCTGCACTTAGCTGATTACTGGATTAGGCAAAGAGAAAAAGAATCAAAATGTCGGATCCACACTATCAGCACTCCGGAGAGGGAAGACACACCTATTTGTATCGACCAGAAAAAATCCCCATATTAAGTTCCGATGGAAAATACCTCAAATTATGGGTTGGTCACCCATATACCTATCTTTCTTACTAGCCATCGAGAGCAATTCTACACGGTCCACCCCACCCGTGCTTATCGATTGATAGAATAAATAAAGGTAGGGTTTCAAACTAGAATCGATCTCGAAAAAAGGGTTGGATATATACTAATCATTTACTCTAATCATCCCAAAAGTCTCCCGGAGTCGACCCTAATTAATGAACTAACTTCTGGGTTCGAAACAAGAAGAAAAGCTAATCTAGATGTCTCTGATTAGATTCCATCCAATGGATGCATACCTTGAGGTCAATCGAGAGTCAATCCAAGATCCAAGATTATGCTATATAGAATGTTGGGTGGTTGGGCAAGAAAGAATGATTTTTGAATGAAATCATGACCCACACCCCCATTCCACGCAACTCTGATGGCCAGTGGTCGGGCAGATGACCAAATCGTGCCTCTCGATCTGTGTATCCGAGAAGACCATACGCTCTCGCAGGATCCGATCGACCCTAGGGTTTCCTAGTCTCCTTTTCTCTCACACATATGGAATGGATTAGTAAGATCCAAAATCTATGTAGACAACCTGATCATTACCAGTAGCGACCTTTTTGAAAGGTTTGAAATAAAGCACCTTGGAGAGTTCAGGTATTTTCTTAGAATATAAGTATTGAAGTTAGCTTCAGGCATATATATATGTTTCACAATGTCAGTACGTCAACAACATTCTTGCTAAATTCGAAATGACTGGATACAAACTAATTGGAACGCTGTTGGATGCCAATCTTAAACTAAGGCAAGAGGCAGAGGATATCTTGAAGGACTAGACCATGTACCGTGGGAGCCTAAACTATCTCACTCTGACAAGGTCAGACACTGCGTATGTCGCGAGCGTGCTTAGTTAGTTCATGCAGGAACCAAAGAAGCCAGACTTTGATGTCGCACGACAGATCCTTAGATATTAAAAGAACAAAGCCGGACTTAGGATCTTTGGAAGGAAGGATGTTTTGGAAGGTGCGAAGTGAGAAGTCAGAGTTAGTGTGGGAATGAATTGAGGTCTGCACATGCTTCTTAGATAACTAACTCAGTAGACTATTTTTTTAGAAGAACTAAAAAGTAGTGCTAGGCTACAAGCTCTCTTTCCGGACTCCACCCTTTAGTAGTCGGATATCCGAAGTATCCCCCATTCGGTGCCTCAGCCAGTCAAGACTTCATCTCACTTATGCCACTTGGGTGGTAACACTCTTTCTTTGCTAAATGGGTCTTCATTCTCTAATCGCTCCTTACCACGACAACAAGATCTTTCGTAGTTTTGAATTGATCTGTAATTCAAAAAACACATGTAGAAAGAAAAGACTACTTTTTTTATTGGCACTACCCTTACCCCTATGGTCGAGCTATCTAACGATACCCTTGAACACGTCGCTGCCATTTGAACAAACCATCACACATAGCCCGTATCGGGCTCGAAAAGAGAGTTCACTCCACTTTCGATAACATGAAAAAGGAGATTCACCATGCTGGTCTTCAGAAGTCCTTAGATTAAGAGAGATGGGATAATCGTAGGGGCAGACGTCAAACCGGGCAAGATAGCAAACCGAATCTTTTTGATAAAAAAAGATAGGATTGCACAATGCCAGAATGAACAACTACATCTTCACCGAGCCCATGAGACCTTCCTCTGGCTATAGGTCTTATTCCATCTACTTTTCCACTCCTTTTGGAGAAGACCTCTGGGAAAGACTTCTCTACCCCTAATGATGGGGAAGACCTCATTGATAATGAAACGATAGGGACCTCCCCCACCTAAATCCGATCAGGTTGGGGTCTGACAGTAGCGCAGGCTCGATTCCATAGAGAAGGGGCTTGGTTTGGGAACAAGGGAAAGAAGCAACGCTCGATGGTAGAAGACACTAGGCTGAACTTCCTTAATAAAGAGACCAAGACAGACCAATTAGCCACCACCTTATTACTTACGAGCCCACGGTCCAAGTTCATGGCCAAAAGATATGATAATCTCAATTCTAGGTACGACTCTGACTCTTGCTGCAGTTCATCCACAGGGACGAAAACTAAATACCGTTCCTTATAACCAAGATAGTGTTTGTCTGCCAAGAATAGTATTTTTCTGCCTCGTAAGTTGCTTTTCTAATTTAAGATGTGTCGTCCACTTTTAGAGTTGAATCAGTTCTAGGTGCACTTTCTTATGGTAACTGTCTTCATGCCTCTTGATTAGGTGTTGCAGTGAATATCCTTTCTAGTTAGTTATTCATTATAAGTAGTAGCAGGTTCCTATCCTTAATTAAATTAAGTTAAGAGAAGAGTAGCGAGCTTATGCTGTTTAATAAGTTCATTCCGGCATGTCGTTGTCTTCCCGTCTTAGTCGCCCCGGGCAAGAGTCATGAATGGCAATCGTCTTAGTTGCCCCTCCACATGGTTTCACTCGTCCGTCGTGATGCTCGTACCTTTGGGGCAATCACGGCTAGAGTATAACATTCCAAGCCATGTCGCTATCGCTCGTCCATTGCTTGAGCTTCATATCCGACCAAACGTCCGACCCGTGAAGCAGCAGAAAAGGGATTTTAACACAGAGCAGAACCTGATCATCTGAGCAGAGATATAGAAATTACTAGAGGCTGGCCACATGCGGGAAGTCTAGTTCCCGAGCTGGCTCGCTCATGTAGTACTAGTCTCAAAGTCAGGTAACAAATGACGAGTATGTATTGACTTCCGTGACTTAAATTTGGCATACCCAAAGGATTTCTATCCACTGCCCTGGATAGACCAGATGGTGGACTCTACGATGGGTTGTGAGCTGATATGCATGCTCAACGCGTATCAAAGCTACCACCAAGTGCCGCTCACCAAAGAAGATAAGGAAAAGGTTAGCTTTATCACGACCGATGGAACGTTCTGCTACAACATAATGTCGTTCGAACTGAAGAACGCCAGTGCCACCTACCAGAGGCTCATGAACAAGGTGTTTTGGAAACAAATTGGCCATAACTTGGAGGTATACGTCAACGACATATTAATAAAGTCAGTCCGAGCTGCTTATCTGTGTAGATATTGAAGAAACATGCCGAACCCTGAGGACATTTGGGATGAAGCTGAACCCGAGTAAGTGTATTCTTGGCACTAAGAGTGGACACTTCCTCGGATATATCATCACCGAATGGGCCATCGAGGTGAATCTGAGCAAGGTAAAGGCATTGCAAGACATGCCTCCGCCTCGTAGCTTGAAGGAGGCCCAATGACTGACTGAACGGATCACAACATTATCCAGATTTATATCTAGGTCATCCGATTGGAGTCTACCATTCTTCAAGGTGTTGTGACGAGCGACAAGATTTCAATGGGACGTGGAGTACAACCGGGCGTTGGAAGAACTCAAGGAGTATCTTAACTCCTTACATGTGTTAGCTAAGCCTAGCACCGGGGAGCCGCTTTGGATCTATTTGTCGTCCACCAAATATGTGGTTGACTCAGCATTAGTCAAGCAGAATGGCCATGAGAAGCAACCCGTGTACTTTTTAAGCTATATATTGAAAGACGCCGAATCTCGCTACACTGGTCTAAAAAAATTAGCTTACGCTTTGGTGCTTGCCACTTGGAGACTCCACCCATACTTCCTCGCTCATATGATCATCATCATGACCAACAGTACACTGAGAAGAGTCCTCCTCAACCTAGAGGAGTCTGGGCAGTTAATCAAATGGACAACCGAATTAAGTGAGTTTGATATCCAATATCAACCCCAAACGACAATCAAAGCTCAAGCCTTGGCTGATTTTGTTATAGAGGTCTAGAATGTTGAGCCAACAATAACTTAGAGAATATATATCGATGGTTCGTCCACTCGACAAGGCAACAGGGTCAGCATTTTGCTCATTTCACCACAAGAAGACCGGATGCAACTTTCCATTCGACTGGATTATTGGGCCACCAACAACGAGCTGAGTATGAAGCCTTGATAGCCGGCTTACAAGCAGCGCAGCATGTCAGAGCCACAAAAGTCCTCATTCACTCGGATTCTCAGTTGACCGCCTAACAACTATTAGGGACGTTCGAGATTAGCAGCTCTCGACTCAAGTTATATGTAGAAGCCTTCGAGAAGCTAAAGGCAAATTTTCAAGAGGTCACTATACAGAAGATCCCCCGATCGGACAATCAACTAGCAGATGAGTTGGTTAAGTTAGCTAGTTCATTATCACCAGTCATGATTAGCAAGCCGATTGAATAGGTCTCATTGGTGGCGTACATCGACCAGATGGAGGGAGTGGTCTTCTTGAGTGACTGGAGATCACCATTGATTGAATTCCTCCGATTGGGTGACACACCGGACGACCGAGGCAGCGTGACTATTAAAGAAGAGGGCCAGAAGGTTCACCTTGGTCGGAGATTAGTTGTATAAGAGAGCCTTCTCTAGACCCCTATTCAAGTGCGTTGGACCAGAGGACATAGAGTTCATTCTATAGGAAGTGCACCATGGCTCCTGCGGAAGCCATCCAAGCGACTGTTCGTTGGCTCAAAAGATCCTCCTGGCCGAATATTTTTGTCCAACTCTCCAAGAGGATGTCGGTCGGACAGTAGCCACCTATCTATACTTCCAAAGGTATCACAACATTATGCATTGACCAACCGAGGAGATGAAGACATCCACAGTGTCTTACCTGTTCGACCAATGGGGCATGGACATCGTGGGGTCGTTTCCCATGGCGACTGATCAGTGGAGGTTTCTGCTCGTCACGGTGGAATACTTCTCAAAGTGGGTAAAGGCCAAGCAACTAGCAAGGATAAGTGAGCAAATATGGTCATCAAATTGATCTGGCAAAACATCTTGTGTAAGTTCGACATCCCCCACCAGCTCATCTCGAATAATGGGAGGCAACTCACGGATCAGAGGCTCAGGGAGTGGTGCGAAGGCTATGACATCTAGTAGGCCTTCACCTTAATAGCCTATCCCCAGAGCAACGGCCAGACGGAAGTCACAAATCGAGAGATCCTTAGAGACTTAATTACAAGCTTGGCTTGACCATGCAAGAGGCAGCTGGATCGACGAGCTCCCAAGTGTCTTATGGCCACTTCGCACGACTCCAAAAGAAGTGACCGACATAACACCATTCTAGCTGGTGTATGGAGAGGAAGTAGTGGTCTCCATAGAGGTTGGAATAGAATCCGACCGGGTGCAACTCTACGACGAGAAAAATACCGAGTGGAGGTTAATGGAGCTTGACTTGGTGGATGAATCACGGGATAAAGTCGTTGTTTGGCTAATGACACACTGACAGTGGATGAGGTAGAACTACAACTGAAGGGTGATCCCGAGGTCTTTCCAGGTCGAAGATCTAGTGTGGAAGAAAATCAAGTCGGTTGGCGACGTCAGCAAACATGAGGCGCCATGGGGATTACAAGGTCGTACAAAAACTACACTCGGGGGTCTACTGCTTGGAGGATGAAGATGGAAGGTGACTCGAGCAGCTATGGAGCGCGAATCATCTCCAACCCTATAGGGCCGGATGAGAAGTGCGTAAGTAAATATAGATGTATTTGTGTATATGCCTTCTGAATGCAGGACAAACATGAATAAAAAACAAGTTTTCCTGACTCTTGAGCTGATTGGCCAAGTTAAAAGTTGAGTGGCGACCTTAAACCCTTATCGCCATCAATAGTCGAGCGGCGATCTTAAACCCCAGTCTCCATCAATGGTCGAGCGACGACCTTAAACCCTAATCTCCATCAACGGTCGAACGATGACCTTAAATCCTTGTCACCATCAACGGTCGAGTGGAGACCTTAAACTCCAGTCTCCATCAACAGTCGAGTGGCGATCTTAAACCCTTGTTTCTATCAACGGTTAAGCGGCGACCTTAACCCCATGTCTACATCATTAAACGGTCGAGCAGCAATCTTAAACCCGGAACTGATCGACCGGCTAAGAAAACAGATAGCCCGTTACCGATCAGAAGGGCACGAGGCCACACTTTGGGGAATAAGCAACTTAGTTTTGATCGAATTTTCACAACAAAACGCGTGAACTAAATGCAAGTCGAAAATCGAAAATGCCAAATGGAGAGAAGGGATATAAGGGTTCGCCGGACGAACGAGCATTCATTGATACTTCAAAAAATTACAGAAGCAAAAAACTCGCACAAACAGGCTCACTCCAAAAAATCCAAATAATCGTCGGGCAGTGACTCTATCAGCTTGTCCTTAATGATGACCTTGCTTGTCAGAGTGGAGGAGAGGTAGCCGCCTTCCTTCAGTTGAGCGAGCGTCCCATCAATAGCATGGTCGAACAGACGGAGTGTTCGATCAGTGACTTTGTTGTTAAAAATGTTCGAGCGGATGTAGGCCTGCTTCATGAGATCAAACCTACTTGACTCAACTCCCTGATAAGACTCTAAGGCCGCTCGAGAGGCCTTCATCTCTTCCTTCAACTTGGCCAACTCTTCATCTTTGGCGTCGATCTAGATCTTCGTTGTGGTCTGCTCGGCTGATCATCCATCCCGCTTGGCCTTCAAAGTGGCCTCAACCACCTTTAGGTTTTGGGCCAACACTCGGGACTCCTTATTTTTGATCTTCAAGTCCTTGATGGCCCTGAGCTTCCTGGTGTTGGCCAAATTAAGCTTGGACTCGAAGCAGCTGACCTGTTTATCAAGTCAAGTCAATTGTACAGCCTGCTCGGCGCCTTTGCTCTTCTTTGCCTCTAGCTGCTCGGATCTCTTACTCAGATTGACTCTTAATTGAGTTATCTTAGTACTCATTTGCTCCATCTACGCCTGAGAAGCCACTGCTTGGCCACTCAGGGCACTTAGCTGTTTGACTTCTTGTTCCGAAAAGTGAGACGTTGACACATTGCCAGGCTTTCTACCTAATACTACAAGCAAAATAAATTTTAGGCTCGAGCGGTAATCAATAGGAACATGCAAATAAAGAGCTCACCCCAGTGGACATCTGGGTATAATTGTCGATGAGCGCCCCTAGAGGCATGATCGCCGCACGGGCTCCGGTGTCGACCCATATCTGTGCTAGCGACCCTTGGATAATTATTTGATGCTCAAGGGCTCAGGAGTCAGCGCTGTCAGAGTCGCACCACTCGTCTGTAGGCAGATGGATGACTGCCGTTATGTGGCGCTGGCCACTCGGAGCGAACGGGCCTGAGGTTGCTCTGCCAGTCGACTGAGACGTTGATGCTGATCGGATGCGAGATTTTTGAGTCTTCAGTGATGGAGGCGGTATGAAAGCGACCGATGGTGCACAGATTGTTCCTTGTGGCAGCCGGACAAAGACAGCGTCCGATCGGATGAAAGAGAAGTATGTGGGATGACCGTCACTTGCTCGGGCGCAGGTGTGGAGGTTTCACCGCTCGGATGAAAGACGTGGGCTGGTCCTAGTGGGAGTCTGTGTAGTGGAGGTAGTAGATATGGTGGCAATCTCCGCATGGTGCCTCTTTCGGCTTATCAACGACTCCCCGGAAGAAGCTGATTCCGAGGCCTCTGCGACTGGAATTACCAGAAGACACTCAGGCGAGGGATTCACTATGACAATCACTTCACCACTAACCATACGACTGGCTACTCTGTCGCTCTAGGGCTCTTGTGCTCTCTCTGAGCGGATCCTCATGAGAGCCGACCGGCTGCAAGTCGTGGCTCTCCAACTCACCCACGACCGGTTCATTGATCTCTACGTCCACGAGTTTGGACTGCTGGCCATATGTGCGTGCAACATGACTCGAGCTGCAAAAGAAAGAGAGAAATCAGTTAGATTCAAAAGTTAGACTAAGAAAGAGCATACCTAGGCTAGACAGAAGCCTTGTGTGGATCAGACTCAGGATGAACATGTAGAGGACACATTCCGGCAGTAACTTGTGTATATGGTATTTCTGATCGGCCAAGCTGGAAGCTGCATGAAGGTAATCTGAGCGGCTCTTATATTTCTTGAGCTCGGGAGGGTTCAACACCTCTAATTGTCACTTGGTTGGGAAGTCCGACCACTCGGGAAAGCGAACAAAGAAATAGTAGTCCTTCCAATACTTGTTGGAGGACGACATTTAGTCAAAGAAGACTAGGCCCACTCAGGCTTGGAAGTGAAAAGTCCCTGGCTCTGACAATTTAGGATAATAGAAATAGTGGAAGAGTCGAGGAGTAAAGGGAATGTCGTGCAGGTGGAACACAACGATGACCCCGTATAGCAGCCAAAAGGAGTTCAACACTAGTTGATGGAGAGAAATACGAAAATATTTACAAATGGTAGAGAAGAGTGGATCAGGAACCACAGACTGGCGGTAAATTGGTTCCTAAAGAAGCATACAAAACTCAGAGGTGGCTCATTCAGGCGATCAAAAGTCAGAGGGAATTTCAAAGGTAGCTAACTCTCAAACTCTCAGCATCACCTCCGTCGAACCTGGATTCGATGGACATGTACCAAAGCCCAAGGACGGAGATAGGAGGTTGAGAGGAGTTTGCCATCGAAAATAAATGATGATAAGAAACAACGAAGAAGTTTGATTGAAAGGACACTAAGAAAAATGAACAGAGCCGGTTGAAGGGTATAGAAAGCTTACTAGAGAGATCACTACAACCACTGGAATAGAAGAAAAACACAGGGTCACCGGAAAGTTGGAAGACAGAGACGCAGAGTGAGGGAGATGAAAAACGCAAAGTGAGGAAGACAACGATGCACGCGAGGTTTATAAACCTCTCGGCCAACCGACCTCAGTCGTCCAATCCAAAGCTACAGAAACCTAGAAGTAGATCCCATCGTTGATTTTGAAAAGGCGCACACCTCATTACAAGAGAATATCTGCCTATCACATCGAGTGTGCGGCGACAGTGAGGGACATGTGTCCTTTGATCACCGGATAGCATTTAATGTGCTTAATTAAAAAGGTATGGACGCGTGCTTGGCCATAATTATCAGGAATTTGCACAGTCTTTAAGAAATTTAGATGACGTCAGTCACAATCGAGCTCGCCTGAGGACATGCAGGGAAAAAGAAAAACATGTGCCAAGTGTTGTTGCGCATCGTCCCGATCGGCGCAAAGAACGGGTCATAGGGCTGAACCTGGCAATGGCAGAATGAAGCTAAAACTGGCGTGGGCTTGTAGGATGATCAGCGATTAAAGACCAAGCACAGGCCGATCGGCATGTGGGCCGAACGGATCTTGAAATTACCGAAGACACATCTTCTTGTCCAGTCAATCATACTTACAACCTCCTTCGACTAGACTTGAAGGGGAGGCTTGTGATGCAGCGATAAGGAGGAGCCTACCTGGCACAAGTCAATTGCGACGGTGCAGGTCAAAGTCAAGGCGGTCAATGCCAGGGCTTAAGTAATGCTCGGACGAACCCGAGCAGGAAGCGATTCACCAGCCGATCGGAGGGATCATTATCTGATCGACCACCTGAGTAAACTAGTGTCTGGTTAACCCGGTCGACAAGAGAGCAAGTTGAGCGGGCCAGGACCTTGAGCCGAGCGGGCCACCGATCCGGCTCGAGGTATGGCATTGACATTGTACACATAATGAACCGATAAAATAATAAAAGAGGAAAAGACAGATAATTAATAAGGGAAAGAGAAAACAAAGGAGAACACTCTATCTATCATTAAATGAGAAGAAGCCAAGACAAAGATGCCTTCCATTGGTAATTAATATAATTAAACAGTGGAAGATGGGGAGTCACTAAGGAAAATATAAAAGAGTATGTCAGGTATGAAGAAAGGAAAGCTGAATGTCTGTCCCTAGTACTTTCCACTACAAGAAAATCCTCATTCAACAACACTCAAACGACAAAGGTTTTATAGCAAATCGTTAATTTTTTGCCTTTTAACAATGATTTTAACAAAAATCGTTGTCTTTTAGCAATTTTTTTTTGCCTACGACAACAGTTTTTAAAAACTGTTGTCTATTTATACTTTTTGGGGCTATGACAACGATTTTTAAAGGCTACAACAATAATTTTTGAAAACTGTTTTCTATGTGCGCTTTTTTTGGGATTACGACAACGGTTTTTGAAAACTGTTGTCTATTAAGTGTTGTTGAATACTGTTGTTTTTTTTCTTTTGCCGCTTTTTCCCCTTCGCCATTTCTTGTCGCGGCGTTTTTTCTTTCCCTCTCCCTGAAATTTTTTACCGTCGCATTCCGCCCTTTACCTTCTCAATCCCTAAGCATTTCTGTCCAACCTACGATCTCTTCACCTATTTCGCATTTTTCTTTTTTGATCTCTTCTCGATTTCTAAGCATTCCCCCCCTCTGCCACAACCTCGCTACCACCAGAATCCCCCTGACTTCCCCGACGAGCTCTTCTTCATCCTGTAAGAGAAAGGCGGAATGAATCTGTGCCTCTTTTGTTGTCATAATTTTTTTATAAGTGAACGAGGAAGAGGATGCGAAGGGCTTAGGTCATCGATCAGGGATTCCATTCTGGTCGTCGTCTCCTCTTCGCTATTCCCTTTGAAGCGATCTGGAGACATTAGATAGGGACGAGCAAGATCTGTCTCACTTCTAAGTGTGTCGTCGAGGGGAGCACGAGCAGGGTCAGGCAGTGGAGCTTGAGGGAACTTTGCATTTCATCCTGAAATTGTAAACTTCCTACATATTTGATACTTGCTAGTGTACCTCGAAGCTTGTAGGAGGAAGCATCAGGGAGTACCTCTTGGCTTTGGTGTCGTCGTAGCGACAATGGTGAGGAATCTAATCATGATGGCTAGCACTAGTTCGATTTATTTTGGTTTTCCTATGAGGAATGTTTTTCGTACTAGAAGAAGCATCTATCAAACTAGATTTGATCCAACAGATTTTAACGAAATGATTTTTTTTGCCGAAACTTTAAGTTGCTCTTAATCTATAATTAGCCAAGAATAGTGGATACGCAAATATTCTGATTTTTATTGTAACATAAAAAATATTTTTAATTCTACCGATCAGTTCTTGTCATTCTAGCTTTGTTGGTTCATTTTTGTGCATGCATTGAACTAAGGCCATTTGTTTTAGTCCCAATGTTGATAAATTTCCTTCACAAGCAAGAAAATTTAGTGTAGCAGTAGGTTCACAAGTCTCGGTTGAGGATCCTGATGTCACTTGGATAGATGGAGAAGTCTTGGAGGTCAAGGCTAGTGAGATTAAGATCAGCTGTAGCACTGGGAGAATGTGAGCACATCATTCACTGTTAAATTACATTTTGTTTTTGGCATGTATGCCATGGAAGTTAGCACGTGCAAGTCTTTATAAGCTATTCTGGTGTTTGATTTGTCTCTGATAGTCTCATATGGAAGATGCTTCTGAAGCTTAAATGGTTGGATGCCATCTTTTGTGTGTTCAGTGATTTAGAGATCTTCCTAGTATCTATCAAGGGATAGTGAACCCATAGTATTAATTTATGTGTCTTTCTTTAAAATGACCACTCGTTGTAATGCAGGTGACTGCTAAGATCTATGATGTCCACCCTAAGGATCCTGAAGCTTCACCTAGTGGAGTGGATGACATGACCAAACTTGTTTATTTGCACGAACCAGATGTGCTACAAAACTTGAGAGCTAGATATGACATTAATGAAATTTATGTAAGTAAATGTTAATGAAACTGAGATCCTAGTTCCTTAGCAATATCCTATATGGCATAAATTGCCGGTGAAAATCAGTACCTTTAGATAACTATATTATTTTAGCTAAAGGTATTACCTCAACAAGATTTAAATGACACAAAATGTTACATGCTATTATGAAATATTTACTTTCTTTTATTTTTTTATTGTGATTTCCTAAAGCATAGTTTCATGCCCAAAATGCTTGTTTATTCTCTTGAATATTACTGTTGGACTCCGTTATTATTTTGATGTGATCAACCAAGTTAGGTTGGGTCCTATTTTGTTTTAATCTCTGTGTCTAACTGTGCAGGAGCTTAAGAATGCAGGAAGTCGAGCGGAAGACGCAGCTGGCGAGAAGGACGACACGGGAAGGGAGCCGACGGGCTTAGTGCGTCCGAGGGATGAAAAAGCTGTAGAAGAGTACACTAGTGGGTGAGAAGAACATACGTGATGTTTGAGGGATGTGTAACGTGTTGGAACCCCAAGGTGTTTTGATGTGGTCAAACAAGCTAAGTTAGGTCCTGCGTTTGTTTAACCCTTGTGTCTAAGTGTGCAGGAGCTTAGGAACACAGGAAGTCGAGCGGAAGACGCGGCTAGCCAGAAGGACGGCACGGGAGAGAGCCGACGGGCTCGATGCGTCCGAGGGACGAGGTGACCGCGAAAGAGTACACCGGTGGATGAGAAGAACGTGCGCGGCGTTCGAGGGATGAGAAACCGGGAAGGAAGGCTGCTCGAGGAGAAGGCCGGAACATGGGTTCGGGTGAGCCCTATTCCGGATGGCTGAGATCACCTAAGCTAGTGGAGCTGGAACAGAAGACCCGGACCCCTCCGGGGCGCCCGGAACGAGGTTTTTGACCAGATCGAGTCAAACTCGATCTGAACGTTGGGGGATAAAGTTTTATCCCCCCAGGGCACCCAGAACCCCTTCGGGGCGCCCCGACCAGTGCTATAAATATAGCACTGGTTTGCACAGATTAAAAGAACTCACTTGTAATCAATTCCTTCTGTGCTTTCAATTCTGTTCTTTTCATTTGTGCTGTCAACGTTGTAAAGAGGCTACTCTGCCCAGAGGAGAATCAGATAGTGCGCTTACATTCCTTGGATTAGCAATCCCCTGATTGCAAACCAAGTAAAACTCTGGTGTCTGCTTTTTCTTTACTTAGTCTCCTTTATTTATTTATTACAAGTGTTCATTATATAGTTGAAATCCGAGAAAGGTTCGAGTTTTATTTTGTAGGGTAATTCACCCCTCCCCTCTTGCCGGCCTCCAAAGGGACAAACAAGTGGTATCAGAGCAAAGCGCTTCAGGAGGACTAACCGTCGATCGAAGCAACAAAGATGGCCGGACCAAGCATTGTTCCACCAAAATTCGAGGGGAACTTCGCAGACTGGAAGCGTCGTATGAAGGTATTCCTAAAAACAGATTTTGAAATTAGATTTATTATGAAATATGGTTTTGTAGCTCCAATAGATAAAGATGGAAAAGAAAAAGAAGAGAGCGATTGGACAAAGAAGGAGCAGAATGAGTCGGTAGCAAACAGCCGTGCGGAACATCACCTGCTGAGCGTGTTACCGCCTCAAGAGGTCAACCGCATCGGAAACTATTTATCTGCTAAAGAACTTTGGGAGAAGTTCTTGGAACTCCACGAAGGCACGTCCGAAGCAAAGCTCGCTAGAAGGGACATTCTCCGCAACAAACTGATGAACATCCGTCTGGAGAAAGGTGAGAAAGTAGCTGGTCTACACGCAAAGGTAAAAGAACTAGTTACTGGTCTCGAAAACCTTGGTGAAACGATAATAAACTGGGACACTATACGCTACGCGCTCAATGCGTTTCCAAGAACTTCGGAATGGACATCAATCGTCGATGCTTACTACATCTCAAAAGACCTGGAGGTAAGTACTTTAGAAGAGTTGTTCTCTACCCTTGAATTACACGAAACTAGATGTGCAGAGATATCAAAGGACACAACCAAGACTATGGCGCTGAACGCAACGAATAAGGATGAACCCGAGTCATACTCCAAAGACGATCAAGAAGCGTACATGGTAAGAAACTTTCAAAAGTTTTTTAGATCTAATAAATTTAAAATGCAGAATAAAAAGAATCAAAAAGGTAGAAGAAAGGTACGGTGCTACCAGTGTCAGAAGGAGAGACACCTAAGGGAAGACTGCCCAGAACTCAAGAAGGTCAAAATGAAGACACCCAAGAAACACAACCTAAAAGCAACTTGGGATGACACTTCTTCATCTGAATCAGAAGCTCAAGAATATGCGGGGATTGCACTGATGGCAAGCCACGAAGGACAAAGTACATCAGAACCCAGCATCGATGAAGAGGGAGTGACCTCAGATGGAAGTAGCGAAGCAGGGGGAGATTCAGGCTTCAAGTCTGATATGGTAAGTGAGGTATGCCTCTTACCCCCTGATGAACTTTACTTTGGTATCAAAACTATGACTAAATCCATGTATAAATTAGAAAATAAAAATGCCAAATTAGAAAATGAAATTTTAGAAACAAAGAGAATTTTGGCAAAATCATGTCTTATAGAGGATTTTGAAAAATTGAAAATTGAAAATGAAAAACTAAAAGAAGAAATAGAAAGATTGAAAAAATCTAATTGTTCAAATATTTCTACTTTTAGAAATTATAAATGTTTGAATTGGTATTATAGATTTCATCAAAGTCAAATTAGAAATATATCAAAAATCTATATACCTAGGAAATACTTGGTTAATCCTGTAGGTAGGAACCTCTATTGGGTTCCAAAAACCTATTTAATTTAAAATTAAAATTAGACTTAGCATTTTCAACAAGAAAATTAAACAACTAATTTCTTTATGAGGCTTTGTCTAAGGAAGTGGTTGATGCTCCAATAACCAAGAAGGCCTAGTGTCTCGCCACGACCTAGAAGCCAAGTATCGAAATGAAAAGTTTAATTGATTAACTGAAAAAGTATTAATTTAAATTACTTAATGCTTTAAAAGAGTTATTCAATTTGTGTTAGAAAATATTTTAAAAAAAATTTTCAACTTAACTTAGAATTATTTTTTTATTATCTTAGAAATTTTTATGAAAATTGACTTATATTTTTTTTATAAAAGAAAACTTAGAGTGTTTTTTAAAATATTGCCTTATCATTTTTTTTAAAATTGACTTAGAATTGTTTCTTATGAATATTCACTTAGAATTTTTTTTGGGGAATGCTGAGATAAGTTTTAAAACTTCAATTTTTTAACACTTATGACTGTTCTTATCTGAAAAATATTTTTTTTCAACAAAAATTCTGAAGAGAGTATTTACTTAAACATTATTTTACACTTGAAAGTTCATGTTTGAATTGACCTTAGACTTGTTTATAACCCCAAATTTTATGTGATCAAAGGGGGAGAAGTATGTTAAGTTTAGGGGGAGGTACTATAATACTATAATTTTTTCAATTGAAAAATATTTGGACTTAATTGAATATAAATTGTTTTTATTGCATATGGTTACCCTAACTTAACTTGGGTTGCTCACATCAAAAAGGGGGAGATTGTTGGAACCCCAAGGTGTTTTGATGTGGTCAAACAAGCTAAGTTAGGTCCTGCGTTTGTTTAACCCTTGTGTCTAAGTGTGCAGGAGCTTAGGAACACAGAAAGTCGAGCGGAAGACGCGGCTAGCGAGAAGGATGGCACGGGAGAGAGCCGACGGGCTCGGTGCGTCCGAGGGATGAGGTGACCGCGGAAGAGTACACCGGTGGACGAGAAGAACGTGCGCGACGTTCGAGGGACGAGAAACCGGAAAGGAAGGCTGCTCGAGGAGAAGGCCGGAACATGTGTTCGGGTGAGCCCTATTCCGGATGGCCGAGATCACCCAAGCTAGTGGAGCCGGAACAGAAGACCCGGACCCCTCCGGGGCGCCCGGAACCCTCCGGGGCGCCCGGAACGAGGTTTTTGACCAGATCGAGTCAAACGCGATCTGAACGTTGGGGGATAAAGTTTTATCCCCCCAGGGCGCCCGGAACCCCTTCGGGGCGCCCCGACCAGTGCTGTAAATATAGCACTGGTATGCACAGATTAAAAGAACTCACTTGTAATCAATTCCTTCTGTGCTTTCAATTCTGTTCTTTTCATTTGTGCTGTCAACGTTGTAAAGAGGCTACTCCGCCCAGAGGAGAATCAGATAGTGCGCTTACATTCCTTGGATTAGCAATCCCCTGATTGCAAACCAAGTAAAACTCTGGTGTCTGCTTTTTCTTTACTTAATCTCCTTTATTTATTTATTACAAGTGTTCATTATATAGTTGAAATCCGAGAAAGGTTCGAGTTTTATTTTGTAGGGCAATTCACCCCTCCCCTCTTGCCGGCCTCCAAAGGGACAAACATAACGACTCGCCTTCTACTAACTAGGCTGTAAAGACGGACCGTCACAATATGCTGTGCTAGGCTATGTTTTTAAGGTGCGGAAACGTGATCTGATTTAAAATTTTGCTAAACTCATGCCAATTGCTACTAAATCTGATCTTATGCTGAAAAGTACCTTTTTAAAGGTTGTACCTATACTCAAAAGAGAGGATCTAACCTTCACATATGATTAAGGACTAAACTTAGGTACTTCCAACCGAAGCAGGCGTTCCAATCGATTGGCTGATCGATTGGGACGTTCGGATCGATTCACGGATCGATTCCGATAGCTACTGTGCTCGGGTTAATATTCTGGATCGATAGGCTGATCGATCCAGACTGGCCAATCGATCCACTAATCGATTCCAGAGCTCTCCGTTCGCAGGAGCGATTTCTCGATCGATTGAGCGATCGATCCCCAAACTCTTTGTTCGCGATAGAACGCGACTGGATCGATCGGCTGATCAATCCAGAAGCTTACTGTTCACGACAGAATGCGACTGGATCGATCGGCTGATCGATCCAGAGGCTTACTGTTCGTGGAACCAGACTCCCAATCGATACACTGATCGATTGAGGGACCCCAATCGATCCACTGATCGATTGGGGTTTCTGATTTCGCAATAAACTCTGATTTCAGCACTGTTTCGTGCCAACTCACATACACAAGTTCTAAAATAACTAGAAAACATTCTATTAGCAAACGACTAATATTCTAAACATGGTTACTAACAAGCTAAGCAGATTTTCTATAATTTCATGCATTTAGATAACTAAATAGGCAAAGAGTAACATAATAAGAAGCACTAAGTTCTTAAGCATTCTAATTCTTCCAAGGTCTTTATTCCAGGTTCCATCCACTCACATCTTCATCATTTCATTGACCTCCAGCCTCCGCTAGTCCATCTTTCCTTTACCTTTATCTGCAGTATAAGGAAAAAGTATCTGTAAGCTTTCGCTTAGTAAGAAACCATCTACCTCACAAAACATGCATACGATACGACTTATGCTTTGAAAACATGCTATTTGAAATATGCACTGAATATGCTAAAGCGTGGCATGACAAACAAAACATAGAACTAAGAAGCTGATCATGGCAATAAATGCTAGTCATAAACTATCATGTTGTATCAATAGAAAACTAAACTAATATAAAAACAGAGCTAAGCTAATACTAAACTGGTGTTAAAGCAGTACTGAATTCACCTAACTATGTTGTGAAGTTTTGGAAACTATATTCATAAGTAGATTAAAATAATAATCATGTTGCTGTTTGGGCCCGGCAACTGTACTTGCTATGCGCGCATCCCTAACTAGACCCGGGTTTGCAAGTCCCAAATTTAGCAGGGTTACTAGGTTATCTAAACCTAGGGACGACTATGGGAGCCCAACCCAATGGATATCTAATCCAGTACAGTGCCACTGAAAAATAAAATACTGAACATAAGCTAATAATTCTTGTCTTGCTCTTACTAGGTTATCTAAACCCAGAACTAGGTTATCTGAACCTAGGGGCAACTGTGGGAGCCCACCCATTGGACGGTTTGTCCATAAAAACTGTAGCAAGACTAATTAAGCTATAAAAATGCTTCTATTGCATTTATCTAAGCTACTAGAATGCCTATGGTGGCATTTAACTGAGCTAAGCGTTTAATCAAACGCTCGGTGTGCGCTAATTCGCACCCTATCACTGAAAATCTGCATACGGTTAAAACAATGCATCCAAACATACGACTAGCTACCTATACTACAGGTGAGGGGTTTCTTACATCCTGCGCTAGATTTTCTTATGATCTGATCGCTAGATTTCCGGTGGAGAAGATCCCTCCGTCGATTTCCTCGCGTCCACGTGCTCTTCTCATGGGGAGGAACGTTCTCGTAGCCGAGATATCGCCGGAAGGTGTTCCTATTGCCCTTGGAATGGAACCCTAGCTCCTTTTAGGCTTGGTGCGCCGTGAAGGAGAAGAGAAAGGAGAAGGGGCGGCGTGACTAGGGTGAGGGAGAGGAGAAGTTGCGTTAAAAACCCAACCCCACTTAATAATTACCTATTTATATTAAGTAGTAATTTCGACCCAACTTACATATAAATATCATTGGTTCCCTTTCCTTTCAGCACGACCCTGCTGGGTTCAACTGGTTACTAGGGTCCTCTATAAGGCATCAGTCCCATAGGTCTCGGGTTCAATTCCCGCCTAGACCATTTTACATTTCTATTTGTTTTTGCTACTTCCGCTACTCTAAAAATTCCATAAAAATATTCTAAAATTCCAGAAAAATCATAGAATATTTCTAAAATAATTTTGAGAATTTTCGGGCATTACAATTCCCCATACCTTATAAAAAGTTCGTCCTCGAACTTAGAATAACTCTGGGTACTTCTGTCTCATACTAGCTTATGTCTCCCAAGTTGCCTCTTCTGCTGTGTGACTTTGCCAAATGACTTTTACTAATGGTACCTCCTTGTTTCGTAATTTCTTAACTGCTCGGTCTATTATCTGAATAGGCCGACTATCATAGCTGAGGTCTTTGCGGACTTGTATCGTCTGGGGCTCAATCACCTGGGTGGCATCTGGGATATGCTTCTTCAGCATAGAGACATGAAATACATTATGGATGGCTGACATCTCCTGTGGTAGCTCTAGCTCATATGCTACCTTGCCAACTCTTCTAGTGATAAGGTATGGTCCCACATATCTGGGACTTAATTTGCCCTTCTTCCCAAAACGCATTACTCCCTTCATGGGAGCTACTCTGAGGAACACTGAATCCCCAACTGAAAATTCTAAGGGTCTGCGCCGTGTATCAGTATAGCTTTTCTGGCGACTCTGAGCTGTCTCTATCCTCTAGCGGATCTGCTGTATAGCTGCTGTGGTACTGATCAGTTCTAGTTCTTTCTGTTCACCACTCTCATACCAGCAGATTGGAGATCTACACCTCCGCCCATAGAGAGACTCGTAAGGTGCTATGCCGATGGTGGCCTGATAGCTGTTGTTGTATGCAAATTCTGCTAAACTCAGATATTTGCACCAGCTGCCCTTTAAATCTAGGGCACATGCTCGGAGCATATCTTCGAGTACTTGATTTACTCGCTCCGTCTGACCATCTATCTGAGGATGGAAAGCTGTGCTGAATTTTAACTTCGTGCCCAATGCTGACTGTACACACTCCCAGAAGTGAGAGGTGAACCTACTGTCTCTGTCCGAAATAATGGTCTGTGGGACTCCATGTAGTCTGACGATCTCCTTGAGATATAGCTGAGCTAGCTGTTTCATGGAGTAGGATATCCTGATAGCTAAAAAGTGGGCTGATTTAGTCAACCTGTCGACTATCACCCAGATGGTATCGAAACCATTCGTGGTTCTGGGTAGTCCCACTATAAAATCCATAGAGATGTCTTCCCACTTCCATTCTGGAATCTGGATAGGCTGTAGAACTCCTCCTGGTCTCTGATGTTCTGCCTTGACTCTCTGGCAAGTTAGACAGGTGCTGACATATCTAGCGATGTCTCTCTTCATCCCAGGCCACCAAAAATGTTTCTTCAAGTCCTGGTACATCTTGGTGGAACCAGGATGCATCGCATAGGGAGTCCTGTGAGCCTCGTCTAGAATCTTCCTCTGTAGCTCCTCCTGATCTGGAACACAAAGTCTGTCGCTGAAATACAACACCCCACTATCGGACACTCTGAATTCTCTACTTCCTGATTCTGCTTACCCTTGCTTAATTTTCTGAATTTTAGGATCCTGCTCCTGAGCTATCTGAATGTCACCAAGCAAGGTAGACTCTAATGTCATTGTAGAGAGCTGTCCCACTATAAGTTCGAGACCAAAATCTGTGATCTCTTTCTGTAGGGGTGGTGACATGGCTGTTAGGGTTAGTAAGGTAGCATCGGACTTTCTACTAAGTGCATCCGCCACCTTATTGGCTTTTCCTGGGTGGTAGAGGATGTCTATGTCGTAGTCTTTGACCAGCTCTAGCCATCTGCGCCGTCGCATATTCAGATCCTTCTGAGTGAAGAAGTACTTCAGACTCTGATGATCTGTATACACTCTGCACTGAGCTCCATACAAGTAATGTCTCCAAATTTTGAGAGCGAACACTACTGCTGCAAGCTCAAGGTCATGAATAGGGTAATTCTTCTCATATTCCTTGAGTTGTCTGGAGGCATAGGCGATCACCTTACCTTCTTGCATCAGTACTGCTCCTAATCCCAATATAGAGGCGTCACTGTAAATATCAAAGCTATCTGTGGTTTCTGGTAGGGTCAGAATAGGTGCACTGGTCAATCTTCTTTTTAACTCGCTGAAGCTGTTCTCACAGTCCTCTGTCCACTGAAATTTCCTGTTCTTTCTGGTAAGAGCAGTCAGTGGGGAGGCTATCTTGGAGAAATCCTCTATGAACTTTCTGTAATAACCTTCTAATCCCAGGAAGCTTCTGATTTCGCTGGCGTTCTTGGGTCTTTTCCAACTACTCACAGCTTTTATTTTACTGGGGTCTACCATGATACCATCCTTTGAGATGATGTGACCCAAGAAGGACACCTGATCTAACCAAAATTCACATTTCGTGAACTTGGCGTACAGCTGGTTCTGCTGAAGGGTCTGCAATACTATTCGCAGGTGCTCTGCGTGTTCTTCTTGAGTTCCTGAATAGATAAGAATGTCATCGATAAATACAATAACAAATTTATCTAGGTAATCCCTGAATACTCTGTTCATGAGGTCCATGAAAGTAGCTGGAGCATTTGTCACGCCAAAGGGCATGACTACGAACTCGTAGTGCCCGTATCTAGTCCTGAACGCTGTCTTGGGTATATCCCCTTCTTTAACCTTCACCTGATGATAACCTGATCTGAGATCTATCTTAGAGAACACTGCTGCTCCCTTTAGCTGATCGAACAGGTCATCTATTCTGGGAAGAGGATACCTGTTCTTGATGGTGACTTGGTTCAGTGCCCTGTAGTCTATGCACAAGCACATGCTCCCTTCCTTCTTCTTCACGAACAATACAGGCGCTCCCCATGGTGAGTGACTAGGACGTATGAAGCCCTTGTCAAGCAGCTCCTGTAATTGCCCATGAAGTTCCTTCAGTTGTGCTGGAGCCATGCGGTAGGGCGCTTTGGAGATAGGATTTGTACCGGGAATGAGTTCTATCTCAAATTCAATCTCCCTGTCTGGTGCTAGTCCGGGTAACTCCTTAGGGAAGACTGCTGGGTAGTCACATACGACTCGGACCTTTGCTAGCTGTTGGTCCTTGTCCTGACTGACATTGACTATATGCGCTAAAAATCCCGTACATCCTGAATCCATTAACCTCTGTGCTTTTAGAGCTGAGAGAAACTTCTTGGCCTTTCTCTTTGGTTCCCCGATGTACTCGAACTGTACTTCTGCCTCCGGTTGGAATATGACTTTCTGTTTACGGCACTCTATAGAGGCACCGTATCTGATTAGGAAGTCCATTCCAAAAATTACATCGTAATCAGTCATATTTAGCACTATCAGATCACAAAAGAGTTCTCTGTCTGCTATAATGACTGGCACTGCTCTGAGCCAGTGCGTGGATGCCATAATTTCTCCTGAAGGTAAGGTCATAAGAAACTGACTATTGAGTACCTCTGGGGGTATCACTAACTTCTCGGCAAATGCCTTGGATATATAAGAATGGGTTGCCCCAGTATCGAATAAGACAGTTGTACTTTGCTGTAAAATACTGATCTGACCTGAAACAACTGTCGAGGCATTTGCTACGTCCTCTCTGGTGAGTGAGTAGATCCTTGCATTGGTCATAGCTGGAGGGGCTTCTAATCTGCCCTAGCTGATGTGTGGACCATCTAAAGCGGCCTGCATCTGATGTAGCTGTGCTGGCTGGCCTCCGTACTGAATCGGCTGTGGTTGAGGAAGACTAGTCTTGTTTGGGCACTGCTTAGCCATATGCCCTTCCTGCCCACACTCAAAGCATCCTCGAGTGCCCTTACGACAAACTCCAGGGTGAAATTTCCCGCAAGTAACACATTTGGGATAGCTAGGCTGTTTACTAGCTGGTCCTCCTTTCGGGTAACTCCCTGGTTTGCGCTTGTTGCTGGAGTTCTCTTTCTAGTTAGAGCTGTGACCTTGTTGTTTCTGAGTACCTGAGCCTCCTTGCCCTTTGGACTCTGAGAGGACTTGCTTCTGTTGCTTAATATTGTTCTGATAGTGCTCAGTGGTCAGAGCACTGCTGACTAGTTCTTCGGTGGTTTGCGGCCTATGGACGCCGCCAGCCACGTTCATTGCTATTTCCGGCCTCAGCATCTTGAGCATCAACCGGACTCGTTCTTTTTCTGTGCTGACTAGCTCAGGGCATAGACGAGCCAATCTGTTGAATTTCTTCACGACTTCCTCCACTGAAAGGTTGCCTTAGCGAAACTCAATGAACTCGTCGTAGTGGCGGTTTGTGACCCGTATGTGAAATAACTCCTCGAAGAATTCTTTCTCGAAGTCAGCCCATGTCATCTGATTCACTGGGCACTTCGCTCTAATTCTCTTCCACCACATACGTGCATCTCCTGTCAAGCAGAAGGAGGCACACTTCACTTTTTCCTGTTCTGGCCAGTCCAGAAGCTCCATCGTACTCTCCAGTGTTTTGAACTAGGCTTGAGCATCCCATGGTTCACTGGTGCCTAAGAAGTTCTCGGGCTTGACTCTCTGCCACTGGATCAGGTAGGCTTCTCTCTTTGCCTCTGCTGCCGGGGCTACTGGTGTTGTAGGCTGGACTGGTGGAACCTTTATAACTACTGGGGTTGCTATGTTGGGTTCTGGGGTGACAGTGGGAGTATTCTGCTGGTTAGCCTTTAGGGTGGCTATCTCTTGTTGCTGTTCGGCTAGCTGCTGCTGTAACTGAGCCACTAATGCTGTAAGGTCTGGGGGAGGCACTGAACTACCTGCCTCATGCTGGGGCTCAATAGCTGGTGCCCTTCTAGCTGGGCGTTCTCGTGCCATTTCTAAAGACATAGAGGACATACATAACTAATCTAATCATGGTTACATAAATACTGCTATCTTGTTAAACATTATCATATACTAACATGCTTCAGTTAACATAAGTTATAACAAGAAAGCAGGAACACAAAAAAAAAAAAAAATGAGAGGTATTCTTACTTGGAAGCTGCAGGTTCAATGCTGATGTGTGTGTAGGAAGTATGGAACTTTCTGCTCTGATACCACTCTGTAACGACCCGCCTTCTACTAACTAGGCTGTAAGGACGGACCGTCACAATATGCTGTGCTAGGCTATGTTTTTAAGGTGCGGAAACGTGATCTGATTTAAAATTTTGCTAAACTCATGCCAATTGCTACTAAATTTGATCTTATGCTGAAAAGTACCTTTTTAAAGGTTGTACCTGCACTCAAAAGAGAGGATCTAACCTTCACATATGATTAAGGACTGAACTTAGGTACTTCCAACCGAAACAGGCGTTCCAATTGATTGGCTGATCGATTGGGACGTTCGGATCGATTCACGGATCGATTCCGATAGCTACTGTGCTTGGGTTAATATTCTGGATTGATCGGCTGATCGATCTAGACTGGCCAATCGATCCACTGATCGATTCCAGATCTCTCTGTTCGCAGGAGCGATTTCCCGATCGATTAAGCGACCGATCCCCAAACTCTCTGTTCACGACAGAACGCGACTGGATCGATCGGCTGATCGATCCAGAAGCTTACTGTTCGCGACAGAATGCGACTGGATTGATCGGCTGATCAATCCAGAGGCTTACTGTTCGCGGAACCAGGCTCCCAATCGATCCACTGATCGATTGAGGGCCCCCAATCGATCCACTGATCGATTGGGGTTTCTGATTTCGCAATAAACTCTGATTTCAGCACTGTTTCGTGCCAACTCACATACACAAGTTCTAAAATAACTAGAAAACATTCTATTAGCAAACGACTAATATTCTAAACATGGTTACTAACAAGCTAAGCAGATTTTCTATAATTTCATGCATTTAGATAACTAAATAGGCAAAGAGTAACATAATAAGAAGCACTAAGTTCTTAAGCATTCTAATTCTTCCAAGGTCTTTATTCCAGGTTCCATCCACACACATCTTCATCATTGCATTGACCTCCAGCCTCCACTAGTCCATCTTTCCTTTACCTTTATCTGCAGTATAAGGAAAAAATATCTGTAAGCTTTCGCTTAGTAAGAAACCATCTACCTCACAAAACATGCAAACGATACGACTTATGCTTTGAAAACATGCTATTTGAAATATGCACTGAATATGCTAAAGCGTGGCATGACAAACAAAACATAGAACTAAGAAGCTGATCATGGCAATAAATGCTAGTCATAAACTATCATGTTGTATCAATAGAAAACTAAACTGATATAAAAACAGAGCTAAGCTAATACTAAACTGGTGCGAAAGCAGTACTGAATTCACCTAACTATGTTGTGAAGTTTTGGAAACTATATTCATAAGTAGATTAAAATAATAATCATGTTGCTGTTTGGGCCCGGCAACTGTACTTGCTATGCGCGCATCCCTAACTAGACCCAGGTTTGCAAGTCCCGAATTTAGCAGGGTTACTAGGTTATCTAAACCTAGGGACGACTATGGGAGCCCAACCCAATGGATATCTAATCCAGTACAGTGCCACTGAAAAATAAAATACTGAACATAAGCTAATAATTCTTGTCTTGCTTTTACTAGGTTGTCTAAACCCAGAACTAGGTTATCTGAACCTAGGGGCAACTGTGGGAGCCCACCCATTGGACGGTTTGTCCATAAAAACTATAGCAAGACTAATTAAGCTGTAAAAATGCTTCTATTGCATTTATCTAAGCTACTAGAATGCCTATGGTGGCATTTAACTGAGCTAAGCGTTTAATCAAACGTTTGGTGTGCGCTAATTCGCACCCTATCACTGAAAATCTACATACGGTTAAAACAATGCATCAAAACATACGACTAGCTACTTATACTACAGGTGAGGGGTTTCTTACATCCTGCGCTAGATTTTCTTACGATCTGATCGCTAGATTTCCGGTGGAGAAGATCCCTCCGTCGATTTCCTCACGTCCACGTGCTCTTCTTGCGGGGAGGAACGTTCTCGTAGCCGAGATATCGCCGGAAGGTGTTCCTATTGCCCTTGGAACGGAACCCTAGCCCCTTTTAGGCTTGGTGCGCCGTGAAGGAGAAGAGAAAGGAGAAGGGGCGGCGTGACTAGGGTGAGGGAGAGGAGAAGTTGCGTTAAAAACCCAACCCCACTTAATAATTCCCTATTTATATTAAGTGGTAATTTCGGCCCAACTTACATATAAATATTATTGGTTCCCTTTCCTTTCAGCACGGCCCTGCTGGGTTCAACTGGTTACTAGGGTCCTCTATAAGGCATCAGTCCCATAGGTCTTGGGTTCAATTCCCGCCTAGACCATTTTACATTTCTATTTGTTTTTGCTACTTCCGCTACTCTAAAAATTCCATAAAAATATTCTAAAATTCCTGAAAAATCATAGAATACTTCTAAAATAATTTTGAGAATTTTTGGGCGTTACAGGATGAGAAGCCAGAGCGGAAGCCTTCTCGAGGAGAAGGCTAAAAATTAGGCTTAGGTGAGCCCTATTTCAGTTGGTCGCAATCATCCAAGCGATCAGAGCTTTGGAAGAAAAAAAGGAGTGAAAAGAAACTGGAGCTATTTATACGTTGCAGCATTGAGAGTGCCCTCCACATTGAGGACACCCTCCATAGAATTGAGGGCACCCTCAAACCAGTCAAAGTAACTGTTTCGCATTTGGATAAAACTTTATCCAAATACCATGCTGGAGGCGCCCTCCATGCTTATGGGAGGCGCTCTCAAGCTGAAGATAGAGTTTCCAGGCCCTATAAAAAGGGCCATGGAGCTAGGAAATTAATCATCAACTCTTGTACTAACTTCTTAGAAACTACTTAAGCTTTTATTGTGTAAAAGACTTCTCCGCCTTCAGAGAAGGAGATTTTGACTGAGCTTTTCAATCGACTTGGATCGATTAACAACCACCTAGGTTGTAACCAAGTCAATCCCTGAGTCTCTTCTTTAATTCTGTTCTTTTATTTTTATTTATTGTTGTTGCACCTTAAGAGTTGAAAGAACGAGGAGGGTATTTTTTTCAGGCAATTCACCCTCCCCTCTTGTCGGCCCGCTGCACCAAACAATTACTACTCTAACTTCTTTTCCATGTGAAGATTGCAAGTATGTTCATTATGCAAATATGTTCATATTTATTTAATTACTCATGTAGATTCTCAAGTATATTTATTATACAAGAATCCAATATTTTTTTTCATAAGCGAAAAAAGAGTACATCGCCTGTCTCAAATCTTTTGGTTACCAATCAGAAAAATGCAGGCACCTATTGAAAAAAATACTTGCAATGTCGAATGGAAAGATTAGTTTGCATCTAGTTTTGCTTTTTACCTCTTAATGGAACATTCTTGAGATAGAAATGAGTGCAAAATAAGTCTGTTAATATCTTAGTTATCTTGGAAGAAGTCTATTGTGTCACTTGTGTTGGGCTATTGTATAATTTGAATAGTTAATTCTATATTTTTTCCCTCTGCTTGATGTTATAATTGTTCCTCTTTGAAAGTACCCTTAATCTTAGTCCTTCATCGCCTATTGACTTTATTCACAGATTATTAGTCTTGATGAAGCTCATACCTCTTGGGTGCTTGACAGATAAGTAGATTAGAAATCTTTGTTTTCTTAAACACACTAATGACTTTATTTTGTTTCCAGAAACTTGATGGCGAAACAAGACCTATCAGAGCTTGATTTCCACAATGCTACAACAGATTTATCCGAGAAACCTTTGATCCCTCCTTTAAGATAATAATTGTTGATTAAGAATCACCCACTAGTAGGAATTACATGAAGCCCTTGATCAAGTTGTATCCATTATTACTTGAATCAATTGATTAAGGTTGCAAGTTGAGCCTGCACTTTCAATAAGACTAGAAATTTTATCCTTTAATCAAGTAGTAGCTTCTTGATGGAGTTTATTTATCATATGAAACTCATTTAAGATTTATGGTTTGTTGTTCAATTTTTTTTTTGACCTCATACTTGTTATAATTTTTGGTTTATAATGCATTGGACCTTATTTAACATTGTTTAAATTTTAAAGTGTGTATTTAAATACATATATAACAAGTAGCCTTATAGAAGAAACTACAGTGCCAAAGAGGGACATTATTGCAGTCATTCAAAGGTTCAATATCCAAGTTAGCAATTTGACTAGCTTAAGTAAGTTTTACAATAGCTTCTTTATATAACTATACTTATATGTTAGATTTCTCCTTGAATTGTTGTCAATCAATAGAATAATGATGCAGTATTTTGTCAATATAAATATTTCTTTTATTTATATGATTATTTTTACAAGAGCTAACAACTTTTTTTTATTTCTATAATTGTAGATTGTGCCTTGTGCATTGTTAGCACTTGCAATTTACTTGGAAGTTGTTTCGGTGTTTCCATACACAAGGTCAACAATTGATGCAGAACATAAAGGTAAAACCTAAATTATCAGATTTTTGCATATTCAAAAATAAAATCTCATATTTATGTATACATTTTAAATTGTGAAACCATTTATGACTCTGAAAGAATAGCAAAGGTATACATATGGTAACTGTTGTAAAAACATATATGTTTATTATTCTTTCAGAACAAGTTTTTTCATACATATAATAGTGTATTTCTTTTGATATCAATATATTGTTGATCTCCTGATGAGTTTATAATAGTTGTGTAATTTGATTTTGTGTACTTTTTTTAGTGAGGGTTAGTTTGAATAATCAACTAGTTTTAATTTTAATTTCTGATACAAGGATATGAATTTAAGGATTTCAATTTATTTTCACTAAAAACATACATATGAAAGTTAATGTTAGCAATACTAAATATCCTTGAATATAGTATTTAATATTAACATTTTAACTGATGTGTGTTCCTTAGTCAAATGCAAACAATATTATAGATAATGTTTGACAGTTCAAGCAATTAAGTTTGGTGTCGGAAATTATACCATTGGTAAGGAAAAGTATTATACAATTTGACAAATTGAATTAACTAAAGGTTTGATATCTATGTTCCTGCATATATTATTTACCTTCTTGTGAACTTATTAAACTATAAGTTTTATTGCATAAGTTTATGTTGAGTGTTCCCATTCTAGTAAAATGTAAATAAATTTCCTCTACCTTTAAATATCACTTCAAAAGATGGCTGAACTTCATTTGGGATCATTCTGAATCATTTTGTAAATTCTATGGTTGATGGTTTTCTATTTATCCCTCTCTCATTTTAAAATCAGTTCTGAATTCTGCTTTTCTTTAGTTCCTGTATCTACTTCTAGTTTTTATTACATTAGTTCCTATTTTTAGACTATTAAGCCTAACTCCCTCACTGTTGAAGTATAAATGCAGGTGCATATGGTAATTTCTTATGTCACTTTCTATAAAAGGTTTAAAGGTGACTGATAGGGATGTCAGGTTTTAGTTGGGATACAAGTGTTTTTTTTAAAAAAAAAAGGCACGAAGAAATAGTCCAAGTATCATTGTGTGGCAAAGTGTGTATCAATTTGAAATAGTTTGTTTGTGACTCCATGACTTGTTGATTTTGATTCCTTAGTGCTAATAATTTTTTTGTTCACTGCTAGCTAACTCCTTTGCCCAATACCTCATTCTTGCATTTCTATCATGAACAGAATTGGCTGACATTTCCCTTATTTATTGCCTCACTTTGTTCTCATCTTTTGCTTTGATATGCCAATACCTAATATACATCCATGTGTTATCTTGCTGATTGAACATTTTATAAATTTAGTTATAGGTAAAGTTGTGGTGTCCTTATAATTTTGTTTTTGTTTTGTTTATTAAACTTCCTCTGGGAAATAAGCTCGTTGTATAGTGATTCGGCTGAGTTAGTAGATGGAGTTTGTATCATGTTGACTGGAATTATGAGCATGTTTTGTATATAAAGACATTTTTCCATGAACAAAGTATATATCAAATTCCTTGTTTGTTTTCAACATTTGTCTAGACAAGTTCTTATCATTTTGTCAATCCTGCCTATAACTCAGCAAGTCCGCATCCTAAATCGATATTTAAATACTGATTTGTTATGACCTCCTGTAGGCTCTAGGTTTAGATGCATTTTTCGCAGGTTTCGATGATTTCTTATTGCCATCATGAGTATCTTTTAAGAATGTTCTTGATTGATTATTTATAAACTCAATGGCAAGGTCAATGAAATTTATTGATTGAATATAAACTTATTCTGCGAATTTAAAGCTACGTGCATAGGTTCTCCAATGGAAGTTACCAAGACAACTCTAAGTTGGTTAAATTGCTTGTATTGCATAAGTTTTATTTCTTAGACTATAAGTTTATATTGAATAAGTTTTTTCTCTTCCATTTTGTAGACAGTGAGTGTTGTCCTGGAATTTTGAAAATCCTTCTCTCATGTCCAGATATTAGAGCTATGTGAAATATTTATTCTATGGTTACAGTTCATGCAGTACTTACTACAACTCTCTTTTTTCTTATATTTTATATTTTTCTTTGATAAGTTTTGTTTAATTTTTCTCTTGCAGGTACGTAACTCGGGCAATTTGTGAGACTTGAGATTTTTAATGCAAGGAGTGAGCTTTGTTAGGTTCTAAATTGCCTTGCTAATGTGTAAAAACCATATGGAGAATAGTAATAGAAAACATGTGATTTCTGGTTTGATACTACTAAGTTTGATGAGTACAACTCATTTTGTATATTTTAGCTGACATATTTTGGATTGAATGCAATAAATATTTAGTTTTGTATTGGTAGTTTGCTTATATTAAAATAAGATTGGTTATTTGTTATTATCATGTTACAATATGAACATTAAAGACAACGGTTAGAAACATTGTAAAAGGTACGTAAGCACAACGATTTTTTTTTTTGTGAAAAGTGATAAAAGACAACATTTTTATCTATTGTAAAATATATTAAAATTATATACAACAACGGTTTATAACTGTTGTAAAATTTAAAACCACAACGTTTTAAATTATCTACCACAACGGTTTATATCTGTTGTAAAAAGAGTTTACCACAATGGTTTATATCTATTGTCGAAATTATCTACTACAACGGCTTTAAAGCGTTGTCATATCAGGTAAAAATTTTTTTGATCATATAAATAACAACGGATAGAAACCGTTGTTGAATATCTACAAAGACAATGGATGTAAAACCATTGTCATAGGACAATACATTTTACAACGCTACCAGTTACAACGATTTTTTGACCATACAACAACGGATAATATCTATTGTCGTTTGCAATTTTTGTTGTAGTCTTCACTTTCTATTCTTCTCGTATTCCTAACTTGAGCGTCGGAGGATCAACGTTAGGGACCCCTTCCCTAATTTTAGTTTTGTTTTGCAGAAAGAAGCAAGGTCTTATCCCGTCAATAAAACCGCCACCTTCCTAGCTTTCTAGTTTCACGTCTTCGGAGAGGATTAAATAGTATTGTAGGTTTTTATATAGATGGATGCAGGAAATATTCTTTTCCCACCAAATTATTTGTATATCAATATTCTAAATAATATTCAGGATCAATTGCATTTTAATTCTAAAATTTTAAATGTGGGTACGGCCATGTTAATTGTCTGACTGTTCCAATAGTTCAACAGGAATTTAAATTATAAGCACATTGATAGAGATGATAAAATTTCTTAACATATTGTAACTGTAAATATTAGGGTCATTATGAATTATCCATTCTATTCTAAAATTTTAAACAAAGATGTTCAAATGAACTAATCGAAGAAATCAAAATTGTTTTTTTTTTCAATAAATCAAACCTATCAAATTTTGTCATTAAAATCAGATAAATCCAACCAATATAAAATCAATCGATCAGTCAACTGATAAGATTATTAATCGTCTGATATTGAATAGCTAAATTATCAATTGAGCTATGTAGTTATTATCCAATTTAAATATATCAATCAAATAAGCTCCACTGATTATGTTTCAATTTATTCGATTTACAGTTATGCTCGACTCACCAAACATACATAAAATATAAAGTGGATTTTAAAATTTCAAAATTTACTCTGCAGTTATACTTTCAGGTTGAGAAAATTAATTCGTAATATGTTTAAGAATTAGACGTCTGATTAATTATGGTTAATTACGAAAGCACTTTATCTTTCAAATTGTTCTTTTAACCTTATCCAGGATGTAAAATTATAAGTTTACTAAATGCAAACAAGAAGGATCTCCAATACAGTCAAATAAATGATTACATAATCCAACCAAACTAATTTATGATTCCGAATAGAAGTGAGCAAGAGACTGGTTAATAATTGATTGAATCGGTCAAATTTAAATATTCAATTCAGTTAATTTAAAAAATCATTTTTTAAAAAAAATATTAATTTTAAAATATTTAATCAATTAAACTAATTAAATTGAAATATCAAAGCCCGTACTAGCTATAATAGGAATCAACTAATATAAACAATAATACATAACTCAACTTCATCAATTTGATAACCGACCAAATATATCGGTTTAGTTTATTGAATTTTAATAACAAAGTTTGATAAGTTCAGTTTGTTAAAAAAAAAGCAATTTAATCAATCTAGATTTATTCGATTAGTGGATTTGATTATGAAAAGATGGCTAAATGAATATTATTATACAAAAGGAACAAATATGTTAAGAACATGAGCCAACAAAAAGAACGTACATCCGCTATATTAACACCCCTCTAATATCGCCCTAATGGATATGGAGGAATGTACACAGATGTCAGACTAAACTAAATTTATACTTGAATCAGATAATAATACATAACTCAACTACATCAATTTGATAACCGACCAAATAAATCGATCGATTCGGTTTATTCAATTTTAATAACAAAGTTTGATTAGTTCAGTTTGTTAAAAAAAATCAATTTAATCAGTTTTGATTTATTTAATTAGGGGATTTGATTATGAAAAGATGACTTCATGAAGGAAATGAATATAGTTATAAAAGGAGGAAATATGTTAAGAATGTGAGCCGACAAAAAGAATGTACATCCGTTACATCTTTTAGTATCGATTTAATCAAAGAAATCAAAATCGATTAAATTAATTTTTTTAATAAATCAAACCGATTAAATTTTGTCACTAAAATTGATAAAATTAAGCCGATTAAATCAATATTAAAACAATTAATTAAGTGAGATGCCAAATTATCCATTAATTAATTGATAAATCATCAATCTATCAATATTAAATAACTGAATTATCAGTCAAATTATGTAGTTATTATCCAATTCAAATTTATCAGTCGAATGTTATTATAAGCCATATGTTTCGATTTAATTAGTTTAATAAATTTAAATATTTTAAAATCAGAATCAAATAAAATAAATTATTTTTTTTAAAAAAAATCGGCTCAACTAATCTTTTTTTTTTTTATCACCCCTCATACTTGACTTTTTAAATTTTATATTTTGCAATGATTTAATATCGTCACAGGTTTTGTAGCGTCTTTGATGGCCGGCATTCACCTAATGCTACTCTTCACAATCACAAAATTCCAATAACAAAATATGAAATATATATATTTTTCATATTTTCCTAGTAACAAAATTCCATTAGCAATGTTTAAGGTATATTTCATTTTACGCAAGTCATTTCGTTTCCTATAATCTTTGGTTAAAAATTATTCTCAACATTTACTAGTGAAGGAAATACAAAATATAAAGTGGATTTTAAAATTGCAAAACCAACTCTGCAGAGTTGTCTTTTGAGAAATCGACTAATTAACTATCGAAGTGCTTTATCTTTACACCGAAGTTCAGGGTTGAGTAAAATTATTCTTAAGCCTTATACAGAATGCAAAAGTGTAAGCTTCATAACAACAATAAAGAAGGATCTCCAACACAATTAAACAAATGATTACATAATACAACTAAATGGATGTACGATTAAATATTAATCGATCAAATGGATTGAATTCAGAAATTCAATCTAGTTAATTTGGAAAAATTATTATTTTTAAATATTAATTTTAAAATTTATAAATTGATTAAACTAATTAAATTGATATACTTGAATGGGATAATAATATACAGCTTGACTAATAATTCAACTATTTAATATCAGTCGATTGACTTACTCAACTGATTGATTAATTCGATAATCAATCAAATAAATTAATTTTATATTGATTTGATTTATTTAATTTTCATAGCAAAATTTATTCGGTTTAGTTTGTTAAAATTAATTGGTTGTTTCTATTTTGAAACAATTACTCACTCTTAATTCTGAAGATATTATTAAGGAAACAAATATTAAATAGAAACAATTACTTTCTCCTAATTCTGAAGGATATTATTAAGGAAACAAATATTATTCTGCAAAAGGAACAAATATGCTGAGACAAAACAAAACAAAAAATATTAATGACATACCTCTGCATAATATGCATTCTTCCAGTAATATCTAAACTACATGATGCAATAAGTGATTACAGGGTACAATAAGACATAAAATAGAAATCACCAATGAGTAATCAATTAATAACAAAACTGATATTCATTTAAATTGAAAATGAATAAATAAATTTTCTTTGAACATAAACTTTCATATAAAAATTAAATAAATCATACTTAAAACATCAATTAAATGGGTCAAAAATTGAAATAATTGAACTTTCAGTAACATTAGGACTTGGGAGGCTAATCATGAATTATGAAATTAGGGATTTTAAACCCTAGATTTCGATTCAAACATAATTGAATTCAGTTTAATCGGTTTAATCATCAATTTAATCGAATTTAAATTTTTAAAATTAAAACTGAACTGATTTAACCGAAATAATTAATATTGTAAAAAAACTAAATGTTCGTATTAATGAACTGAACTTTTAATGTTCGGTCAATTAAATGACATTGGATTTGATGGAATAATAAATCTCAAATCATTTTAATCTCTTGAAGATTAGAAAAATAAAAGAGACTATAGAAAGATGTTCATTTATAGAGTTATATTATATCTATTGTGTAATTGACATGCGCAAGCCAACTATGTTGCTTTCTTGAACAGAATATTATGCTTAAAAATAAAATCATAAAAGTTCATTACCTAGATGATTAAATTTTATATTACATGTAGTAAATAAGTTTCAAACAATATAATGAATATTTACTAAGTTTAGTTGTTAAAATTAGATGATATCGATATGAATTGTGGCCATTTAATGAGTATCAATAAAAGTCAGTCGGATGTTCTTTGAAAAATCAATCATCATGTGAAAGACCGATAAAGTTTTTTATAAAAAAATCATAGAAAATAGTTTATAAAAATTAAATTTCATTTGAAAATAAATGAAAGTTACTGAAATTTAGTCGAATTTTGGAAGGTGAATCTAGGGAATATCACAGTCAATTTTGGCTGGATTCTGGTCGTGATCCGAAGTACAAATTACGGAAGGGACTAGGAAAGGACCAAGGATTGTGAACCAGAGGATCTGCACTCTAAAATAAGGACCCCTAGACATATGCGACCCTTGTCATCATTGGTCTATTATGAAACTTCTATCACCCACGTTTATTTATGGATCATAACTAAGTTGTGTTAGAAGATTATTGGTGTAATCATTCTCGGGTCAAGGTTGAACAATTTGACTAAACTCGAGTGGATTTGCGCTTGAGTTTTAGTGTTTGGACAATATGTGAGAAGAAATCAAGTAGGTCAATATTGGTCGGATACTTAACAATATGTGAAAGAGCATCAAGTAGGTCATGAAGGACTAGATACTTGACTGGAAAGTCCTAACGGAAAGTTAGGTAAAGATAAGTCCTAACTACGGTTAGGGAAGGAAAAGCTTAATTGAGGTTAAGCAAGGTGGAAGTCTACCGAGTGACTAGTCTTAACTCGAGGGTTATGCAAAAGAAAGTCCAAGTGGGTCACGGAGGACTGAACACTTGATGAAGAAGCCTTGGCAGGTCAAGGTTGATCAGATGCTAGGCAATGTGAAGTCTCATCAGGTCACGGTTGATCGGATATTGGGCAAAGGAACGCTAGACTTAGATCAACTAAGTTAGAGTTGGACAATCAATTAGGGAAACCAATTGACCCTAAGCTAATCGATTAGGGTTGACTCAAATTGATTAGGATGGATTCCTAATCGATTTGGAGCTTCGTTAAGGAAAATCAAGAGAACAGTGCTGAATTGATGGCCCAATCGATTCAGCTAATGCTAATCAATTGAGTCAATCGATTAGCAGCAATTTGTCTCGAAGAGCCGAAATCGATTAGGTCAATCGATCCTAGCATCCCTAATCGATTGAGGCAATTGATAAAGGGCTAGTTTGCGAAACACAAAAGGTTGGGAATCGATAAAGGCTATCGATTTGGCCTTTCTGAATTGATTGGGCTAATCGATTAAGGCATTTCACGAGAGAACAAAAAGGTTGGGAATTGATTGGGTAATCGGTTAAGATCTTGTCTAATGGATTAGTATGACTCATCAATCGATTTGGGTTTCGAAAAAGAGTTGTCTTATAGGTGAACGGTCAAATGATGATGTGGCAATCGATTAGGAGTGAGCCTAATCAATTGGGAGACATTGAAGAATCCTAGAAAAGGATTTTCATGGACATTTTGAAGCAACTCTCTCACAATGTTTTTGGCCACCAGTCCTTGGACGATTCAGAGTGAAGTGCTGCTACATTTCCAAGTCAACAAGAAGCAATCTATAGTAACATGAAATCAAGAGCAAGGTTCTTCATTGTTATATTTATTTCCTTATTCTTGTTATATCATTGTTGTATTTTCTTGTGTATTCTCGTGTTTGAATTTGTACAAGACTTCTCCGCCTTTGAGAAGGAGGTATTCATAGTGGAGCTGTGTGTGTGAGGAGTAGACTCTTGGATTAGTCACATCAAGGAGGTGGATAACAAGTAAAATCAATGAGTTAACATTGCTTCGAGTTTCCACTACAATAAATCATTAATGAAGTGATTGGAGCTAATCATCCCCTCCCCCTCTAGCTCCCTATGTGTCCAAACAAATGATATCAGAGTGAGACCACTTTTCTATGTACTAATCGCTGAAAGAGTAACGAGTTAGAAGAAGAAGAAGAAGTTGAAGCTTGAAGCCCTAACTTCAACAAGAGGGACTTATCATTCAATGAGCTGAAGTTCAAAATGTAGTTTAGAGATGGATTCGGATATGATATCCGAGCACCTCCATCATTTGGAATTGAAAGTTTCGACCTTTGGAAATCAAGAGCTGAAAGTTTTTTGATGATGGAGATAAAGTAATAGTTTGCACTAATAGAGGGGTTTGAAGCTCCAAAAGGTTCAAAGAGCAAATGGAGCAAGGAACAAATCAAGAGATATGAGGCTAGTGACAAAATAACCAAATTGTTAATTAATTTATTGCCAATCACCATCTTGTCCAAAATTAGAAAATATCAAGATGCTAAGAAGATATGGAGTAAGTTGGCAAAGCTTCATAAAGATCCAACCTTGGTGCAAAGTAAAGTAAAATCTAAAGAAGGAAACTTATTGGGTCAAGAGCAAGAGGTTTCGGAGGTTGAGAGATGCTCAACATCCGAGGATAAAATTGAAGGAGCATCCACCTCAAGGATTGAGGGGGAGAGATCATTGACACTAGAACAAGAAGAGGTGTCTACCTCTGAATTAAATGAAGGACTTGTTGGATCGATACACATGTGAGAGAGGGGGTGAATCACGTGGTTTTGAAAACTGGTTTTCTTATTTTGAAATCAAAGTATACACAGCGAAAAAACTAAAATGAACAACATAAGAAAACACAGGTGGTTTTACTTAGTTCGGAGCCTTTGGCGACTCCTACTCTAAGACCTAGGTCTTGCGGACTTATCGATGGGTAATCCACTAAAATATCTTTTCCGATATCTTCGAAAAAGGGAATCGAGTACACAAAAAGATGGAACAAGTGCAACACCCTACACCTGTCCTATTGCTAATAGTTAAATACACAAATTACAGCTCGTTTCCCAACACCTTCGAAGATTGTCAACTTAGGCTCAGTGTTGGTCAAATCCTTGGCAGTAGTTGGGTGCAACAATGTCATAGTAGAGTCACAACAATAGGTCATAGCGATCGAAACCTCAATTGGATGCGTAGAAGCTTGTATGTGAGTTGTTGTTGAAGCTTTGGGTGAGCAGACTTATAAAGAGCATGGAAGGCGCCTTCCATAGGCATTGAAGGCGCCTTCAATCGGATAAAGTTTATTCCGTAAATGTTGTGCCTTATATGCTTCAATCGCCAAACTTCATTCTTTGGAAGGCACATTCCATAGCCTTGGAAGGCTCCTTCCATGAATAGTACGATGACACCTTCATCTACTTGAAGGTGCCTTCGGACACTGTTCATCCGAAGATAAATTCGCTCCTTTTTCCTGCAAAACAATGTTAGTCCAATAAACCAAATAATGACCTACAAGACAAGTGTTAGCATAATAATAATAACCAGTAGTAATTAATTCCTGTCCTTCCGGGATCAGGAACTAGTCAAGGTTTCAGTTTAGGGATCCAAAATGGACCTGATCCTGTCTGAGATCTGCAAAGATTAGCACTAGTTCTAATGAATGATGATGACTTCCGATAAAGATGAACTTTGAACATCTGAAGAAATTCCTCAATGCTCCTACGCACAGTGAGACGAGCCAACAAAGCGTTAGCGACCTAAGACCGGGGTGGGGATCCCTAGCCAGTCCCTCTGACGCTCAAGTCAGTTCCTCTCACAGATGGAAGAAGAAGAAGAATTTAAGTGAAAATAGAGTTTAGATGCTAGAACTTCCGTACCTTGCCAACAAAGAAGATCCCTATTTTTATACTTCCTCACGTGACCTCCGTAGTCGTAAGGTGATCCCTGGTTCGTTAGGGCTTGTTAGGAGATAAAGTCATCTTCTATACTTCGTGCAATAATTCTTTAAGAAATCTTTTCTATATCCCAGATGTACCCATTTTATCATTTATGACTCGTATTCATCATGGGGACACGTCATTATCACTTAAGAATCTTCTAGAAGATATTTCCCATCAAATATTCTATTGAGCATGTCTCGATTGATCGTTCAAGCCAGCTGTATATTAGAAATACCCCCTGTGGATATGTCTTGGCCAGTCATTCAAGCCGACCATATATACTATTAAGAATACCTTCTGTTGAATATATCTCGGTTGGTCGTTCAAGCCGGCTGTATATACTGTTAAGAATACCTTTTGTTGAATATGTCTCGGCCGGTCATTCAAGCCGGACATATATACTGTTCAGAATACCTCCCGTTAAATATACCTTGGCCGGTCGTTCAAGTCGACCGTATATACTGTTCGGAATACCTCTTGTTAAATATGTCTCGGCAGGTTATTCAAGATGGCCGTATGTTAGGATTATCTTCTGTTGATCCTTTCTTTATGCTCGGGTGGGCTTTGCTCGACCGAGCATATATGAGCATGTGGGTACTCGCTCGGCTTGTGGTCGGCCGGTAATATCTGAGAGTTATATATATAAGGTTAAATGTCTTTATGCTCGGGCGGGCTTTGCCCGACCGAGCATATATGAGCACGTGGGTGCTCGCTCAGCCTACGATCGACCAATAATATGCTGAGAGTTATATATAAGGCTAAATACCTTTATGCTCAGGCGGGCTTTGCCTGGCCGAGCATATATTAGCACGTGGGTGTTCGCTCGACCTGCGGTCGGCTGGTAATATGCTGAGAGTTATATATAAGGCTGAATGCCTTTATGCTCAAGCAGGCTTCGCCTAGATGAGCATATACGAGCACGTGGGTGCTCGCTCGGCCTGCGGTCGGCCGGTAATATGCTGAGAGTTATATATATAAGGCTAAATGCCTTTATACTCGAGGGGGCTTCGCTCGGCCGAGAATATATGAGCATGTGCATGCTCGCTTGGCCTGCGATCGGCCGGTAATATGCTGAGAGTTATATATAAGGCTAAATGCCTTTATGCTCGGGCAGACTTTGTCTGACCTAGCAAATATGAGCGCGGGGGCGCTCGCTCGGCCTGCGGTCGACCGGTAATATGCTGAGAGTTATATATAAAGCTAAATGCCTTTATGCTCGGGCGGGCTTTGCCTGGCCGAGCATATATGAGCGCGGGGGCGCTCGCTCGGCCTGCAATCGGCCGACAATATGCTGAGAATATTATATAAGACTAAATGCCTTTATGCTTGGGCGGGCTTTGCTCGACCGAGCATATATGAGCGAGGGGGCGCTCGTTCGGTCTTTTTTCGACCGGCTTTATACCTTTCTTATCTTTCTGGACCTAAACCCCTCCTTTACTTGCTCGGTCGATCTATCATAACCCGTATCACTAGCCTCTCCTTCAAGTCTAGTCGAAGGAGGTATAGCCGACTGACTAGACCTAAGTCTATTTTTGTCCTTTTAACATTTACTTTAGTGACCTTGTGACACCCTCTATAATGATCCCGTGACATCCCCAACACATATCTTGTAACTAAGTTAGAGGTATGATCTTAACTTCTACCACATCAACCTTTACTCTTTCTTGCTTTACTCCTCTAAAGATTTTATTAAGAGTCATGGCTTCGAATCTCCCCATCTGGGATCGACTATTATCCGAGAAGGAAAAGTCTTTGACTGAGGCTATGCAAGCCTTAGATCTACATCATTCGCATCAAAGAGAGCTAGAGGTACGTTTGTTAGCCGCTCAATCTCAAGTTCAGTCGGAAGTGGCTTTGAGGGATAAAGCTTATTTGGATTTAAAGAAAAAGACTGAGGAGTTGGATGATCTAAAATCCTAGAATGCTTCAGAGATAATCATTTTAACCAGAAAGGTTCATGTAGACAGTTTGCTAATATCACAATAACAACAAGACTTGGACCAGCAGAAAGCTAAGGTGAATTTTCTGCCATCTGAGTTAGATCAGATTAGATCAGAAATAGCTTCTCAAACATATGCCTCAGAGGGTGAATCACACAAGCGCAAGAGGATAGGACGAACCTCTCCTCTTTGTCCAGGTTGTCATTCTACTACACGCCTATACTTGGGGTGGGAAGAACAATCTGGTAGTTCCAGGGAGTGAGACAAGTAGTGAGTTATTTATCTACTATATCCGTCTACAAGTGATTTTCAAAAGTCTAAGAGATATGACTGTATTTCTAATGATAATATAAAATTCTATATCCATGTTTGATTATGCTATTTACCTTGCTAAGCGTCTCTTATGGTTGGTCGCGTGAAGACTAATTGAATGAGGGGTCCCATGTGTACACTCGAGCAAATATGAGTTCGACCGATCTGCAAGGTTTCCTTCTATACACACGGTTGATCGAGACTACACTTGGTCAGGGCCTTTTTACTGTTTACAAATTTTGTTTATTCGTCTACATTTTAAGATTCACGCGATTTTTCAAAGTGATTTTATTGGTAATTGGTCCTTAATAGAAAGAGAATGTTTGAAGATAAGGCGGTTCAGTGTATGATTCGATTTATTCTATCCATCATAAATGCCTCTTCCTGGGAGAATGCCACATATCCTTTTTTCTCCTTTTTCTAAGTAACCCTCGATACTTTTTTCGTTCATGTCTTATCACACATTCTTCTTGGTACATCAATGACTCTCCTTTATCGAATTGTTTTATTTTGACGGTGATCCTTATATTGTCAAAAAACCCTAAACCTTTTTTAACCTTTTACCCTTCGTCTTCTTCCAGTTACTCCTTAGCGATTTTCTTTTCCGACCTCTTTCAACAACTCGCGCTTCTTTGTCTTCCCTGTTTTCCTTCTGTGACCTTTTCTCCTTTAGAATTTAGTAAGTCATTTACTCCTTGAACGTTTTCTCTCATGGCTGAAGAATCTTTGCTCCCTTGGTATTCTCAAATTCATTCTTTCTTTTCTGCTACTGACCAAGCTTCTATCTGTTCTCTGTATGAAATCCCTACAGAATACCATATTTGGGTTCCGCAACCCGACGCTCATCCTTGTCTTCCTCCTAACGATTGTGTTACCTTTTTTAAAGATCAACTAGCCACAGGCTTATGCTATCCCATCACTATGTTCTTGATAGATATAAATTGATATTTTAGTATTCCTTTGCAACAATTTTCCCCAAACGCCTTTAGATATCTGTGTGGGTTGTATATGGTATTTCATCTTTTCAATATACCTCCTACCCCTCAAAAGTTTTCAAGTTTTCCAACCCTAAAAAATCAGAACCAGGAGTATTTATTTTTCAATCTCGCCCAAAGATGGTGTTCTTTGAAGAAATGTCTTCATCCATCAAGGGTTGGAAATATCATTTTTTCTTTGTTAAATTTCACGGCCCCATCGTATGGTCCACTAAATGGCAATCTTCCTTTCCTCCTCTCCCTGATGTAAGAGTGCTTCATTAACAACCAATCTTTTCTGAATACTGTAGTAAATTACTAGGTCATCACTTTCATATTCATCAATGGATACGCGATGATATCTTATATCTTTTTGGATTAAGACATGTTCAAAAGAACCTACAATACTCTTTTGGTAAGTTTCAAAATTCTTAGCTATCTCTCCTTTACTGACTAAAATACTTTTTTATTTGTTGCAGTGGATACTCTATTCAGAGCTTTGGTCGACGATGCAATCCGCTTAGAGGAGGAAGAAGTGTTAGCTAAGGAACGAGAGCTTAGAGCAGAACTTAATGCTGCAACTTAAGCATCTAGTGCTCCTCTACCCGAGCCTTCAACCCAACCGGCGCTCATTCCTAGTCCTCCAACTACTACTGGGGAAACATATACTATCATACCTCTAGAAGATACCCTTGTGGAAATACAAGATCAGGTACTCGGGGCTATTCCTACAAGAAAATGCCATAGGCGTCGACTAACATTAGCACCCTGACCTAAAAAATGAGATGTCTCTACCTTTGAGGAGATACCAGCAAGGGATATTCCTTCCTCTTCTCTGGAGCCTACTCTCTCCTCTTTGTATCCTATACTTCCTTCTTCGCCTTCTCAATTACCGGAAGCTCCCCCTCTTCCTAGTACTAGTTCTAATCCTGAGTTTATGATGAATTTTTTAGAGCCAATTTCCCTAACAACTTCAGTAACTCAAGGTTCTTCTATTCTTCTTTTTTCCCCTCCTTCTCTCCATAGCTCTTTATCATCCTCCTCCACCTCTGCTCTTACTCTCCCAATATTATTAGGGGGGCCTCTAACGTCAGCTTGGGAAAAAGCTTGTAAAGAGCTTGAGAATCTTACTTCTGTCGATTGGTCTAACAAGTTTTATTTTGAAGAGACTAAGGTAATATGCTCTTCGTACTTCTGTTTACTTGTTAATGTATTCTAACTATAACTTTTTGATAGCGATAGATTATTAGTATGAATATGACCCAACACCTATATGTTCTAACTCAAGAAGTTGCCAAACTAAAACAAAAAGCTTATGGAGCATCCTCCTCTCATACCTCTGAAGAATTATCTTGCCAATTACAAGAAACCTGCAAGCTTCTTGAGGCAGAGCTTGAAAATTCAAGAAAATGGAAAGTCTCTGTAGAAGATTTTGAATCTAAACTAAGTCAGAGACCCTTCTTCACATGAATTGACCTCTAAAGTGGATTGACAAGCACAAAATCTAAGTGTCACATTGTACAGCAAATTAATAAAGATCGGAACATTCCAAAACTAAAGATAAAACATGTAGTATGAAGTCCCAAGTCGAATCTCACAAGGAAACTAATTGTAGGATGATTGATTTTAGATTAGAATTATTCTTCTTTTAAAGTTTTCTACAGATTAATTGGAGTGATGACTTTCAATTCAAATCCTAAGTTAAGAATTAAAATTGTAGCTAATTAATCTGATCTTAAGCAATGATTAAATTCTAGATAAAGAAAACTAATGTACTCTGTGAATTAGAAACTAAAAGAATTCTACAGAATTTAAATTGCAGAAATAACTTGTGCAGAAATTTTAATACGAAACTAGATTTGCAGGAAGAACAACTGTAGCATAGAAATGCAGAACTCTAGCTGTAAATAAACAAGAAAGGAAACAGGTTGACTTGCACAAAAGATAACTAAGGTAACAAAACTAGAACTATATAATTCAGAATTAAAGAAACAACGAATTCAATGACAAAATCTAAAGGAAACAAAAACGCAGAAACTATAAACTGCAAAACTAAACTCTAAGCCATCTCCAATCAAAACTACTCCTCTAACAAGTCTTCCCTTGCTACAACACAAGCTAATTGAATGAAAACTTCAACTCAATTCAATCTCTTCCAGCACCAAGGAAAACTTTCCTGGAAAAGCCGGTGAAGATTGGAACTGCATAGCTCGAAATTTCGCAGATCTTGAATCCGATTTCTCTGGATCGATACTCTCTGATAGAGAGCAAGCCACTATCACCGAAGAATTCCCCCGATGATGGCTGAAACAGAGGACATAAGAACAGATCTGAGCTCCAGAGAGATGTTCGCCGGCGCGTGCAAAAGATCCGAGCCTAGAAGCAAAAGAATGGAAGCTCCAACGCCAATTAGACTCGTTGAGAAGTAGATCTGAAGGAGGATGGGGCCGAAATCCTGAAGAAAGACGCCGGGACGCGGAGTTGAGCACGGAGGAATCGACGAAGAAGCTGGAACACTATAGCTTCTCATTTAAACAGATCTCAGATTTGAACCGACGGCTGAGATTAATTTGGAGCTAAATCAACGGTGAAGAGTCATCCAAAATCCGATCCGAAGGTACTGATGTTGATCTAGGGTCTGGATCTACTCTCCTGTAGGTCGGATCGATCAGATCATCACTGGATGGTCCAGATCCGCCCAGTCTTCAATGAACGGTCCAGATTAATCCGGTTGGGTCAATGGCTGGATGAACTCAGATCTGGATCAAAACTTCTGGATCTTCATAAATGGCTCAGATCTACTCCCCATTAAGTTGGATCGGCCAGATCTTCAACGGATGGTCCAGATCTGTCATATTCTTGATGAACGGCCCAAAATGACCCAAAGCTTGATCTTCTTGTTTGAACTCCGATTCGAGCCCAATTTCAGTCCAAATAGATCCAAATCCAAGATCCTTTGATGCCTACAAAATAAGAATTAAATATTAGCACCAAATAACACCAAAAATAAGATAATTTGTAATTATGCCCAAAAATACACACAATGTACAAAATGTGGTGTAACTATGATTTAAACTATGAAATCAACATCAAACCATGCATATATGAATCAAAATAATGCAATGAAAATCATGGTTATCAAATCCCCCACACTTAGTCTTGAACGTCCCGTGCAAGTAAAGAGAACTAAAATCCTACTTAAATGGCACCCCCTAAACAAATTCCTAAACATGATTAGAAAATAAAGAAGGTAACCCATCTAAGATTATCACATTTCAAAAATCTCAAGCATTCATGGACTTCAAATTTTACTCTTGGTTAACAACATAATAATTTCCATCTATCATGAGTAAATTGAAATTGATTCACACTAAAAACCTCACAAGATAAGAGTTTTTGTGGCCCTCATCCTATCTCACATGTAATCACAAAAAATGGAGGGCACTCATGCTACTTGTGCTTCTTGAACTACCATATGCTTGCTTATCTTCTACTCTCTACCATGATCATGGATACAAATCACAATATAAAGGTTAATCATGGACAAGAAAATGTAAGAATATGAATTAAGTGCACATCAAAACATTAGTTGCAAGAAAAGATAAGAAAAGGAAAAAAATTGCTCAAAGAAAAGATAAGCAAGAAAGATTTAGCTTAAGTGGAAGACATGGATACAAAGAATGCTATATAAATGAATTCCGGCCACCACTTCCAATTTCATCTCAACTGTTAGACAATCTCATTCCCAAACAATTCAGCAACTTAAATTCAGAAAACTCAATGTTAGATGTGCTGTTTTTAATCTAACTATCTGAGCTTACTCCCCTAGATTTAATCATAGAAAGACATCCATTCACTCTCAGTTGAAGTATATCTTCTTAACTTCCTTTCCGTTCTCAGCCCTTTTGAATTCTTGGCACACAAAACAGCTTCAATTCAGAATTTTCTTACACTGCAGCTTCAATTCTTAGCCTTTCAAAATTCCGGCACAAAAACTGCACAATAAAAACTTGACCTTTGTTATATTAATCTCCTTCCTGTTTAATTGCAAAAACTCACTGTACACTCCCCTTTAAATTGGTTTTTTCAAGTTTTACCAATGAACTTACTAATCCTTGAAGAATTTTTACCATTTGTTCACCTTACATCACTGATCCTTTTACAAAATAATTCTGAATTCAGCTCTGCAATTCAATTTCGGCACTTTCATTCTTCAAGATTTTGTCACATAAGTTTGCCACTTGATTTCTGATTTTTCATTCAATCCAACAATGAGATACTCAGCTCATATCTTACCTGATCTTACCTCCCCCACACTTAAACCATAGCTCGTCTCGAGCAATGAAAGCTCAACAAATGCTCAATCAACTCAACAATTTCAGTAATTCAGCACTTCACAGAATTTAGCACAGTGCTAGAATTCAAAATTTATGCAATTCATTACTCGTTTAATTATCAATGGATCAAGATCATGCATCTGTAGCAGCCAATAGAATGAATTAACAACAAATTCTATCAAAACTCTTCCCAACAGAAGTTAATATAAGTCTGCAACTTCAAACTAAATCTGAACTTAGTATCCAGATTCTGATACAAAGTGATTTCTGTAAAATTTTCCAGCAAGTTAAACTCTAGAAGATAGTTCATTTGTTAATTGAAAAGACTTTGAATTCCATTAATTTCAAATAAGAAAGAGCAAGAAAAGTCTGCCCCTAATCTGTCATGTTGAAGTCAGAATCCAATTCCTGAATTGATGAGTTTCAGCTCCACTTCCAGCATTATAATATTCTCCATTTCTGTAACCATATTCATCTTCAATTAAACCATCAATAATTTCAAATTCAGAAATCTAAACTAACTGCAGAATGGCAGATTTAATTTCCTGTTTTCAGTTTCAGGATTTCAGCTTGTAAACTCAACTTCAGCAACCGATGTCTTGTACCTTTCAGTACTTCAGCAGGTAAGGAAAAGTGTTATCACAATTATATCTAACAGTACTTGATTTTCCAATGCTCTCTTACTTAATTTAAAAACCAGCTATGCAAAGTTGGTACACATTTGATACAGTTCAAAAACTGAAATCTATTTGTTACCTCACTGTTTTAACCATACTTCTGCAGAATTGAGTAATATACAGATCCTGAAATAATTGCACTGTCCACAGCATTTATAACCACCTAGCATTCCACCTTTCTGAAGTGATTCCTGAATTTGAAACTTCTAAAATTACCGCACAGCAGTAATGTTCAGATTCAGCATAGAACATGCCCTTGTGAAGCTTTCAAAATTCTGTTCACAGCATTTTGTGAAGAAATGGAAAACAATGAAACACCATTTGAGTATCAATTAGCTCTGATTCTTACTTGAATTTCGAATTCTGACTTTAATGACCAGATTCCAATAACTACAAAAGCTCAATGTTTTAGCATTTTTGCCCCTCTGTTTTGCGCGCTGCATTTCTGTTTCCCAGCCTCTATTACATTTTGTTTTTCCACTTACGATTAAAGCTTACTCCAGCTGCCCAGAATCAATACTACATTGACAGATTTCTTGCATTGTTCAGTAATTCCCAGCTCTGAAATTCAGATATACATTGTATACAATTTGTGTATGTAAATGCAAGGGCTTAATTCTACTTTCTCACTGAATTCAGTTCCAGAACTGAATCTTGGCACACCATTGATACTAAAATCCTTTATTACTAAATTTCCAGGTTCTATACTAATTCAATCTATTCCTCATTAACTATCAGCAACTTCTTCCATTTCTTGCTACAGCACAGTTAATATTCCAATTCCAAAGAACTCAGAAGTGTCGTTCCACTTAGCACTTAAATCCATCACATACTTCATTCCATTTCTGAATTGCATAGCTCCTCAATCACTTACACTCACAATGAAATCAATCTCATAAATACCAACAGAACTCAAGCATTTTCCTTTTTTAGATCAGTAGCATTTCAAAATAATTGCCCCAACAAACACTTCCAAATTCAACCCTGCTTTGATTCTGAAGATTCAAAATTTAATTCCTGCAGATTTTATTTCAAACAACTGCAACCAGTTTCAAATTCAGCATTGCCATTGTTCGACAGTAGCATTTCTGCATTCCTGAATTTGTTCACAGCAACACCCAAATAGAGAATGCAATCAAGAACAGCTCCACAACTCCCTCTAAATTGTTTGATTCAGCAAAACTCCAGCTCCAACAGAATTTCTGCTTTTCTGTTTTTGATATGGCACAGCTCACAAGCAATCCCTCCAACAACCATTGAGAAATTGATCTTCCCAATCTTGAACCACTCCAATCTTCTTCATGTAACTCTTTCCCCCACACTTCAACTTAATCCACCTTGGCCAAAATATCATCATATAACAAACCATGTATCAATATCCAAAAGATTTACAAATGAGAAGACATAAATTGAGACGATGATTATCAAGAAAAATAGCAAGAATTTGTGTGGAAGAAAGAAACAACTAGATTTACCTTCATCAACATGATTTAATCCCTTAGATTGTGGTTTTGAAAGAATCAAAGCAAGTTTTAGAGTGCAATAACACAAGTGCATCACTCAATTAAGGCTCATCCTTACTAGGCATGAAAAAGTATCATTCCAATTTGTCAATCAAGTGTCCATCATTAAGTAGAAACCTTGAGAAAATTTAAAGTCCATTATTGACATTAAGCTCCAAAAATAGATTCTCAAATCTAGCTCACATTCCCTACTTCTAACATGTTATAGAAAACTTGCTAGGGGGTGCCATTTTCTTATTCACACTCAAAATAAAATGCAATAAGAAAATTACCAATTGTAAACATAGCTAAATGCTATAAGAAAATCAACATTTATACTCAAAGAATTTATTAAAGAAAAGACTAAACATAAAGCATGAATTAAAATGCAAAAGAAAATTAAGTTGGAACAAACTCCCCTTTTCCCCGGTGGTTGAAGAAGATTTAGAAGTAGAAGCTATGCCGGTAGTGGCGGAATTGTGATTCCAATGATATCCTTTTTATTCATCATTTTTCCATTGCAAACTTTTTCTGGAGGTCTAAGGCGGTTCAGTGTAAGCATCCACTCCGGAAGCTTATGTTCTCCTACAGCATTAATCAAAGAAAACACCTCCCACATGCGTGTGGGATAACAAGAAAATAGGAGAGTATTAGTGTGGGTATAAAATATATCACGAAATGAATCACAACTAATAAAATCAACAATTGGTACCTTAATTAAATTTCCTGAAAAATCACAAGAAAAACTCACCTTTTCATGTTGAAAGGTACCTGGAGTGGTGATTGTTACCTCCTTTTCATCATGACATGGCTCAAGCTCTTGTTCTTGTGAATGTTCATCCGCATGTAGTGATTCTTGGGTGCTTGGCTCCATAACACAATTCCCTACACTTACATCTTCAACTCTTGGTGATTCTTGAGGTAATACTTCCAGTAAGCATTCCCCTACACTTAAATCATCTTCAAAAACATGTTCAGAACCTGAATCACTAACAACATCTTCAACAACAAAATCATTAGGATCAAAAATTTGCATAATTACATAATCATCACAAAAAATATTAGAAAAATCATGTGAATTAATGGAAGGAGGGTCAGGCCTGACAGAATTGCTACTTTCCATCTCATCACTGGAGTTTTGTGCTTTCAGCTGATTGATGGATGATGCAATCTGATCTATCTGAATCTGTATGTTCTGTATCCTTGAAAATTGTTGCTCTTGATGCTCACTCATTTGTTGCATGATCTCCTTGAGTTTCCATGTTGATTCATCCATTTGAAGTTAGTTTTGTTGAAAAGGTTGTGGCAAAAAATTTGTTGAAACTTCTTGGAACCCATATGAACTCTGGTAAATTGGATATGGCTCAACAAATTATCCTTGTGCACTTTCATACCTGAAACATGAATTATCCACCCAATTAGCATTAAAACCATTAGAAAATGATTCATACCTTTTTGTTGATCCATGTTTGGGTAAAACTGATACTCAGGCTGAAAACACTGATAACTCTCCATTCCACCTCCAAAATTCTGAAAATATGGATCCATGCTAAAGAAATCTCCTGTATTTCACTACAACACTAGAACTCAATGTTAGAAGACTCTAGAGCATAAAGTTTCAATCTCATGAAAACATGAACAGTAAAAGCAATTAATAATTCAAGAACAACCCAACATGAAAATACAAAAGAGAAATAAGCAATCAAATCAATCAACATGCTAACAAATAAAATCAATCAATGATCAATCTAAAATCAACACACACTACTAGTTAGTTTCCCCGGCAACGGCGCCAAAATTTGACAAGCACAAAATCTAAGTGTCACATTGTACATCAAATTAATAAAGATCGGAACATTCCAAAACTAAAGATAAAACATGTAGCATGAAGTCCCAAGTCGAATCTCACAAGGAAACTAATTGTAGGATGATTGATTTTAGATTAGAATTATTCTTCTTTTAAAGTTTTCTGCAGATTAATTGGAGTGATGACTTTCAATTCAAATCCTAAGTTAAGAATTAAAATTGCAGCTAATTAATCTGATCTTAAGCAATGATTAAATTCTAGATAAAGAAAACTAATGTACTCTGTGAATTAGAAACTAAAAGAATTCAACAGAATTTAAATTGCAGAAATAACTTGCGCAGAAATTTTAATACGAAACTGGATTTGCAGGAAGAACAACTGTAGCATAGAAATGCAGAACTCAAGCTGTAAATAAACAAGAAAGGAAACAGAATTGACTTGCACAAAAGATAACTAAGGTAACAAAACTAGAACTATATAATTCAGAATTAAAGAAACAACAAATTCAATGACAAAATCTAAAGGAAACAAAAACGCAGAAACTATAAACTACAAAACTAAACTCTAAGCCATCTCCAATCAAAACTACTCCTCTAACAAGTCTTCCCTTGCTACAACACAAGCTAATTGAATGAAAACTTCAACTCAATTCAATCTCTTCCAGCACCAAGGAAAACTTTCTTGGAAAAGCCGGTGAAGATTGGAACTGCATAGCTCGAAATTTCGCAGATCTTGAATCCGATTTCTCTGGATCGATACTCTCTGATAGAGAGCAAGCCACTATCACCGAAGAATTCCCCCGATGATGGCTGAAACAGAGGACATAAGAACAGATCTGAGCTCCGGAGAGATGTTCGCCGGTGCGTGCAAAAGATCCGAGCCTAGAAGCAAAAGAATGGAAGCTCCAACGCCAATTAGACTCGTTGAGAAGTAGATCTGAAGGAGGATGGGGCCGAAATCCTGAAGAAAGACGCCGGGACGCGGAGTTGAGCACGGAGGAATCGACGAAGAAGCTGGAACACTATAGCTTCTCATTTAAACAGATCTCAGATTTGAACCGACGGCTGAGATTAATTTGGAGCTAAATCAACGGTGAAGAGTCATCCAAAATCCGATCCGAAGGTACTAATGTTGATCTAGGGTCTGGATCTACTCTCCTGTAGGTCGGATCGATCAGATCATCACTGGATGGTCCAGATCCGCCCAGTCTTCAATGAACGGTCCAGATTAATCCGGCTGGGTCAATGGCTGGATGAACTCAGATCTGGATCAAAACTTCTGGATCTTCATAAATGGCTCAGATCTACTCCCCATTAAGTTGGATCGGCCATATCTTCAACGGATGGTCCAGATCTGTCCTATTCTTGATGAACGACCCAAAATGACCCAAAGCTTGATCTTCTTGTTTGAACTCCGATTCGAGCCCAATTTCAGTCCAAATAGATCCAAATCCAAGATCCTTTGATGCCTACAAAATAAGAATTAAATATTAGCACCAAATAACACCAAAAATAAGATAATTTGTAATTATGCCCAAAAATACACACAATGTACAAAATGTGGTGTAACTATGATTTAAACTATGAAATCAACATCAAACCATGCATATATGAATCAAAATAATGCAATGAAGACCCTTCTTCACATGAATTGACCTCCAAAGTGGATACATATGCTACTGAGAATGCTCAGTTGTTATCTCAACTGCAAAAATTGAAGGATGCTCACACTCTTGAATTAGCTACTAAGGATGCTGCTCTGGAATCTAAGAACTTTGAGTTAATTTCCCTAAGATCATCCTTAACCACAATCAAAGCAGAGCTTTCCTCCAAATAAGCTTAACTAAAAACTTCTCAAGATAATTTGGCAGAGTATATGGTGGGTGAAGATGATAGATTTGAAAGGAGGAAATAGGTAATGCTAGAATCTCCTGAATTTAATGCTCCTATCGCTGCCTCCATTGCTAAAGCCTTCACCAAGGGAGCGGAGGGGGTGCGAAATAATTGAAGAAGCAAGGCCACTTGGTTTTTGACCTTCCACCCAACTTCTTAGATCGTCAGGAATTACTTGCTGAGATATCTCCCGACTTATTTCCTAAATTATTTTAATTGTAAATCAGGATGTTTCTGTACTGAAGAATAATTTCTTATCTCTTAGGATATTTTAATTATTGTCACCCTTTGTTTCTGTTTCTTTGATAATCACTTTTATTAGACTTCTTTCAATCAGGCAGGCTTAGTTTTATGTTTGATTTCATACTGGTAGAACTTGCATTTATGATCAACTTCATTCTTAATGCTCGATCAACCTTTAGTGGCCGATCGAATTTGCTTCTATGTTTGAATTAAAATTTAATATTTGACTGATCTTTAGCGGTCGGTCGAGTTTATGCTCAATTTAATCCTTAATACTCAACCAACCTTTAGTGACCGATCGAGTTTATATATATATATATATATATATATATATATATATATATATATATATATATATATATATATATATAATTAACCTTAACACTCGGTCGGTCTATTTTACTTCTATGTTTGAATCAAAATTTAATATCTGACTGGTCTTTAGCGATTGGTCGAGTTTATGTTTATGTCTTGGTTTTCTCTATACTCGATACTCGGCCGACCCTTGATGACCGGTCGAGTTTATATATATATATAACATGGAATTTTGATCGACTAATGCTAGCCGACCGAATTTGTAATACAAGAAATTTCTTTCAGGCACCCTGAATTTTTTAACACTTAACCTCGGTAATGATTCTAATATCTTGGGAATACAACTTTTCATATTGGCTACCCATGCCATTTTTTTGTTGGTGACACGCCTACCTATGACGTTTGGTGTGTACTTGTTTTACTGTGTCCGCCGCCTCACTATTCCATCCAATGGCTCATCTTCAATCCCGCTTTTCTTATCATCTCAATCCAAGGTCCTTACTTAAAACACCTTTTTTGATGCCCTACCAAGGCTTTTAAAGGGAAAAGAAAGAAAAAAAATCCCTAACACTTCGTCTTCTTCTTCTAGTTCGTGTATTTTTTTTCTTCGCTCTTTGCTAATTGTTCTTGTTCTTCTTATCTCATTTTGTTAACAATGTCGACCCCCAATGAATGGTATACCCAGTGCACTTCTGTTTTCCACAACAGAAGTCTGTGAGCTTCGATGGAATTACAACTTCCCCTCATACGTGGTCTTTCCTACCCCTAGGGATCGTCCTCATCTTCCTCCTCCAGAAAATGTAGTCATTTTCTGGGACAGGTTCTATGTGGTTTTAGGTTTCCCATTCATCCTTTCTTTGTTGACATTAGTAGATATTTTGACCTTCCCCTAAATCAACTTATCTCTCAATCATTTTCTATCATGGTTGGTTTTGTCATCATTTCTCGTTTACTGGACTTTCCCCTATCCGCTCGACTTTTCCACCATTTTTTCGTTCCTCATCAAGTGGAAGACGATATTTTTAAGTTTCAATCGTGCTGTAAACTACCCTGTTCTAGAGAATTCTTCCACAAGGAGAATGGCGGGATAGGTTTTTCTTTATGCCTCTTCCTTCTCCACCTTCATACCCCATAATTTGACATCGAGAGCTTTCCCCTATTCCTCAATTGGGTAATATTTTGGAAGATCCTATTCTCCATTCTTCAATGGGGAAATTAGAGGGTGCAAAGTTTAACTTACCTGCCCTAATTACCGAAGGCTTATTATTTGCTTTTGGTCTTAACACAGCAGACACAACCGTGGATGTTTCCTTTGGTAAGATTATTTTTCTTGCTCATGTTTTGAACCATTTTTGTGTTGTGTCTAACATAAATTTCTCTTTTTTCTCCAGCTGATGCCATTCTTCCCGCCTTCATGTACAAGAATACTCGCTTAACAAGGGCGACCTTAACTAGAATGGGGGAAGAACTATTGAGAGATCGCCCTCTTAATGAACCCCCTTCTTCCCTTGGCCTACTACCTCTCTCCGAACAACCTCAGGAATCTTCCATCTCCTCAGAGCCAGAGGGTCCCTTTATCGCGAAATGCTGAAAACCTCGTACTTCAGCTCCTTATCCCCTCTCCCATACCATAGTTGTTTTTGAGCAAGTTTCCATTATTCCTGCCAAAATTTCCCACTCTAAAGGTAAAGAACTTGCTTCCCCTGCACATGTTCGTTCCAATTTTGTATTACTTATGATGAGACCAGGACTCCTCATTCCTACGTCTCCTATTATTCCCCCGGCTGTTTCTTTATCAAAGGAGGTACCCATTGCTCCTGAGGATACATTGCCCCTTCTTTCATCTTTACCTTCCTCTTCCACCAGGTCTTATGCTAAAAGAACTCCTTGTAGGAGATCAGTTACTTCTGGGTCTACTACAACACCCATTGAGCAGGATCCTCCATTAGTGAGCCTCCCATCTCCTAACCCCTCTTCACTAGCCTCTGAACCTCCTCCTTCCTCTTCTTCACCATTCACAAGTTCCCCTTGCCCTTCCATTTTATTTCAACAAGGACATGGATTACCATCTCTACTCGGTCAAACTTCTACCCTTGCTTTGTATGGATTATTACAACTAAAGGGGGGCACTGCTAAGTCTTGGCTACAACCTCAGGCGCATTTGAGAAGAAGCACCTTCTCTGAGCGTGCAGACGACCACATTCGTTAGCCACTGCAGTAAGTTTTTGAACCTAACTTCCTTATTTTGTACCTACAAAATATAACCTTACTATCATTTTATCTAGCTATATGCTTCGAGCCTACATTTGGGCAAGCTAGTTGTAGATTTGGAGAGGACTAACCAAATTCTAAAAGACAAAGTGGAGGAATTACAAGCTGCCTCCATTCTCCCCAACAACGAACTCATTCAGCTATGGGATAGAGTGAAGTCACAAGCTGAGTTCACTGCTAATTTAGAAAATGCTTTACAAGACACCTGTCAAATGCTACAATCCTGGGAGAAGGAAAAAAGAAACATAGAATTACAGTTAGAGGGGCTTAATTCTACACTTAGTGTTGAAAGGGCTTTAAAAGATAAAGCCCTCTCGGATGTTGCTTACAAAACCACTCTGCTGAACCAGTTACAATAATCACATGATTCGGAGTCTTCCGAGTTAGCTCCAGAATTGATCTCCAAAGACTTTGCCTTGTTCCAACAACAAGAAAGATTGCGAGCCCAAGATTTGCAAATAAGCTCGCTTCTACAAGAACTAGTGGAGGCCAAGGCAGAGAAGACTACTTTACAAGGGGAAAAAGATAGCCTACAATCTAAATTTCAAGCATACAAAGCAGGCGAGGAAGAGCGTTGGCAAAGAAGGCGCAAAGCCTATTTAAATTCTCTTGAATTTGGTGAGGAGTATACTAGACGAATTGTAGGAACTCTCACTTACACGGTTGAAGGAGTAATCCAACAACTGAGAGAGGGGGGTTGTCTATATGAAGTCCCTCCTTCCTTGTTTATAGATCATCGATGACTCAACCGAGAACTCCCAAAAGACCTTTTGAGCAAATTTGAGTAGACTTGGAATTTTGTACTTTGCATTTTATCACAATTTTATAATTGATGTATACCATTTGCTGTTTATAAAATATTAATGAAAGTTCATACTTACCTGCTTTCTCTTGTGTGATTTCCTTTTCTTCAAAACCACCCAAGCATTTATATGAATGACCTTGTTCAATATGTTCACTATATATAAAGAAATCCCATAGAAACATTATAATAAAATAAAGTAGATCTCATAGTTATCCTCTGAGTGATATGTAATAATGAATAAGCTTCCTTTCCGATGCTCTCCGAGTTTTTATGATAAGTTAAGTGCCCTGCTCATATATGAGGCATTCCTGACTCATCCAATGGACCGGTCAGATTTGTACGCCCGAGCGAAATTGAATATATACTATATAAATGTTCCTTCGGGCTTTCCCGACTACATAGAAGACTGATCGAATTTGTGCGTCCGAGCGAAATTGAATATATATTATATACATATTCCTTCGGGCTTTCCCTGTAGGGGATCGGTGGCCGGCTAGAATGGGGGTTGGGTAACTAGATCACCCCCAATTTCAATCACTTCTACATAAGACGTTAGTGCGCAAGCGGAATATACTAAAACAATGAAAACAAACAAGAAGGAACACAAACGTGAGCTAACACAAATCCTTTACGTGGTTCGGAGATTGCTTGCTCCTACTCCATGACGTGTCCTTGAGGTGGATAAACCCTTGATCCTTAGGTGAATCGATCCCCGACAATCTCTGGCTAGATCTTACTCCTTCTTGGTGGAGTACAACCTCTCACAAAATTCTCTTTCTCTTACAAGATGGAACTTAGGTTTGGAGAGGAAGAGTGGACATGGAAGCTTTGGACAAAAGCTTAGGAGTTACTCAACAAGAATAAGTAACCTCCGTCATGCTCCAAAGCTTCCTATAAATAAGAGGAAAGAGTTGATCAACAAATCAACTCATCTTGGCATCAGTCGACTGACACTTCCATCAGTCAACTGGTGCTACCATTGGAGGTAGCCAACGACTACTATGTAGTGCCAACGGTTTGTCAATGGCTACTTACCAGCCAACTTGTAAAAGTACCAGTCGACTGGTCACTGCTGGCTGAGCAAACAGAATGCTTCTGTTCGCTCCCAGTCAACTGCAAAGTCAATTGGACCAGTCGATTGCAAAGTCGACTGGACTAGTCGACTGCATAGTCGACTGGACCAGTCGACTGTAATTTCCAACAGTCGACTGGTCCCGGTTACACACTCACACTCATCCTCTCCAGAGTCGCCCTTGAAGCCCTCTTCCTTGGCATTCATCCCTCAGATGCAACCGAGCCTGCGGCTCCACTCTGTGCCATCCTTCATGTTGCGTTGAAGTCTGCTTCCTTTGGCTTCACTCCATTGCTCCTCGTCTGCGGTCCCTCAGATGAACCATCCTTCATTGATCTCATGGACCCGAGCCATAGGATGAGCTAATCAAGCTTAGCCGCACCAAGCTCATTATGTGTATTTCACCAAGTCCTGTATCACTCAAACACATATCAAAACAATATGAAAGCCTAACATAAACTCTTTGACACACATCAAAACCATGATCTTACCGATCAGACCTAGGTCGATTGCACCAACAATCTCCTCCTTTTTGATGTGTGACAATACATTTAAGCTAGGCATAAATAGCAAGATGAAAATTACAAGCAATATGTAAACATGAAGCATAAAACCCAAGCTCCCCCTTAACATATGCTCTCAATCTTGATTTTCAAGTTTTATACACAATTAGGTTTCTAACTTAAACCTTCCCATTCCCCCCCCTTTGAGATCATCAAAAATTGTACCAAACAAGTACATATACCAAGGTATCAAAGTGGACTTAAAAATACCCAAAAGCAACTTCTGAAAGTGTTGGAAAACAGCTACCGGTCGACTGATAACTGTTGCAATCGACTGGCACAAACTAATCAGAATTTCAATGTTTTGAAGCCAACTTCAGAAATGCATAAAAAATTCTAGAAAATTGATATTTTGAACACAATTTTCTTATAATGTTATTTAACAAGAAAAAATATGTTTCCATGAAAATTCATCAAATTTTTGAAGTTTTGACAAAAACTCAAATATCTTGAAAATCACTCAAGTTTGTATCAATTTGAAAACTTGTTTTGAATTCATATGTTTCAAAATAACTATACCCCAGTAAGTAAAACATAGAATTATTTTCAAACCATTTAAAATATCCAACTATGATCTATGGGCAAGATGTCTATTAATTAAACATTTGCTTTCCCCATAGTTGACCTATGATCACTAAAAATTGATACATTCCATAACTCATCAAAATGTCATAAGCGTAAGTGAATTATTTGTATCATCCTATCACCTCACATCTATGTTTGGAAAATAATGCAAGTTATTATGAGATGAAATAAAGGTAACCTCTACTTAGCCCTCTTTATCATGAATTTCTATCAAGGCTAAGTGCTCCCCCTTAAGGTCTCAAGTCAACCATAAAACTTGGAATTATGATTTCCAGGGTTTACTTGACCTAAAATCCTCTAACCCTTGAGGATTGATTTTGGTACCCAATAGAGGTTCTTCTTAATTGATTTACCAAATATTCCTTAGGGATCTATTTCCTATCTATGGTTTTTGTTGTTGATTGCCCTAGCAATTAGACAATCATAGGATTTTTCATTGTTGGATTCCTTATACCCTAAACTCTTTTTGTTGAAACTTGCCCTTTGGCTCCCAATAATCATGTTTAAGGTATTTGAGCCAATTTTAAATTTTCTAAGGGCTTTGATGAGGTCTTCTACCTTTTCCCTTAAGACCTTATTTTCTTTTTCTAAACATGAATCATTTGAAATTGTAGAAGAAGCATGCATATCATTGTCCTTAGAAGTCATGAATTCTAATTTTTCTTCAAGCATGCAAATATCATGTTTCAAAGACTTATTTTTCCTTTTAGACTTAAACAAATCCTCATTTGTACTTTTAATAATCTTAATTAAAACATGAGGAAGAAGATTGTATAACTCAAATACCGAGACATCTGAATATGATGTTTGACCTCCTCCATCACTTGAGCTCCTTCCTTCTTCTTGTTCGGATGAGGTGGAGGTTACAACGTCAATTCCCATTAGAGTAAAATGGGACACATAGTGCTCTTCTTCCTCCGATGATGATGGATCATCTCATGTTGCTTTAAGGTTTTTGACCTTTTTCCCCTTTTCTTTTGACTTCCTCTTCTCTTCCTTCTTCCTTTCTTCTTTCTTCTTCAAGGGAGGGCATTCATCCCTCATGTGCCCTTCTCCTTGGCAATTGTAGCAAATAACCCTCCTTGTTCTACTTTTTCTTCTTGAGCTTTTCCTAGCATAAGATTTGTTAGTCTTGATTCTTCGGAGTCGGAGGATGGTGCGGATGAAAACTTCTTCTTCTTACCCTTTCCCTTGTTTTCCACGAGGGCTACTCCTCTTGATCTATGGGGTTCTCCATTTAGCCCTTCAACCCTAGTTTCGTGGAGCTCCATTGTTGAGAAGAATTCATCTAAAGAAGATTTCTCTAGATCCCTTGAGATGTAGAATGAATCTACAATTAAGCTCCAAGTTGTGGTTCTTGGGAAAGAATTGATGGCTTTCATCATTATGTCTCGATTTGAGAGTGTCTCACCTACACTTGTTAGTCCATTCAAAATGTTCTTAATCTTAGAATGAAGTGTAGATACCTTATCTCCTTTTTCAAGTTTCACATTGTTGAGTTGAGTTTGAAGGAGATCTCTTCTTGCCAATTTTGCTTCCGATGTGCCTTCATGAACCTCTACTAGCTTTTCCCACAAATCCTTGGCACTTGTGTATTTTCCAATCCTTGTTATTTCTTGTTGAGTAAGAACGTTTAGTAGAAGAAGCAAAGCCTTTGAATTTGCTAAGTGCTCTTCCTTTTGCATCTTGCTCCATCTTGCTTTGTTGATTATCATGTTGTTCTCATCCCTTGGTATCTCAAAACGGTTTTCCATAATTAGCATAATATCAAAATCGGCATCAAAAAATACCTCCATTCCCTTTTTCCACCAAGAGAATTCTCATTCGAATTTGGGTAGATGGATGCTTGAGTCGACCATTTTGATGAAGTGCTCTTCTCGACGATTAGTCCGTTGAAGGTGTCCTTGCTTTGATACCACTTGTAGGGGATTGATGGTCGGTTAGAAGGGGGGTTGGATAGCTAGGTCACCCCCAATTCGATAGCTACCTTAAAAGACATTAGTGCACAAGCAGAATATACTAAAATAATGAAAACAAACAAGAAGGAACACAAACGCTAACACAAATCCTTTATGTGGTTCGGAGATTGCTTGCTCCTACTCCACGGCGTATTCTTGAGGTGGACGAACCCTTGATCCTTTTGTTGATCAGTCCCCGACAATCTTCGGCTAGATCTTAATCCTTCTTCGTGGAGTACAACCTCTCACAAAACTCTCTTCCTCTTACAAGATGGTACTTAGGTTTGAATAAGAAGAGTGGACTTGGAAGCTTTGGGCAGAGGCTTAGGAGTTATTCAACAAGAATAAGTAATCTCCTTCATGCCCCAAAGCTTCCTATAAATAAGAGGAGAGAGTTGATCAACAAATCAACTCATCTCGGCACCAGTCGACTGGTACTTCCATCAGTTGACTAGTGCTACTGTAGGAGATAGCCAACGACTACTTCGTAGTGCCAATGGTTTACCAACGGCTTCTTATTAGTCGATTGGTAAAAGTACCAGTCAACTGGTCACTGCTGGCTGAGCAAACAGAATGCTTCTATTCGCTCCCAGTCGACTGCAATTTCTAGCAGTCAACTGGTCCCGGTTACACACTCACACTCATCCTCTCCGGAGTCGTCCTTGAAGCCCTCTTCCTCGGCATTCGTCCCTTAGATGCACCTCAGCCCGCAGCTCCTCTCCGTGCCATCCTTCACGTTGCCTTGAAGTTCGTTCCTTCGGCTTCACTCTGTTCCTCCTCATCTACAGTCCCTCGGATGCAGCATCCTTCACCGATTTCGTGGACCCGAGCCATAGGATGAGCTTCCCAAGCTTATCCGCACCAAGCTCCTTATGTGTGTTTCACCAAGTCCTGTATCACTCAAACACATATCAAAACAATATGAAAGTCCAACTTAAACTCTTTGACACACACATCTAAACCATGATCGTACCGATCAGACCTAGGTCGATTGCACCAACAATCTCCTCCTTTTTGATGTGTGACAATATGTTTAAGTTAGGCATAAATAACAAAATGGAAATTACAAGCAATATGTAAACATGAAGCATAAAACCCAATTCCCCCTTAACCTATGCTCTCAACCTTAATTTTCAAGTTTTATACACAATTAGGTTTCTAAAATAAACCTACCAATTTCTCCCCCTTTGACATCATCAAAAATTGTACCAAACAAGTACATATACCAAGGTATCAAAGTAGACTTAAAAATACCCAAAAGCAACTACTGAAAGTGTTGGAAATAGCTGTCGGTCGACTGATAACAGTTGCAGTCGACTTGCACAAACTAATCCGAATTTCAATGTTCTGAAGCCAACTTCAGAAATGCATAAAAAATTTCAGAAAATTTGAAAAATCATAAAATTTTGAATACATATTTCTTATAATGTTATTTAACAAGGAAAAATATGTTTCCATAAAAATTCATCATATTTTTGAAGTTTTGATAAAAACTCAAATATCTTGAAAATCACTCAAGTTTGTGTCAATTTGAAAACTTGTTTTGAATTTATATGTTTCAAAAAAACTATACCCCAGTAAGTAAAACATAGAATTATTTTCAAATCATTTAAAATATTCAACTATGATCTATGGGCAAGATGTCTATTAATTAAACATTACTTTCCCCATAGTTGGCCTATGATCACTAAAAATTGATACATTTCATAACTTATCAAAATGCCATAAGCGTAAGTGAATTATTTGTATCATCCTATCATCTCACATCTATGTTTGGAAAATAATGCAAGTTATTGTGAGATGAAATAAAGGTAACCTCTACTTAGCTCTCTTTATCATGAATTTCTATTAAGGCTAAGTGCTCCCCATTAAGGTCTCAAGTCAACCATAAAAATTGGAATTATGATTTCCATGGTTGACTTGACATAAAATCCTCTAACCCATGAGAATTGATTTTGGTACTCAATAGAGGTTCTTTTTAATTGGGTTTACCAAATATTCCTTAGGGATCCATTTCCTATCTATGGTTTTTGTTGTTGATTGCCCCCTAGCAATTAGACAATCATAGGATTTTTCATTGTTGGATTCTTTATACCCTAAACTCTTTTTGTTGAAACTTGCCCTTTGGCTCCCAATAATCATGTTTAGGGTATTTGAGCCAATTTCAAATTTTCTAATGGCTTTGGTGAGGTGTTCTACCTTTTCCCTTAAGGCCTTATTTTCTTCTTCAAAACATGAATCATTTGAAATTGTTGAAGAAGCATGCATATCATTGTCCTTAGAAGTCATGAATTCTAATTTTTCTACAAGCATGAAAATATCATGTTTCAAAGACTTATTTTTCCATTTAGCATTAAACAAATCCTCATTTGTACTTTTAATAATTTTAATTAAAACATGAAGAGGAAGATTGCATACCTCAAATACCGAGACATCCGAATCCGATGTTTGACCTCCCCCTTCACTTGAGCTCCCTTCTTCATTTTCACTTGAGCTCCTTCCTTCTTCTTTTCGGATGAGGTGGAGGCTACAACGTCAATTCCCATTAGAGCAAAATGGGACACATGGTGCTCTTCTTCCTCCGATGATGATGGATCATCCCATGTCGCTTTTAGGTTTTTGACCTTTTTCCCCTTTTCTTTTGACTTCCTCTTCTCTTCCTTCTTTCTTTCTTCTTTCTTCTTCAAGAGAGGGCATTCATCCCTCATATGCCCTTCTCCTTAGCAATTGTAGCAAATAACCCTCCTTGTTCTACTTTTTCTTCTTGAGCTTTTCCTAGCATAAGATTTGTTATTCATGAATCTTCGAGGTCGAAGGATGGTGGGGATGAAGACTTCTTCTTCTTACCCTTTCCTTTGTTTGCCACGAGGGCTACTCCTCTTGATCTATGGGCTTCTCCATCTAGCTCTTCAACCCTAGTTTCATGGAGCTCCATTGTTGAGAAGAATTCATCTCGAGAAGATTTCTCTAGATCCCTTGAGATGTAGAATGAATCTATAATTAAGCTCCAAGTTGTGGTTCTTGGGAAAGCATTGATGACTTTCATCATTAAGTCTCGATTTGTGAGTGTCTAACCTACACTTGTTAGTCCATTCAATATTTCCTTAATCTTAGAATGAAGTGTAGATACCTTATCTCCTTTTTCAAGTTTCACATTGTTGAGTTGAGTTTGAAGGAGATCTCTTCTTACCAATTTTGCTTCCGATGTGCCTTCATGAAACTCTACTAGCTTTTCCCACAAATCCTTGGCACTTGTGTAGCTTCCAATCCTTGTTATTTCTTGTTGAGTATGAACGTTTAGTAGATGATGCAAAACCTTTAAATTTGCTAAGTGCTGTTCGTTTTGCTTCTTGCTCCATCTTGCTTTGTTGATTATCATGTTGTTCTCATCCCTAGGTATCTCAAAATCGTTTTCCATAATTAGCATAATATCAAAATCGGCATCGAAAAATACCTCCATTCTCTTTTTCCTCCAAGAGAATTCTTCTTCGAATTTGGGTGGATGGATGCTTGAGCCAGCCATTTTGATGAAGTGCTCTTCTCGACGATTAGTCCATTGAAGGCGTCCTTGCTCTGATACCACTTGTAGGAGATTGGTGGCCAGCTAGAAGGGGGGTTGGATAGTTAGGTCACCTCCAATTCGATAGCTTCCTTACAAGATGTTAGTGCGCAAGCGAAATATACTAAAACAATGAAAACAAACAAGAAGGAACACAAACGCTAACACAAATCCTTTACGTGGTTCAGAGATTGCTTGCTCCTACTGCACGATGTGTCTTTGATGTGGACGAACCCTTGATCCTTTGGTGGATCAGTCTCTGACAATCTCCGGCTAGATCTTACTCCTTCTCAGTGGAGTACAACCTCTCACAAAACTCTCTTCCTCTTACAAGATGGAACTTAGGTTTGGAGAGGAAGAGTGGACTTGGAAGCTTTGGGCAAAGGCTTAGGAGTTATTCAACAAGAATAAGTAACCTCCTTCCTTCCCCAAAGTTTCCTATAAATAAGAGGAGAGAGTTGATCAACAAATTAACTCATCTCGGCATCAGCCGACTGGCACTTCCATCAATCGACTGGTGCTTCCATTGGAGGTAGCCATCGACTACTTCGCAATACCAACGGCTACTTACCAGTTGACTGGTAAAAGTATCAGTCGACTGATCACTGCTGGCTAAGTAAACAAAATACTTCTGTTTGCTCCCAGTCGACTGCATAGTCGACTGGACCAGTCGACTGCAATTTCCTGCAGTCGACTAGTCCCGGTTATACACTCACACTCATCCTCTCTGGAGTCACCCTTGAATCTCTCTTCCTCAGCCTTCATCCCTCAGATGCACCTGAGCCCACGGCTCCTCTCCATGCCATCCTTCACGTTGCCTTGAAGTCCGCTTCCTTCGGGTTCACTGTGTTGCTCCTCGTCCGCGGTCCCTCGAATACACCATCCTTCACCGATCTCATGGACCCGAGCCATAGGATGAGCTTCCCAAGCTTAGTCGCACCAAGCTCCTTATGTGTGTTTCACCAAGTCCTGTATCACTCAAACACATATAAAAATAATATGAAAGCCTAACTTAAACTTTTTGAGACACACATCAAAATCATGATCGTACCGATTAGACCTGGGTTGATTGCACCAACATTCCTGATTGCATAGAAGACTGGTCGGATTTGTGCGCCCGAGCGAAATTGAATATATACTATATAAATGTTCCTTAAGGCTTTCCTGACTGCATAAAAGATCGATCGGGTTTGTGAGCCATAGTGAAATTGAATATCAATAAGTACTATTAATAATAAAACCCATGGTTGATTTTAGAGAAGGTTTAAAGTTTTTGGTTCCCCCTAAGGAAGCCAGGCCGGTCGCTCCTTAAGGTCTCCGATCGACTGCTATGGAGGTTTAAAGTCTCCGGTTCCCCCTAAGGATGCTAGGACGGTCACTCCTTGTGGTCCCCGATTGACTGCTATAGAAGTTTAAAGTCTCTGGTTCCCCCTAAGGAAGCTAGATCGGTCACTCCCTAGGGTCCCCGATCAACTATTATAGAGGTTTAAAGTCTCCGATTTCCCCTAAGGAAGTTAGGCCAGTCACTCCTTAGGGTCCCTGATCGACTGTTATAGAGGTTTAAAGTCTCTGATTCCCCCTAAGAAAGCTAGGATGGTCACTCCTTAGGGTCCCTGATCGACTGTTATAGAGGTTTAAAGTATCCGGTTCCCCCTAAAGAAGCTAGGCCGATCACTCCTTAAGGTCCCCGATCGACTGTGATGGAAGTTTAAAGTCTTCAGTTCCCCTTAAGGAAGCCATGTCTGTCACTCCTTAGGGTCCCCGATCAACTACTATGGAGGTTTAAAATCTCCGATTCCCCCTAAAGAAGCTAGGTCGGTCACTCCTTAGGGTCCCTGATCGACTGTGAGGGAGATTTAAAGAAAAGTATGTATCTCTCCCAAATAAAATTGCCTGCATTTTATCTATCATTTGTATTAAAAAATGTTTGAACAAAATACATAAATGACTTACAGGCATATTTGTTAAGTTCTATATGGTTGCAAATGATTAGCACTCTAAGGCCGCTCGAGTTTTCTCCCTTCTACATCCTGGAGGTAATAGGCGCCCGATACAAGTTTCTATATGATTTTGTAAGGTCCTCCCATTGAGGTTCTAGCTTGTTAACATCTCCTACGGGCTTGATGCACTTCCATACCATATCACCTACCTGAAAGAACCTTGGAATAACTCTTTTATTGTAATTCTGTCTCATTCATTGCCGATAAGAAATTAGTCGGGTAGCTGCTTTGTCCCGCGATTCCTCTATTAAATCAAGCTCCAAAAGGCGTCAATTTGCATTGTTATCATCATACAACCTTCTTTGATCAGACTCTACTCTGACTTTAATTGGAATCACTGCTTCATCACTATAAACCAGGTGAAAAGGAGTAATTCCTATAGCTTCTTGAGGAGTAGTACGATATGCCCACAATACACTGGGCAGCTCATCTACCCAGCTGCCACCCACATGATCTAATTTAGTTTTAAGTCCTCTGATAATTTCTCTATTGATTACTTTAGCTTGTTTATTACTCTGTGGATATGCCACAGAGGTAAAAGCTTGTGTGATATCGTAATCAGAACACCATTTCTTGATTTTCCTCCCTTGAAATTGCCTTCCATTATCAGAAACTATTTTGTGTGGAATACCAAATCTACAAACAATATGCTGCCATAAAAATTTGATAACTACATGTTTAGTAATTCTGGTCAATGGTTCTACTTCTACCCATTTTGATAAATAATCCACTACTACTAACAAGAACTTCCTCTCAGCAAGCATAAGAGGGAAAGTCCCTACTATATCCATGTCCCATTGATCAAAAAGGACAAGATACTATAGAAGTCTTCAATAATTTAGTAGGATGATGAGGAATATTTTGGTGTTTTTGACAAGACAAACAAGTTCTTATCAGCTGAGCAACATCTTCTTGTAAAGTAGGCCAAAAATATCTAGCTAATAATATCTTGCTAACAAGAGACCTACCTCCCATATGACTACCACAAGAACCTTGATGCACCTCTTGTAGAATATATTGTATGTCATATGATCCAACATATTTGAGCAGAGGACTAGAGAAGGCCCTTTTATATAAGTGATCTCCAATCATAGTATTCTGCCCTCTTCTTGAATACTCTAGCTTATTCTGCATCAGTGGATAGAATTTCTTGCCATAAAAATAGAATTATTGGTGTTCTCCAATTATCTTGAATTTCTAGATTAGCCTGTTGTTCCATACAAGATACTAATAACGTTTGTTCCACTAGTCTGTCTAAATTCCAAGGCACAATGGTAGAAGATAATTTGGCTAACTCATCTACTACTTGATTATCTGTTCTAGAGATTTTTTTTATACTTACTTCATGAAATTCAACCTTCAATTTATCAAAGGCCTTTGCATATAGCTTGAGTCTTTCATTACTAATTCCAAAGCTACCCATCAATTGCGGTGCTGCCAATTGAGAATCAGAATAAATTACCACACTAGTAGCTCCCACATGCTTAGCAGCTTATAAGTCTTCTATCAATGCTTCATACTCAGCCTCATTATTGGTGGCTCTATAATTCAATCTAACAGATAACTATATTCGATCTTCCCTAGGAAATATAAGAAGAATCCCAATTCCACTGCCTTATCGAGTAGAAGATCCATCCAAATAGAAAATCTAGGTTTCCTCTATTTCGGGACTTGGTATTTCTGTTATGAAATCTGTTACATCACCACAAGTGCACGGTTACGTCGTCAGTAATACAAAAGATATCAAATCCACAGGGACTATTGATTAAGCACTAGTTAACTTCGCACAGTCAATTATCTAGACAATTGAAGGTTAATTGGAAAAGAGAGAGTGGAGAAAAGAGAGAATGTAAAGAGTAGAGAAAGAGGGATAGTTAGGTTTGGGGATGGATAGATACTAGGATTTTGGTTTCGTTGTGATGCTAGTTAATGCCCCTATGCATTGTTCGTCTCCCTAACTCCATGCTTACACTCATGTAGGAGTTCTAACTAAAGTCCGGTACTATCCCGTGAAGATCACACCGAAGAGTTTACCCAAGTTCTACTGTCATTAAGTAGAAGAGGTAATTTAGGAAGTTCGATTATAGGGATCATCCTTCTCACACAAGGGCCCACGGTCCTACATTCCTATATTACACAGATAACTTCCTAACGGTAGATTAATGCAATTAAGTAGAAGAGGTAATTTAGGAAGTCCAATTATAGGGATCATCCTTTTGTCACAAGGGCCCACGGTCCTACATTCCTAGATTACACAGATCACTTCCTAGCATTAATTTTGGAGAACCCTCTAAACTCTAATTAATTTTCCTAACAAGAATTTATCCCCATTTCAATGAACTATCATAGAAAGTAAGGGATACCTTCTATCACAAGGTCCCATGATCTTACATTCCAAGGCTCTTCCTATACATGGTTATCTAACCCTACATCTACATGGATTTACCTCACACACATTTCGTCAAACACAAACAAGGTACAACACACATAGATGATGATATAAACACTTCATTGCATAGGAAAATATCCAAATACATAGTTCATACATTCACAATCACATCACAAATAGCTACTTCCTAGATCTAGAGATCTACTCCATAGCAAAGGAAATACAACCAAAGACGAAGAAAGAAGCAAACTACAACCCAATATAAAGAAGTAGAGAGAGGAGAGTGCTTATCCTTGAAGCGTGGCATCCTTGGAAGCGCTCCCTTACTCCGAAGGAGGACGGATCAGCAAAGATGAAGGAGATATAGGGCCTCCCCAAAGGCGAGAACCCTTCCCCAAGCAATGGGGAAGAGCTCCAAGCCAAAGATGAGCCAAAGATTGGTGAAAAGGGGGGGAAAACCCTTTTATAGGCATCCACACTGGCCATGACACGACCTCGTCACACGGCCGTGTGGCCCACATGACCATGTCTTCTTTCTTCTCTGAACTACTGACACATCCATTTCGATCCATATGGCCTCATACATCTTGCTCTTTGCCAGGATGACACGACCGTGTGGCTCACACGACCTAGCTCTGCTTCTTCTTTGGAAATGTGATACGACCATGTTTTGCTTCTCTGGAAATGTGACACGGCCATGTGACTCACATGACCATGTTCTACTTCTTCTCTAGAAATATGACACGGCCATGTGGCTCACACGGCCATGTTTTGGTTGTGCTGGTGGGCTGACAGGGTCGTGTGGCTCACACGGCCTGGATGACATGGCCATGTGGCTCACACGGCCTAGCCTTGTAGGCCATTTTAGAACCTCTTAACTTGGTATTATTGAGTTTAGGTCTTCTACAAAGTTTTAGACATTAAAGTTATCTACAATTTGGTATAAAGAACAGCCTATAACTCCAACAAAAGACAAAGTTATTCCCATTTTACTATTGGTGTGCAGTGCAGGATTTGACACGGCCATGTGCTAAGGATGTGTCTCATAGAAACGCATTTTAGGCCTTCGAGACGTAATTTTATCTGGTTAAAGTCTTCATGAAAGTTTTATATCTTGAAGTTATCTTCATTTTGATATAAAGAACATCCCATAACTACAACCAAACAGAAAGTTATGACCATTTTAGTTTTAGTCTGCAGTGCTAAAAATTCCACACGGCCTTCACACGACCGTGTGACATTCACACGGCCTCCACATGGCAATGTGGATTCCACATGGCCAAAACATGTAAAAACTAAGTTTTCGCATGCCCGTGTGAGTTCTACATGACCTAGACGCTCTGGAAGCTCTAGACTTCATTTAAGCTCTGTTTTTGCTCCAAATCGCGTCCTATCAATCAAAATAAGGAAAGAGTATATCTCCAAATAGAATATAATGGAAGTATGACATTATAATGAAATAGGGTGCAATAAACATAGATTATACTAATGAAATACAAGTAGATGTGCATTAAAGTATGCATAAAAGTGTATATAATTTACACACATCACACCCCCAGACTTAAACTTTTGTTTGTCCTCAAGCAAAACCCGCAATCTAGATTATGTGCATAGATGACATGTAATTATCCCTAATGAATCAATATAAACCTATCATATAGTTTCATTGATGAGCATGATATAAAAATTATTTGAGTGTGGCCTAAGTAGAAGTTCTCCGTGCTCAGTGTAATAAGTGGTTTAACTTTTTCAAGTGTCAATCTCTAAGCCTACTCAATTTTTTATTTAATCGTGTTCCTCATACTTCCGCCGATAGACACTTACCTACCACACGCAAAGTTCATTCCCCTCAAAAATGATATCCATCGTCTACACAAGGCCTCAAAGGAATACTCAGTATCAAGAGAAACATAGCATTCATTTTCTCAGTAACCTAACTCGGTCTCAAAGGGATGAATTGCTAGTTTCCACTCACGATAACTATTTTTTTTATCCCTTATTATTTTTTCTTTTTTCTTTGAATGTTTGTAAAGTATCAAACTTGAACAAATTTTCATTTTTTTAGGGGGATTGATTTTTCCAAATGAGCTTACATGATCTGAGTTTATCCAGTAACCAAAATGTAGTTGAGAGGTTACCATAGAAACAAGAGTACTAGTTCGGTTCTATGAATCATAACTATTTTCAAAAATATCTACCATCAAAGTCAATCATAATGTGAAGAGATCCTAAAACTATGTCAACATTCAAATTCTTCTAGTAATAACAATGCTCACTTCATGCTACTATGGATAGGAAAACATAGATCAATAGACATACTAGCATACCAAATCACTCAACATAAATATCTAGATGAAACGTGCTAGTATTTTGCATTAAGGAACATACAATCATGATGTGATGAATGATGCAACTAGCAAAAATTTATTATGCAAAAGAAATAAGCAAAAACTAAACTAAACCAAATGCATCTAATTCATCCACCTAGACTTAAACTTTTCATTGTCCTAATGAAAACTAGAAATGATATATGGAGGAGGTTTTATGAAGTTAGGGAAGTTACCAAGTGATGAGCTCCAAATGCCCATGTCATGAACTTCTCATCATGTAGTTGCCCTCCTCCTACTTTGAGTCCTATAAAAGATGATTGACAACAAAAATTAAGTAGAGGATACATGTTTATTATAAAGAAAGAAATGAAACTAGAAAGAACTAAAGACATAAATGAAAACAAGGAAAATGAACTTGGATTGCCTCCCAAGAAGCACTTGTTTAAGGTCATTAGCTCGACCACCTCATTAGATTCATCTAAATCTCACTCTTAGAGGGGTAAGATATTTTAGAACCCTCCTACTAGGGGCTCTTATTATGGAGGGAGCTTTCAATATAGGAGATATAAAGTGAAGTATCACTCTCTCCATCTTCATCTTTTTTGAAGTTCTTTCAGGTGGTCGAAGACAGTTCAGATTGAGTTTCTAATTATAAGCCCAAGTGAAATCTGCACATGCAAAGAAAGAGCACACCTCCCATACAAGAGAAATATAAGAAAGAACTATAAAAATATTAAGTTTAACAGAGCATGTATCAAAAGATGAAACACATCCAATAGAATCAATGCTGGGTACCCCTATGAAGTTTTCCAAAGGATCACTAAGAATACTAACCTTATCATTATGAGAAGTACCTAAAAATTCTAAACAAGTGGATGTGACATCTTCAGAATCAAATAATGATTCTGGCACTGGCTCAGGTGTTGGTGCAAGTAAAGGTGGTGATTCTTGAGACTCTGCTAACTCTGCATAAGTCCCTACACAATGGTCCACAACATGTTCAACCCTTGCAACTCTTACAACCTCTAAGGGTTGTGTGGACAAAGGAGGTGATCCTTAAGATGTTGCTTCCACAACACAGCTTCCTAGACATTCTTCCATATTATCAACAACACAAACATCAAAAAAAAAAAAACCAACATCAATATCCTCAATAGGAGAATCAATTACAAGAGGATCAATAACTTCACTTGCTGTTTTAAGTTGATCTACCACATCACATTCATCATCTGAAAATTTAATTTCATCATAACACCCTGTAAACCTAGATGGTATATCTGAAAACTTGTTATCCTCTGCATTATTATTACAATCCTCACCTGAAGAGTCTTCATCTTTATATACATCCAGAAATCTACATTCAGCCATATTAGAATCATAGTTTTTTTTTTAAATCTTTGTTTTCATTGACCTTCACTAGCCTTTGTGGAAAAGGAACCCTTAGTGAAGGTTTTGGGAAAGATTAAACTTCTTTTTTCCCATATTCCCTTTGAGTTTGTGGAGGAGGTCCAACTTGCTTATCTAGTGTTGGTGTGATCAATCGTTGAGGGAAAGGTACTTGTGGCCTTTGGAAACTTCTTGGAGTAATGGAATTGAGTTCTTGAGGTCTTCTATTGTTCTCCTCCTCAATTCTGTACAAGTCCTTTTTCAGAAGTTCTTCATGATTCTTACCACTTCTCAACTTAATATCATTACCATTTTCACTAGATCTTGTTTGTGTAGGAGGGGGATCTTGTTTGAACCATTTTGAAATAATACTATCAATCTTTGCCTCCAACTGTTTGGACCCCTCATTATGTGACTTGTGAATTTCAAAATTCTTGGATGGTTGAATTGCAATTTGTTTAACAGGCTCTCTTGCATTATGGTTTGCACTTCTTGAATTTTTGAAGGAAATTCCATCCAAATTTTGTTCGACCATTCATGGAGGTTCAATGTCACTTGATCAATTAAGGTATATGCTTCGTCCACACTATTGTTCATAAAAGAACCTCCAGCTGATGAATCCAAATAACATTTATCTGAGAAAGAAATTTTCCTATAGAATATATGTAAGGTGAGTCATTTTTCTAAACCATGATGAGGGCACTATCTTTGTAGACTCTTAAACCTGTCCCATGCTTCAAATAATGATTCTCCATCTGCCTGAGCAAAATTTGTAATGTAATTCCTCATGTAAATTGTTCTACTTGGAGGGAAAAATGATTCAGAAATTTCTTCTCCAATTGTTCCCAACACGTAATGCTTTGAGAATAGAGAGAATATAACCAAGTCCTTACTTTATCTTTGATACTGAAAGGAAATGCCATCAATCGAACTGCATCCGCTGACAATCCTTCACAGTTCACCATATGAAAAAGCTCTAAAAATGTCTCAAGATATAAATAAGGACTTTCTGATACTTCTCCTCCAAATTTGTGACCTTATATCATGAAAATTAACTCTGGGTCTAGTTGAAAATTTTTTGCTTCAATATGAGGTTGCACAATGGGAGACATAAATCTTGCAGAAATTGGTGCAGAAAAATCTCTTAAGGCCCTGCTTGACATGTTAGTGCTCATGGATATCTAAGAAAAAATTATGAGAAAAATCAAAAATGAAGAATTAAAGACAAGAAATAAAATGGTATATGAAAAGCAAGAAAGAAAATGCAGAATTTAAATTGCAAGAAAGAAAATGCATAATGAAAACAAGAAAGAAAAGGGAAAAGGAAAAAGAAAAATGTCTAGAGTAACTCATATGCTAATCAACTAATGTTAATTGAAAACAGTCTCCAACAAAGGCGCCAAAAACTTGTTACATCACCGTAAGTGCGTGGTTACGTCGTCAGTAATATAAAAGATATCAAATCCATTGGGACTGTTGATTAAGCACTAGTTAACTTCGCACGATGAATTATCTATACAATTAAAGGTTAATTGGAAAAGAGAGAGTGGAGAAAAGAGAGAATGTAAAGAGTAGAGAAAGAGCAAGAGTTAGGTTTAGGGATGGATAGATACTAGGATTTCGATTTCGTTGTGATGCTAGTTAATATCTCTATGCATTGTTCATCTCCCTAACTCCATGCTTACACTCGTGTAGGAGTTCTAACTAAAGTCCGGTACTATCCCACGAAGATCGCACCCAAGAGTTTGCCTAAGTGCTATCGCCATTAAGTAGAAAAGGTAATTTAGGAAGTCCGATTATAGGGATAATCCTTCTCACACAAGGGCCCACGGTCCTACGTTCCTAGATTACACAGATCACTTCCTAACAGTAGATTAATGCAATTAAGTAGAAGAGATAATTTAGGAAGTCTGATTATAGGGATCATCCTACTGTCATAAGGGCCCACGGTCCTACGTTCCTAGATTACACAGATCACTTCCTAACATTAATTTGGGAGAACCCTCTAAACTCTAATTAGTTTTCTTAACAAGAATTTATCCTCATTTCAACGAACTGCCGTAGAAAGCAAGGGATACCTTCTGTCACAATGTCCCATGATCTTACATTGCAAGTCTCTTCCTTTACATGGTGATCTAACCCTACATCTACATGGATTTACCTCACACACATTTCGTCAAACGCAAACAAGGTACAACACACATAGATGATGATATAAACACTTCATTGCATAGGAAAATATCCAAATAAATAGTTCATACATTCACAATCACATCACAACTACTTCCTACATTCTAGATCTAGAGATCTACTCCATAGTAAAGGAAATACAACTAAAGATGAAGAAAGAAGAAAACTACAACCCAATACAAAGAGGTAGAGAAAGGAGAGTGCTTATCCTTGAAGCGTGACATCCTTGAAAGCGCTTCCTTGCTCCGGAGGAGGACAGATCAGCGAAGATGAGGGAGATCTAGGGCCTCCCCAAAGGGGAGAACCCTTCCCCAAGCAATGGGGAAGAGCCCCAAGCCAAAGATGAGCCAAAGATTGGTGAAAAGGGGGGAATCCCCCTTTTATAGGCGTCCACACTGGTCATGACATGACCCCGTCACACGACCGTGTGGCCCACACGACCATGTCTTCTTTATTCTTTGGACTAGTGACATGGCCGTGTGTATCCACACGGCCTCATACATCTTGCTCTCTGCCAGGATGACATGATCATGTGACTCACATGGCCTAGCTTTGATTCTTCTCTGGAAATGTGACACGACCATGTGGCTCACACGGCCATGTTCTGCTTCTTCTTTGAAAATGTGACACGACCATTTGGCTCACACGTTCATGTTCTACTTCTTCTCTGGAAATATGACACAACCATGTGGCTCACATAACCATGTGGCTCACATGGCCATATTCTAGTTGTGCTGGTGGGCTGACAGGGCCGTGTGGCTCACATGACCTAGATGACACGGCCATGTGGCTCACATGTCCTAATCTTGTAGGCCATTTTAGCACCTCTTAACTTGGTATTCTTGAGTTGAGGTCTTCTGAAAAGTTGTATACATTGAAGTTAGTTACAATTTGGTATAAAGAACAGCCCAAAACTCAAACCGAGCACAAAGTTATACTCATTTTACTATTGGTGTGCAGTGTAGAATTTGACACGGCCGTGTGCTAAGGTCGTGTCTCATAGAAACACATTTTATGCCATCACGACGTACTTTTCTCTAGTTAAAGTCTTCATGAAAGTTGTATATCTTGAAGTTATCTACATTTTTATATAAAGAACAGGCCATAACTCTAATCGAGCAGAAAGTTATGGCTATTTTAGTTTTACTCTATAGTGCTAAAAATTCCACACGGTCGTGTGACATTCACACGGCCTCCACACGCCCTCCACACGGTCTCCACATGGCCGTGTGGATTCCACATGGCCAAAACATGGAAAAACTAAGTTTTCACCTGCCCATGTGAGTTCCACATGACCCAAACACTCTGGAAGCTCTAGACTTCATTTAAGCTCTATTTTTACTCTAAATCACGTCCTATCAATCAAAATAAGCAAAGAGTAGATCTCCGAATAGAATATAATGGAAGTATGACATTATAATGAAATAGGGTGTAATAAACATAGATTATGCTAATGAAATACAAGTAGATGTGCATTAAAGTATGTATAAAAGTGTATATAATCTACGCACATCAAAATCCGCCAAAGCTTGAGCTTTGATGGTTGCCCGAGTCTGATACTGTATATCATACTCATTGAGCTCGATCATCCACTTAATCAATCTTCCCGGCACTTCTGGGTTAACAAGCACCCGACTGAGAGTGTTGTTAGTTAATACTATAATTGGGTGTGACAAAAAATAAGGGTGTATCCTCCGAGCTGCTAGAACCAATTCGTAAGCCAACTTCTTGAGTGTCGTATATCGATACTCTACTCCCTTTAATAAATGGCTAAAAAAATACACTGGTAATTGTTCTTTTTCTTCCTATCTCACTAATACATAACCAATGGCATGATCATTGGCAGATAAGTACACCCACAAAGTTTCTCCTACTTCTGGCTTAACTAATACAAGAAGAGTAGACAAGTATTCTTTTAACTCCTCAAACGCCTTGATGCAATCCTCATCCCATTGGAACTTAGTTGCTCATCGTAGTACCTTGAAGAAGGGGAGACTTTGATCGGTCAACCAAGAGATGAAACAAGACAGGGCAGTAATCCTCCTTGTTAATCTATGAGACTCCTTCAGGTTCTTTAGGGGAGCCATGTCCTAGAACACTTTCACCTTACTGGAATTGACTTCTATTCCTCGTTCGGTCACCATGTATCCTAGGAACGTCCCACTCTTGGCCCCAAATAAACACTTGTTAGGATTAAGCTTGAGTCCATACCTCCTCAAGGTTCTACAAGTTTCTTCAATATCAGCACATAAGCTAGAAGCCCTTATAGTTTTAATAAGAATATCATCCATATAAACTTCCATATTTCTTCCAATCTTCTTATGGAAAACCTTATTCATAATCCGTTGATAAGTAGCTCTTGCATTTTTTAGACCAAAAGGAATAACATTATAGCAATAAGTACCTTCAGCAGTTATAAAGCTAACCTTTTCCTGATCTGCCTTGGCAAGTGGAATTTGATGATAACCTTGATAGGCATCCAACATACTAATAAAATCGCAGCCAGCCGTGGAATCCACCACTTGATCTATATGGGGCAGAGGATAATAGTCCTTTGGGCAAGCCTTATTAAGATCTCTGAAATCAATACATACTCACCACTTGTTACCTGTCTTAGAAACCATAACGACATTAGCCAACCAACTTGGGAATTATACTTCTTGAATGTATCCAGCCTCCAGTAGCTTGTCTACTTCTTCTTTGATAATCTTATTCTGGTCAGCTCTGAAATCCCTCTTTTTTTGTTTGACTGGCCGGGCATCCAGATATATGTGAAGAGCATGCTCTATAACCGTTGGCGTAACACCTTTCAATTCCTTAGGTGTCCAAGCGAACACATCGCTATTTTTTGTCAGCCACTTTATCAAATCCTCTCTGAGATCAAGATCTAGGTCGGAAGCAATATGTGTTGCAGCTTTCGATCAGCCGGGCTGTATTTGCACTTCCTCCTTCTCTTCATATATAAGAGTGGGTGGCTTTTCGTGAATGACCTTGATATCCATCCTCTGAACTTTTCGGGCAGCATTAGCTTCCGCCCTTACAATCTCCACATAACACTTACATGCTGTTATTTGGTCCCCCTTGACTTCTCCTACTTGATCATCTACAAGGAATTTTATCTTCTGGCAGAAAGTAAAAACGACCACCCTGAATTCATTCAAGGCCGGTCGACCCAGGATAATATTATATGTTGATGGAACATCCACAACTATGAAGACCGATCAACACATCTACATAAGAGGCTCCTTCCCTAAGGACATGGCCAATTTTATCTGACCCAGTGGTTGTACCTCGTTGTCTGTGAACCCGTATAGTGGGGTAACCATAGGCTGAAGCTTGCTTAGGTCTATCTGCAACTGGTCAAAAGCTTGTTTAAAGATAATGTTAACATAGCTACCAATATTAATAAAAGTATGTGAAATGTTATAATTGGATATAATAGCCTTGATTATCAGTGCATCATCATGGGGTACTTCTACCCCCACCAAATCTCCGGGTCTGAAACTGATCTCCAACCCTACCACCTTCCCAGCACTACATCCGACAGCATGAATAGTTAATCACCGAGCATGCAACTTCCTCGCTCAATTAGAATCTCCATTAGTGGGCCCTCCTGCTATCATGTTAATGTTGCCCCGAGCGACATTACTGTGATTTTCTTCCTATCGAGCCAATGATGGTTCTGCTTGTACTTGATTGGGTGTTTGTGCCTGCACTACAGGAAGAGGCAATATTCCCGCTTGAGATCCGCTCGGTTGATATTCGATTTTAAGCGGGTTGTTCTATCGAGGAGATCATTGGTGATTTGGGATTAGAGAGTGCCGGCGATATCGAATGTTACCTGCTTGTTGATTCTTCAAAGTGAAATAATTTTCAATTTCATGAGTATTAGTCAAATGGTATGTGTACCATCTTTTAGGAAAATATTGAGGAACCCCCACATGTTGCACTACCTGAGGCCGCGACTCGGGATGATGATGGTGCGGGTCCGCCCGAGGTCCTTTAGGAGGCTAGGCAGGCCCCCCAGGTAGGCCACTGCTGGAACTGATGTCGAGGTGTTAACCTCTTTCCTGCGAGTAGTTTGAGCCTCTTCCACATTGATAAACTCTGAAGTCTGTTCAATTAATATATCAAAATTGGTAAGAGGATTCCTAACCAAATCATTGAAAAAATCATTGTCATTAAGCCCCTAAGAGAAGCCACTTACCAAAATCTCTGTGGTGGCCAATCGAACATCAATAGTCACTTGATTGAACCTCTAAATATAATCTCTGATGGATTCTTTAGGTCCTTGCTTAATAGAAAAGAGACGCCATGGAGTTTTATGATACCTCCAATTGTTGGAAAAATGATGTAAGAATACCTTGCGAAAATCCATGAAGCAACGAATAGAATTCTCCGATAGCCGCTTAAACCATCTTTGAGTTGCTCCTCAAAAAGTAGTAAGGAGCATCCGATATTTAACTCCATCAGTAAATTGTTGGAGGAGCACAACATCCTCAAACTTAAGAAGATGATCCTCGGGATCAGTTGTTTTCGAATATTCTCCAACATTTAAATTCTGATAATGTTTCGGCAACAGATCATCCAATACCCGTTGAGAAAATGGAATGATAATCCTTTTAGGAGAACTATCACTAGCTACCACCTTCCCCTTTCTCTTTTCCCTTACAGGGGTTTCTCCAAAGGATTCTTGAAGGGCTGCTCTTTGTCCTCCTTATTCCAGAGGTGTTCAAAAATAAGCTTTAGGACGTCGAGTGAGAGAGAGAGGAGTAGAGAACAGATAAGTCAGATCTCCTCCTTTGATTTCCTTTTCTCGGTGGCAGGAAGTTACCAACATCGCCTGAGGTGGCACCACAGGTAGCGTGCCACCAGTATTCACTTGTTGTTGTTGTTGTTGCAATATCTTCTATACTCTGGCGTTGTTGAGCAACTCCAGATCATCTTGTGAAATAGTAATAGTGTTGGGTTTGCTAGCCTCTTCCATCTTCGTAGCTTCAGATCCAAGTTAATAGTTCCCACAGACGGTGCCAAATTTGATCTTATCTGAAATCCATGAAGATGAGCACTGGTTCTGATGAATGACGATGACCTCCGATGAAGATGAACTTTGAAGATCTGAAGAAACTCCTAAACGCTCCTGCGCACAGTGAGACGAGCCAACGAAGCGTTAGTGACCTAAGGCCAGGGTGGAGATCCCTGGCTAGGCCCTCCGATGCTTAAGTTAGTTCCTCTCACAGATGGAAGAAGAAGAAGAAGAAGAAGAAGAATTGAAGTGAAAACAGAGTTTAGATGCTAGAACTTATGTACCTTGCCAATAGAGAAGATCCCCCTTTTTATACTTCCTCACGTGACCTCCGTAGTCGTGAGGTGGTCCCCGGTTCGTTAGGGTTTGTTAGGAGATAAAGTCTTCTTCTATACTTCGTGCAATAATCCTTTAAGTAATCTTTTCTGTATCCCAGATGTACCCATTTTATCGTTTATGACTTGTATTCATCATGGGGGCACGTCATTATCACTTAAGAAGTTTCTATAAGATATTTCCCACCAAATATTCTATTGAGCATGTCTCAATTGGTCGTTTAAGCTAGTTGTATATTAGAAATATCCCCTGTTGAATATGTCTTGGTCGGTCATTCAAGCTGGCCATATATACTGTTAGGAATACCTTCTATTGAATATGTCTCGGTCGGTCGTTCAAGCCGGTCATATATACTTGATATGGGTTAGGTTTCATGAATCCCCGATAAGGAAGGGAAAGGAGATGACCAAATGGAAAAGGTAGGGCAATATCAGCCCGGATATACCTCCAAAGAGGTAGACCCATATCGATCAGCATATACCTCAAAGGAGGTAGGATAATATCGGCCGGAATATACCTCCAGGGAGGTAGACCTATATCGATCACCATATACCTCAAAGGAGGTAGGTCAATATCGGCCGGGATGCGCCTCCTAGGAGGCATGCCAATATCGATCGAGACATGCCTTTAAGAAGGAAGGCCAATATCAGCCAGGATATACCTCCAAAGAGGCAGACCCATATCGATCAGCATATACCTCAAAGGAGGTAGGCCAATATCGGCCGGGATATACCTCCAAAGAGGCAGACCCATATCGATCAGCATATACCTCAAAGGAGATAGACTAATATAGGCCGGGATATACTTCTGAGTGAGTAGACTAGTATCGATCGAGACATGCCTTTAAGAAGGAAGGCCAATATCAGCCGGAATATACCTCCAAAGAGGTAGACCCATATCCATTAGCATATACCTCAAAGGAGGAAGGCCAATATCAGCCGGGATGTACCTCCAAAGAGGCAGACCCATATCTATTAGCATATACCTCAAAGGAGGTAGGCTAATATCGGCCGGAATATACTTCCGAGTGAGTAGACCAATATCGATCAAGACATGCCTTTAAGAAGGAAAGCCAATATCGGCCAGGTTGACTAATATCTTGAAAAGATACTTAATAAAATACAGCCTAGTGCTAGCTAAAATAATAAACATACAGGAGCCCGGACGGGCACTGCCCCAGGAGCCGGATGAGAGGTAATAATAATTGATCAAACCTAGTTAAGCCCAGCTTCGACTGATACAAGGAACATTGGTACATTAAGCCATCTCTGATATAGCAAAAATAGGAGGGGCAAGTATGAACAATAGAAGCACTTTAAAGGACCTGTGGAACAAGATAAAAGTAAATATTTTAAATAAAATAGTTAATGAAGATATTTATAGTATATGATTTTATAACAGGTGTTATATATTTTGACGGGAAATGTGTTTTTAGACTGTTTTGCAAGTGCTAGACGACAAAGAAGGTACATCTGGGGTACGAAAAATATTTTTAAAAGTCATTTACCACAAGTACACAGCTTATGTCATCTCATAACGAACTCTAACAAACCGGGGTCCACTTCATGACTACAGAGGTTATATGAAGTGGTATAAAAAGGGGAATCCTCTCCGTTGGCAAGGTAAGTTCACATCATTGCGCACATTCATAACCCTAATTTTCAACCACTGCTCTTCTTCTTCCTCCTTCGGACACACCAAGAAAGATCACTAACTTGAGCGTCGGAGGGCCTAGCCAGGGATTTCCACCCCGATCTTAGGTCACTGACGATAGTGTTAGTTGTTCTCTTGTGTGCAGGAAGTCTTGGAAGCCTAGGATCTAAGTTCTCTTCGGTTGGATTTCTCTCTCGGCATTAGATCTTCTAGCATTCAGCGACTCTATTCTTCTTGATCCACTCTGGGTTTCTCGGATCAGTATTCTACAGGTATTATTCTTCAGCGGCGGTAGGTTTTTTCTCCCGGCTCTCCGTCTTGTCCATCTTCTCAGACAGGATCAATACTGTTAAGAATATCTTATGTTGAATATGTCTCGGCTGGTCATTCAGCCAGCCGTATATACTGTTCAAAATACCTCCTGTTAAATATGTCTTTACCGATCGTTCAAGCTGGTCGAATATACTGTTCGGAATACCTCTTGATAAATATGTCTTGACCGGTCATTCAAGCCGGCCGTATGTTAGGATTATCTTCTATTGATCCTTTTTTTATGCTCGGGTGGGCTTTGCCCGACCGAGCATATATGAGCACGTGGGTGCTCGCTCAATCGGTGGTCGATCGATAATATGCTGAGAGTTATATATATAAGGTTAAATGTCTTTATATTCGGGTGGGCTTCGCCCGACCGAGCATATATGAGCACGTGGGTGCTCGCTCGGCCTGCGGTCAGTCGGTAATATTCTGGGAGTTATATATAAAGCTAAATACCTTTATGCTCAGATGGACTTCACCCGGCCGAGCATATATGAGCAGTGGGTGTTCGCTCGGCCTTCGGTCGACCGGTAATATGTTGAGAGTTATATATAAGGCTAAATACCTTTATTCTTGGGCAGGCTTCACCCGGACGAGTATATACGAGCACGTGGGTACTCGCTTAGCTTGCGATCGACCGGAAATATGCTGAGAGTTATATATGTAAGGCTAAATGCCTTTATGCTCGGACGGGCTTTGCTCGGACAAGCATATACGAGCACATGGGTGCTTGCTCACCCTGCGGTCAGTCGGTAATATGTTGAGAGTTATATATAAGGCTAAATGTCTTTATGCTTGGGCGGGCTTCGCTTGGCTGAGCATATATAAGCACGTAGGTGCTCACTCGGCCTGTGGTTGGCCAGTAATATGCTAAGAGTTATATATAAGGCTAAATGCTTTTATGCTCAGGCGGGCTTTGTACGACCAAGCATATATGAGCGCGGGGGCGCTCGCTCGGCCTGCGGTCGACCGACAATATGCAGAGAATATTATATACGGCTAAATGTCTTTATGCTCGGGCGGGCTTTGCCCGACTGAGCATATATGAGCGTGGGGGCACTCGCTTGGCCTGCGATCGACCTACAATATGCTGAGAATATTATATAAGGCTAAATGCCTTTATACTCGGGTGGGTTTTGCCCGACCGAGCATATATGAGCGCGGGGGCGCTCGCTCAGCCTGTGATCGACCGACAATATGCTGAGAATATTATACAAGGCTAAATGCCTTTATGCTCGGACGGGCTTTCTTCGGCCATGCATATATCAGCGTGGGGGCGCTCACTCAACCTTTTTTTGACCGACTATATACCTTTCCTATCTCTTTGGACATAAATATTGGTGCAGGAAGCATCCGACGATCGAACCTGTGTTTTGATTATGTCAAAGGGTCCAAAGTTAAATTGTCTTATTATTTAACAAGGTTTGGTGAGTTTGTAGGAAAGTCCTAAGTGTAATTAGGCAAAAGTCCTAGCTGCGGTTAAGCAGGTGGAAAACCCTAGGGGTCGGTAATCCTAGGAGGTGGTAACCCTAGGTGAGGAAAAGTCCTAGCTGAGGTAACCCTAGGAGGAAAGTCTTGGCGGGTTGAAGGCTTCGGGAAAACATCCTAGAGTCGAGGACTCTAGGTTGAAATCCTGGTGCCATGAATCGGGTGGAAGACTGGATGGGTCATGGAGCGCTCCTTTCCTCGCTCGGCCGATCTATCATAACCCGTATCAGGACCTAAATTGGACTAACGCCTACTATCCCCTCAATCGGGACACATCCTCACTTACTCACTCTCCTTCAGTGACTTACCTTTATTTATCAGTTCGCCAGTTGTTTAGTCCGCAGACCCAACTGGACTTTCTGCCAGATATCCGGTCGGCCTGTCGACCAATCTGTACTTTGTATCAGTTATTCGGTCAGCCGTTGACCTAGCTGGACTTCACACCAGCTATTTGATTAGCCCATTGACCTAGCTAGACTTCTCGCCAAATATTCAATCAGCCCGTCAACTTGTCTGGACTTCTCGCCAGATATCTGGTTGGCCCGTTAACTTATATGGTTAACTCCTGTACACTTGGTAAAAGTGGTTAGATCATAATTATACCTAATTTAACTTATTTATCATTCATCAAAATCTGAGTTAGACCGTTAGTGTAAATTGCACAAACAATCTTCCCCTTTTTAATGCAATGACAACCTGAGTTAAGTTAGAAAAAAAATATACAAAGTAAGCACAAAAATGATTTTATATCAACAATCATTTTCGTTTCTTTTGTTTTCTAACTTAAAACTCTAACCCTCTCCCTTTGACATTCATCAAAAAAACATAAGTAAAACAATACTAAGTAAAGTATGAGAGACATTAGTGAAATTTTGGCAAAAAAAAAACATTTCAGAAACACTTATTTTTCAAACAAAAAATTATCAAAATTTTCAAGGAAAGTTTTTAAAAGTTTATACTAGATTTTGAAATTTAACTTTTAACTTTAAATGACTGTTAAAAACTTTCAAAATAATTTTCAGGATCTACCAATTCTCAAAATACTTTGGACAAGAATTTTGAGCTTAGAACATATTTGTAAGATATTTGTAAGATGCTTTACAATATGAATAAGTTTTAAGAGAATTTTAAAATAAGTTTTGCAAGAATGAAACTTTTCAAAAGGATGAAAACTTTTGCAAGAGTGAAACTTTTAAAACACTAGGTTTTGCAAGAATGAGACTTTTTCAAAAATTATACAAAAACATCTTTTAAAGTTGGTTTAAAAGTAGTTTACAAACAAAATTGAAATAATTTTCAAAACATATGATTTGATAAGTATCAGAATTTTTTAAAATAAGTTATTTTTCAAAATGTGTTAAGAATGATTTTCAAAGTAAGAAAAAGAGTTTTTGAAAAATAAAAATATAAGTATGTTTTTGAAAACCTCTTTTCAAAATATGTTAAACACAAAAGAATATTTTGAAAGTCATTTTTTAAATATCCTCTTCCTGAACTTAATAGTATTTTAAAAATAATCTGATCAACTAGAAATTATCCTTAAGTGTCTAACCGTTAGTGATTAACTAACTATCAGAGGATAGTAGTGTTCACTTGGTTGGTCAGGTTAAGTGATTGTATTGAGTTAGTGTTTAACTAAAAGTGGATTACTTAACCTGATCACTATTATGTTTGGTATTTTATGCCTAGACTTATGTTGATGCACTGATATAAACATCTTAAGTCTAGGCAGAGGGCTTATACATCTCACACTGTCCTCAGTTTGGAAATACACAATCAAAGTAGACCTATTATGTTTGTGAGATGCTCAAGTCCTAAATCTATAGGAACATGCTTTCTATAGATTTGATCTAGACTAAGGCTAAAATTTATTTTGAAAAACTAAGGAAATGGAAATTTGGAAAAATATAGGTAAGAGTTTTTCTTAGAATTTGCAAATCATTTGAAAGTAGTTTTGAAATAAGTAGTTCTAGTCTAAAGGCAATTTTCTAGATTAACAAATAAAATGGAAAAGGAAAGCTAACTATATATATATATATCAAGTCATCTACAAAGCATAATAGTGTACAAAACATAATCAAGTCTGATCATCGTTAGCAGATGGAGGTAGAGGCTGCTCAGGTGCTCAAAAAGCTTGAAGAATCTGCTGAAATCTGGTAGTCATCTCATCTCGGAGAGAAGTAAATCAGGTGGTCATCTCCCCTTGGAGTGTGTTGAATCCGTCTGAGACTGACTGTTGAATCTGTGAGGAGGACTCCTCAAGTTGAGTGAGTCAATCCTCAATGGATAGAGAAGATGAGGATTGGGTTGAGGTCAAGGGTTGTGTTGGAGTCGGAGGATATCCAAAGAGCTCCTCAGCCGTAAATGCTGGCAACTCCTCTCCCTCGGCTGGAATGATAGGTGGAAAGTCATCCTCGGCCTCAGCTGGTATGGCTGGCTGCGACCCCGCTCTCCAAGCTAGGCCCTCCTAAGGAATGATGTCTATATGTACTAAGGCAAACTGACGCTAACCGATCTCGTCATATGCACTAAGAGAGGTGGTCGTACCCTGGGTCATGTCTACCCCTATGGTCAAGAATATGTATGTCAGTATGTGACAATAGGGCATATGAACTTGCTGCTTAATGACGAGACTGGATGCATGTATGACATTCTGAAACATGTGCAAGGTAATGTCGATGTCTAAACGATGGCATAATGTATATACAAAGAAGGAGTGGGATGGTCACTTCATCGCAACATCGCGAGATGTAATCGACAGAATGCAAGTAGTCAGAACTCGATATAGAATATAGTCCTAGACCTTAAGAGAGAGTGACCTAAAGTCAGTCACTGTAGGTAGTCTCTCCTCCCAAAAAACATACATGTAGATAGTATCTACTGTAATATGAGAGTAGAGCTCATCAAATGACAAATCCCTACTAGGGTAATATAAAAATGGACATGCATATCTCCTAAGTCCTAAGCTATCATATAATAAGGTGGGGGAAAAGTGAAAGTCCTTTCCACCAACTCTGGTGGAATAGGTCAGGTCATCTATCTTAACTAAATTGTTATAGAACTGGGCACACAAACCTAGGTTTACTAAATGACTACAGTAAACAGGTTTATCTAACTAGTAGTAATCCATAATCTCTATAATAGAAGCACAGTACTGGGTAAAGAAAGTCCTATTTAGGTGTCTAGATTTTAATGCAACATATGTATGCTTAAGGATATCTAGCCTAAGCCGCTTAGAGGAAAACCTATCATCAGTAGATGGGGCATTGCTGGAACCAAAGGAATGTGAATAGAGGAAAGCCTCTGCTCACTGCAAAAACTTTGATTGAAGGTGCCTTCACTGTTGATGGAAGGCACCTTTCATAGGTTATGGAAGGTGCCTTCAGTCGATTGAAGGAGCCTTCAGTCGGTTGGGGTGAGAATATTCCCGCCCTCCCGAGGGCACCTCCAATTGACATGGAGGCACCTTCGGTAGGCGCCTGCGGTGATTTTTTGAAAAAAATTAAGTTTATTTTAATTTTAATTTAATTAAATTTAATTAATTTTAATTTTAATTTTATTTTAAATTTAAATTAAATATTTTGCCTTAGTTATCTCACCCTATCTATATTTCCAATCAGAGAATTCTATGATTTTGTGAGATGAATTAAGTTCAATTTCAGGGTTGGATTTAACTTTGTGTTAGATTCAAGTTTAGCTTTGGGCTCAATAAATAGACATTTTTTGGATAAACTTTTGGGTTATGGTAAGTCACCTGGACATTATTAGAGTAACCATGCTTTCAAGGTTTTCCAAATAGTCGTATTCACTGAACTTAGTACAAAACCTTGGTCTAACTAGTTAGGATCCGTAAGGGGTAGCTTCAGTTAGTTCCACTAATCCAAATGCACCAGGTCGAAGTCATATCTTCCTAGACATGCATAGACAGAGTTTCCCTAACTTACTATTATCCAAAACTTCACCAGTACTGTAGGTCAAGTTAAACTTTTGTCCCTTTTTAGACTAGTCCTAATTACCCATCCGGGTAAACTAATATTTTGGAGGTGCCAACTAATTTGGAGCCTCCCTTTGAATTATTGAGTTTTTATGTTTTAGGTTTATGTCATTTATTTTTATAGTTATAATAAACTTGATGGTAATTATCTGATTTATTTGACTTGTTTGACATAATTTAATTATTTGATTTATTTGATTTTAGTTGATTCTTTAGTTTTGAGTTAATCGATTTAGTTGGATTTGGTTTTAGATGGTGGATTTCATTTTTAGTCATATAAAATTGATTGAGTCCTACTTGCTTGGTTAGACACACTTTCAAAATCCAAGCTTTCATTGGATTTTTACTTTGGTTAACTAAGGATATAAAGGTTTTGTTAGTCGAGCTGGACTTGTATCTAAGTCCAGACTTGCTGTACATAGCTCTTTGTGATCCAAGTATCATGTCGAGGTACTTGGATGTAGTTGTGAATTTCTCTAGTAATTCTTTTAGTTTGACTATTTCACTTTTCAATCTAAAATTATCCTTCTCAAGTTTTGCAACTTGAGTTGAGATTTCAGGTTGAATCGACGCAGTTGTTGAATTTAATTTTAATTGTTTATTAAGTATTTTATTTTCTTTTGTTAGTTCATTTATTTTATTTTCATAGTTAGTTAATTTCCTATTTAAAAATGCAATGATCTTAAAAAACTTTCTACTTAAATTAAAATGTACCTCATCAAAACCTTCAGAAACGAGTGCGGGCTCGTGGCTCAACTCGACTTCGGAGCCATCTTTCGATTCGCTCTCCGATTCTGGTCCATAGGTCATCAACGCGAGGTAATTGGTGTGCTTTGGTTCTTCGCCATCCGATTCCTCCATGGATGATTCATCCCAAGTTGCCTTAAGGGATTTCTTCTTCTTTAGACTCGGGCAGTCATTCTTGTAGTGCCCCTTCTTGTTGCATCCAAAGCATGTCATGTTCTTGTTGTTAGAGTTGGAGGTGGAGTCGATCTTATGCAGGTCCTTGTTGATAAAGTTCTTATTTCCCCTGGTGAATATTTTTCTTACCAAGTTCATTAGGTATTCTTTATCATCTGTGTCTAGGTCAGACTCGACTTTTGGTTCCTCCTTAGTTCTAGATTTTCCTTTTGACGTTCCTGCAACAAGAGTAATACCTTTCTCAATTTTGGCATTAGTATGTTCGTGTAGCTCTAATTCATAGAAAAGTGTTGGTATAATCTACCTCTAGGGTTTCGATGTTTGACAATATACCTAAGTTTGGTCAACTTGACCAAGGGTTGATCCAAACAGGACTTGATGTTTGGGAGAGAGAAGTCTAGTTAGGACTAGATGACTAGCAAAGTAAGTCCTAACTAAAGGTTAGATAAAGTGAAAGTCTTGGTGAGTGAAGCTGGGCCCTAGTGAGTAAAACTAGGTAGTGGAAGTCCTGATGAGTGAAGTCAGACCCTAGTGAGTGAAGGTAGGTGGTGGAAGTCCTGGTGAGTGAAGCTAGATGCTAGTGACTGAAGCTAGGTGGTGGAAGTCCTGGTAAGTGAAGTCGGGCCCTAGTGAGTGAAGCTAGGTGGAGGAAGTCCTGGTGGAATCGGTCGCAGATAAGTGCCGATCTTTTCGGGATAGGATTTGCCTTATTGGAGGCGCCTTCCATGCTTATGGGAGGCACCCTCCAAGCCTTTTATAAGGTAGTCTTGAGTAGGCACTTACACATCAATTACATACAAGCTACTGCGTAAACATTTGAGCCTCCGATTGCTCTTGGTTCCTGCCGTGACTCTATTGTGAAGTTGTTGAGCCCGACGACTACTCCAAGGAGTTCCAATCACGTCTGGCAGATAAACATCAACACAAAGCGTTATCATTTCTATTATTGAAGTGTTGGTAAAATTTCTTTTTGAACTTAATTACTATAAAATGACAAGTGCAGGGTATTGCACTTGGCCTAATTTTTCTTGTACTCGATTCTCTCTTCCAGGAGTACCGGAAGAGATTTTTAGTGGATTGCCTATCGATAGGTCCCCGGGACTTGGGCCTTGGAGTAGGAGTCATCGAAGGCTCCGAACCAAGTAAAAATCACTCGTGTTTCTTTTTCTGATGATTTCTTACTTACTTTCCACTGCTTATACTTTGATTTTAAAACCGAGAAAAGAAGCATTTTGAAAACCACATAATTCACCCCCCCTCTCACGTGCATCACTATCCAACAAAAAGTTCGTCCAATTTCAATTTAGATAAATTCCTTGAAATTTTATAGGCATCCAAGATGGATGCCCACAGTACATTTCGAGGAAAGACATTTAAGGCATACCTGATCAAGCCTGGATTTTCTATCTGATAACCGATTGTGTGAACCCCTTTGAGGATATCCTTTATCCTCGGGTGTAGCTGACTGACAATCTCACCTTCCTGCATTTTAACATTAAATAATTTATTTAAAAACAAATTCCTCTTCGTTACCTTTGCGTCATTGGTTCCCTCATGCAGTTCTATGAGCTTATCCCATAGTTCCTTTGCATTTTCGTGTGGGCCGACGTGGTTCAAGTCCTCCTTCGTTAGTCCGCACTGGATTATGTTGAGAGCCTTGAAGTCGATCTGGGCCTTCTTTTTCATTTTTGAATTTCAATTTTTTGGGTCTATTAGAATTCCGTAGTTATCTATGGGCGCCTTGTAGCTTTTGGTGATGTTGAACCATTGGTTGAAATCGGTCTTCAAGTACACCTCCATACGCTTCTGCTAGTATGGGAAGTCATCCCCATTCAAGAGTGGGAGATGAACAGTATTGTATCCTTCGTTTTGTGCCATTTTAAAGCTGTAAAACAAAACTAAAGAGAGGTACCAAGACTTGGTCTTGGATTAGTAGAGTTTGAGAAAATAAATAGTATTCTGAAGAACTTGAGTGGTGTTATACCAACTTAAAGTTAAAACTAAATGAGAAAATATTATCTGAGTAGAAAAAAAACTAAAATTTGAAAGAAAAAAAAAACAAATCCCCCTGGCTTGATTGGTGGTTGTACCAATTCAGAGCAGAACCCGCTCTGATACCACTTGTTGGATCGATACGCACGTGAGAGGAGAGTAGGTGAATCACGTGGTTTTTGAAAACTCATTTTCTCATTTTGAAATCAAAGTATACGCAGCGAAAAAATTAAAAAGAACAACACAAGAAAACACGGGTGATTTTAATTAGTTCGGAACATTTGGCGACTCTTACTCCAAGATGCAAGTCTCACTGACCTATCGATGGGTAATCCACTAAAATACCTTTTTCATCACCTCTGGAAAAGGGAATTGAGCAACACCTTGCACTTTTCTTATTGAAAATAGTTAAATACACAAATTACAACTCGTTACCCAACACCTTCAAAGATTGTCATTGTCACGCCCCGGAGGAGTCCCTGTCCGAAGAAATTTCGGCAGCACCTCCCCTGTACGGCGGACAATCTGAAACTTTCTACATACACAATATACATCAGCCACAGGCGGCTGGAATATACACACAACCACGCAGTTATATGATACAGCCTACTCGGCTGATACAATAACAACACAACCACGCAGTTATAAGTAAAGCAGCCCACTCGGCTGTACCAAAATCAAAACACAACGGAAAACGACAGAAACCATATACAAACCAAACACGAAACTGCTAGCCGGCTAGGCTTACACAACCAACAACCAATACAAAATACTACATAACAACATCAACACTCCAAAAATAAAAATCGGAGTACAGAGATAAACAAACTGATACATAAACAACAAAAGATAAATGAAACCGATAAGTCTTCTGATGTGACGTGGGGACCAGCAGACAGGATGCCCCAAGCGACACCATAAATAACCTGGTACCTGAAAAGATAGTGTCAACGGGGGTGAGTTCAACAACTCAGCGAATACCAATGGACATGAGTAGTAAGATATATCTAACAGCAACAAACATGGAATACAGCTTTCTAATCATATATAGGGAATATGCAAAACTGAAAGGTAACTGAGGAAGCTGTACTCACCAGGAACTCCTATCCAGACAAAAGGGTCGTCAAATCGAAAGTGTCAATAATCCTGTATGCAGGTCAAAAGTATGTATCCAACCAAAATGCAGCAACCAAATGCAGCAAACACAATCATAAAAATATAAATGCATCAATGCATATGATGCTAATGATGCGTCCTGGTCACCCCTGACGCCAGTCAGTCGTCTCACACACAAATGGTGAGACCGAGTGGGTAGGGCTGTGACAACCGTGCACTCTGTCGTCACTGCTCCTGATGAGTGACCGAGTGGACGGGATGCTGTCGGAGTACTCCTGTCCTGTGACCCCAAATCATAAATGGGGGAGCTCAATGCTCTCATCTCCCGGTACAAGATGACGGGGAGGACATCTCTGCCGGCTACCACGCTGAGTCACCTGACCAACGGAGCCAAACAGAGTCCACCATCTGCCGGCTACCACGCTGCTACACTAAATGCCAGCGGAGCCAAACAGAGCGGAACTGACTGCCGGCTACCACGCTGAGTCCTCAGACCAACGGAGCCAAACAGCAGAACCGCCACACACCTGTCTGATAAACCACTAATCCATGAGTGGGGGTGTGTGCAGTACATGTAACTGGCGATGGGCTCAACCATAGTGGAGCCGACAATCGCACAGCATGCAATCATGATGCATGTCACTATACATAACAAAAACTGATCAACATAACCATATCCATATATACAAAATATGGGCACCACAGTATTAGTAGGTCAAATACACAGATCTAGGGTATACAGGTCCTCTATGATATAACAACCTAGATCTTAAACATATCCCCCTTCCATAGCATATGTACCAACAATATGCATAGTTCAAAGCCACAAGGTCTAGGTACACGAATCATATATGATAATACCAATAGAAATACACAATCCAGGCATGGCATTAAAAAAACCTAAGTATCAGATAATCTAGATACACATGCCAGAAATAAAATCCAGAACCTAGTCCTAACCTCAGTAGAACATGGTATGTCACTTACTCTAGGAACTAAGGTACTCATGGCAACAATCACGAGGTATAAACATGGATACCTAGCAAGCCACTAAACAGAACATGCTATGGATATCAAACTGACATACCAAAGACAAACATGTTCATTGCTTGAAGCTATAAAGTACTATGCATATCCAAATGACGATATCATAAAAGATAAGTCAAGAGGTACCTGCCTCAAATGTAGATCGAGCTAATCAACCTCTATGTCGAAGTGCTCGTCCTGAATCCGAATCCTGTAATAAATCGTACGGTTTAGCCAAGTTTTATTTGTAAATAAAATAGCTAAACCCAAAATCCTTATTTACCAGAAACCCTAACTATTCCAAGTTTTCATTTTATGTGTAATTTTAGCAAGGGTAAATTCCTCCTATAAACAAACACAATTAATCATCCATTAAATATGACTTATCCCTCCATTAAATCTGTTTCTCAGTAAATCTAGCATCACAAATCAACACAACCAATCTAAACTATCATTTCATAAATGAAATGGAATTCTACACATTTCTTACCTCAATCCAAATATGCAGCCACTGTTGATGCTAGAACAAGGGAAATTGTTGGTTGGAGTAGCTGTCGGAACCAAGAACACCCCAGAGCACAGAACCTCACTGTTGGAGTCTACCTTAACAATCAGATCAAGTAAGGGAATCAAGAAATTCAACAAGATAATCTATCTCTAGTCAATTTCCAGCAATAATTCTGCACACTACCTCTTCTCCAATCTTATTACCTCATTCCACAAGCAAAGGCAAGAAAGTGCAACATCTGACCAGGAGGAAAAAGGAACGAAACTGATCCACCCCATTCCCTAAACAAGAACAAGAAGGATTAATGTAGAACAGAGCCCAATCAACCGAAATCTGGCAACACTATACCTTAAAGATCGATGTTAGGGCACGGAAGGTGAAGCCCTCTGTGGCCCTGTGCCGGCAATGAAGAGTCTCGGTGCTAGGCGGTGGCTCAGCTTCACAGAGAAGAGGAAGAAGTAGGGACCTCGGCTGGCGACGGCAGCAATGACCAGCATCGGCGTCGGCGTCGGCGCTGCACAGAGTAAAGAGAAGAGAAATGGCGCCGGTTGGTGGAGCAATTAGGGCAAGCTTGGCGTCAGGGATGGCTCAGAAAGGAATGGCTAGGGCGCGCGTGAGGGGAGGAGAGGAAATCGCCGGTGTCGCATGGGTTAGGGCACGGGGTCGGGGGAAATCGGGAGAGGGAAGCGGCGTGGGAGAGGAGAAGAAATTAAATAAAAAGAAAAAGGAAAAGAAAAGGAAAAGGAAAAGAAAATTTAACTTTTCCTCATTTAAATGGGTAGCCTAAACAGGCTTTTCCCAGGACCCACTTTTATCTCCATAAACTCGTCCATACAAGTTCCGAAAAATTCCTAGAAAATTCCTAAAAATTCCGAAAAATTCCCCTATCGTTATCCGACATTTTTTTCCAGTATTTTACAGTCATCTTAGGCTTGGTGTCGGTCAGTTCCTTGGCAGTAGTCGGGCACAACAGCGTCGTAGCGGAGTCACAGCAGTAGGCCAGAGCAGTCAGAATCTCAATTGGATATGTAGAAGCTTGTATGTGAGTTGGTTGAAGCTTTGGGCGAGCAGGCTTATAAAGAGCATGGAAGGCTCCTTCCATAGGCATTGAAGGAGCCTCCAATAGGATAAAGTTTATCCCGTAAATGTTGTGCCTTATCTACTTCGATCGCTGATTTCATTGTGAAAACGATATCAAAAAGAATTTTAAGTTCTGAACCCCCTCTAACTACACTAATGTAGTATAGAAATGACTCAGGTCATCTCCCAATGAAAGCAATGATAGGATGATAATCTAGGATTGTATGTTATTCCTATTTTTAGGATTTTTAATATGGAAATGGGGGTTTTGGATTTTGATTCTAAATCTAACAAATGAAAAGCAAAGCAAGTAGGAAATTAATCTAGTGCTGGAATGGAATCTAACTAAGTGTCAACAATTAATTCACAACACATTGTCACTCTACGTTATGGTTAAGCATCAACACAATTAAACTAAGGAAGGAAATAGCAAAGTATTAAATGAAACCTAATCTAATAAATGAAAGACAATGCAAGTAATAAAGCTAAACCTAACCTAACTACAATTGTAGAAAATAAAAGACACCATGAAGTAAAGCATAAAATGAAACATAAGGCATGAAATGAAAGCTAAACTAATCTATCCTAATTGCATTCAAATGAAGAACTAGAACTTAAAGAAATTGGAAGAGCAAGACAAGCAAGAATTAAACAAAGTAGAATGCATCAAATTGAACCTAACTATTTAAAGAGACATTTCACCGAACACCTACTATGCATGAAACAAATTAAGTAAAATTAGTGCAATTCAAACATATAATTAAACTCAATACAAGCATTCAATCTAAATTAATAAACACGAATGAATAGAATTAAACTAAGTGTTCCAACCACAATTCACCCTCAATTTCCAATTTCGAGGACTACCCGCGCCATCACATGAAAGCCCGGAGAAAGAACCCCTAACTCCAGTGAACAGTAGCTCACTGTCGGAATGCTGTACGCTTCGACAACGATGATGTGATGAATGAATCTTCCACTGAAGAACCCCCTCGCTAGAAGTTGATCAGAAATGGAGATGCTGTGAAATGGAATGAACTGTCGCCGCTGCCTCCTTGCTCTACCTTCTGAACCCTAAATGGTGGAGCTGCCAGAAGGAATCAGACGATGGAGATCACACCGGAGAACCCCTTCGGTGAGGTGAAGTTGGACGGAGCTCGCTGCCACCACCGAACCTTGAAGACCTAGCTTTTACAATCCGCTGTGGCCAACCTCTAGGGTTCGAGGGAAGAAGGTAAACACCAGAGAACTCCTCTGATGAGTTGAGCTTGACCGAGGGAATCATCGCTGTCATTTGTAGCCGCCAAGAGATGCTTGCTGTTGCTCGCCGCTGGAATCAAGAAGAGAAGGTGGAAAGGGTTGGCCGACCGGCGGCAAGGGAAGAGAAGACGCCGCTGGCCGGTGGTGAGGAAGAAAGGATAGAACGGTGTGGGAGGCACTGAGGATCATGAGCCCTAGCCGCGTGAGGAAGAGGAGAAGATCGCGAACAGAAAGGGGATCATCTGCTCTTGTGTCGTCCGTGTGAGATCAAGGGGATCCGTTTCTTAGTGGGTTGGGTTGAGGTTTTAGGTAAAGGAAAATATCCGGGTCCAATAAGAGGATGAAATTGACTTTTGGAATTGGGCTTTAAGAGTGGGCTTGAGGATTGGGTTGGATTTTTGAAATTGGACTTGGAATTACATTGAATTGGAGCTCCACTTCTTAATGAACTCTTGGATTATTTGATCATGATCAACGACCTAGATGCTTCCCTACAAAACAAGATGCACCTTTTAGATAAAATCCTAGAAAATATAGGAAAAATTATATCATCACTCTAAATAGATATCAACTTGCAAAACATGATATAAATGCGGAATTAAGCATACGAGAGGGTAAAAATGCTAAGTATAAGAGTCAAAATAGTGCATCAAAATGCTAGTTATCAATCGCCAAACTTCATCCTTTGGAAGGCACTTTCCAGGCGCCTTCTATGAACAGTACGAATGTGCCTTCTTCTACTTGAAGGCACCTTCAGACACTGTTCATCTGAAGGCAAATTTGCTCCTTTGTCCTGCAAAATAATGTTAGTCTAATAAACTAAATAATGACTTACAAGACAAGTGTTAGTACAATAATAATAAGCAGTAGTAATTAGTTCTTATCCTTCCAAGACCAGGAACTAGTCAATGTCTCAGTTTAGAGATCCAAAATGGACCTAAACTGGAATGATGCTTACTGTCCCCTCAACCGAGACACGTCCTCACTTAGTCACTCTCCTTCAGTGACTTACCTTTACTTACCAGTTTGCCAGTTGTCCGGTCCGCAGACGCAACTGGGCTTCCTGCCAAATATTCGATCGACCCGTCGACCTATTTAAACTTTGTACAAGTTATCCGGTCGGCTCGTTGATCTAGCTGGACTTCACACTAGCTATCCGGTTGACCCGTTGACTTAGCTAGACTTCTCGCCAGATATCCGATCGGCCCATCGACCTATCTGGACTTTTCACCAGATATTCGGTCAGCTCGTCGACCTATTTGGTTAACACCTGTACACTTAGTAAAAGTGGTTAGATCAGAATTATACCTAATTTAACTTATTTGTCATTCATCAAAATCTGAGTTAGACTGTTAGTGCAAACTGCACCAACAGGACTATGTGGCACCCCTACAAGAAAAAGTATAAAAATTTCAATTTGTAAAATAAAGATCAAATTATTTGCTTTGAGTGTAGGAAGAATGAATATTATAAAAGCAAGTGTCCAAAATTGGCCAAAAGAAGGGTCAAGTGGAACCCAAGGTCAACGAAAAATTAAAGAATGTCAGGCCCATGATATGAAAGAGCAAGGAGTACATCGTGTGTTTCTTGTGCAATCAAAAGGGGCACTACCAGAATCAATTCCCAAGGGAGAAGCATCAAAGAAAAGTCAAAGAAGGAAGCTCAAGTAAAGGGCGAACTTCTAAGAGTAAAACTAAGGTACCATTAGTTAATAATACTTATTTAAATAATGATAAAAGGAATGCTAGAAATAATTTATATCATTTTAATGTCATTTCATGAAAATATGAAGCATAAAAAACCTAGGAAAAATTATAAATCATTTCATGTGAGAACAACGTTACCTAAGGATAGGAAGATGGAAAATGATTTAGGCAAGAAAGCTAAGGATTTTAGATATATACCTAAAAAGAACAATATTCAATGCAATAAGGAAAAATTAAAATTTAAGAATAGAAAATCAAGTCTTGAGGCCAAAATTTGATAAATTAAGAAAGACTCTTAAAAGAATAGAAAATATCTTGAAGGAGTTAAATAAATATAATCTCAAGATATATAGGCAAAAGTCATTTAATGGCAAGAGAGGTTTTGGATACAAACTAAAGACCAAAGAAAATGTGTCATCTTTTCATAGAGTTTCATATAGTTATGGAGCCAACCTTAGGTCTAGGAGTCAAGTCAAGATTTCAAGGGAGGTTATTCCTAGAGTTAACCTTGAGAAGACCAACATGACTAAGATTTCTAAGAAGCCTAGAAAAGTCATAAAGAAGGTTACAAGAGAAGTTATCTCTAGAGTTGACCTAAAGGAGACTAGTGTGACTAAGACTTCTAAGAAGTCTAGGAAGGCCATTAACAAAATCCCAAGAAAAGTTATCCCTAATGAGTACCTAGAACACCCAAGGAGTACTAATAGGTTTTGAGTTCCTAAGAGTATGTTCTCTACACTCTATATGAGTTTAGAGTGCGTCAATTCTAATTGGAGGGTGGTTAACTCAACCATAATGAAGTTGACACTTTAGAATATTTTCAAGATAGTGTGACACCTTGAAAATGAAGAGTTGATTTTTTACTCTTAAAAGAGTAAGAATATGTCAATAAAATTTGAAGAATTGAGTTTGATCAAATTGGCATAAATAGGATAGAAGTTAAAGAAATGTTAAGTTGGATTTTAATATTTTCTAAGGAGATAAGAGCAAACTTAAGTTTATTAATAATTTAGCGATTAATTATGATACTTAGTTAGAAAATCTAGGTATTTTCTTCATGCTAAATTTGTCATGTTTTGTATGCCCAGCATATGCCAGAACATCATATTTTATATTCATATTTTTATGAAAATGTTATATGTTATGCCATACATACATTACTAGGATATGATACTATTTCTTTTAAAAAATACTCATTTTGATGTATACCATAATCATTGTCATGCATAAATTAATAATTCCTTTTAACTAAGAACAATGACATTAATTGACATTCTAGGTTGGATGATCAAAGTTTACATTCCTAGTAAAAATGTATAATCCCTTACTTTAGGGAAAACCTAATTTACATATCACAAAAATTATAAGGTTGAATTGTAAGTGTATTAAAATGCATTAGATACAAGTGAGATGTTAGGAAGATAAACAAAACTTAAGATATTAATTTAGTGCATATTTTTAGTCTTAGTTTTTCAAAACATAAATTATGTGAAGTCCAATTATGGAGAAAGTAAGTGTACAAGTCATGTGCATTTAGCCCAAAGATTGTTGTTGGAAATTTATTTTAAAAATTATTTAAAAATCATTTTGAAAAACATTGTTGAAGTCTATCTTTTGATAGAGATCACCATTGATTAGTTAGATATAAAGTAGAGTAAAACATTGAAGTTTAAAATGATTTCTAATTTTTTTGTCAATCTTTGAAAACGGAAAATATTTTCATAAAAAACTTTTTTTTCGAATAGTATGTGACATTAAATAGTTTTTATATAAAATTTCATGATTTTAAAAAAATCATAAAATTATTTAAGAATTTTTAAAATTCGGTCTGAACTGAAAATTTAGAAATAGTAATCGATTACCACTAGAGCAGTTAGACGAGCTAACCCTTGGCGAGGCAGGTCGACCCATGGTGGGCCAGCCATTTTGGTGAGGCAAGGCAGGGTGGGTTGACTCGTCATCTTGACAAATTGGAAAATCTCCAATTCAACCCAATCCAAGGCGGGTTATGGATTAGGCTGGCTAATCCACGAGCCCATCAAAAATTTTTTAAAAAATAAAAATAGTTTCATTTCTTTAATGTTTTACTTTAAAAAAGTTTCATCAATCAAATGTATCTAAAAGTAGATATTTTAAATGTAAATAGATATAAACAAGTAGAGCTGTCAGACAGGCCAACCTATGGCAGGGCGGGTCAGCCTGTGGCTGGCCATCCATTTGGTGGGGCGGGGCAGGTAGACTCGTTATCTTGGTTGGTTGGGAAATTCCTAATCTAAGGCGGATTACGGGTTAGGCGGGTCAACCTCCAGGCCCATAAAAACTTTAAAAAATATTTTATATTTTTAATATTTTACTTTAGAGAGGTTTCATCAATCAAATGTATTTAGAAACATATATTTTAAATATAAATAGACACAAAACGAGTACTCATATTTGATAAAAAGTACTCTTTTTATTTTAAAATTATAATAAATAAAGATAATAAATTGACATAAAACTTGGCTTACATATATTTCTCAACCCGTGGGCCAACCCAAGCCCATCGCGGGCCTAGGCGGGTCAACCCGCGGTAGGCTTGAGTTGATAAAATTCTAACCCAATCCACTTAAATTATTTGACTCGACGAGTCAACCTGACGGACCCAACCCAAATTGACGGCTCTATAAACAAGTACTCAAATTCGATGAAAAGTATTATTTTTATTTTAAAATTATAATAAAGAAAAATAATAAATTGGCATAAAATTTGGTTTACATGTGTTTCTCAACCCGCGGGTCAACCCAAGCCCGTCACAGGCCAATCTACGTGGGTCTCAAGCCTAGTCGGGTCAACCTGCGATGAGCTTGGGTTGATAAAATTTCAACCCAACCTGCTTAAATTGTTTAGCGGGGTTGGCCAACCAACAGGCTCAACCCAAATTGATGACTCGAATTACCACACCCCAATCAATTAGGGCAATTGAGTAGTAGTGGATTTCAGTGAGCAAAAACTCACAAAATCGATTAGATGATCGATTAAGATGGCAATACTCAATTGACATCCAACACCAATCAATTTAGATAGACTTTAAATGACTGGGAGCTTCTCTAATCGATTGACACATCTATTTTTAGCTAAAATTGTCTGATTTGAGTCCATTAAGCTATATTTAGTCAACTTAACCATCCCTAACCTTATAAAATGCCTTAATAAGTATTTAAAGGAAATTTTCTTGATGAAAATAAGAAAAAAATTGTTAAAATACACTAATTTGGAGTTAAGCAGGAGGTTTGGAAACTCTAAATCATATTTTGTGTAATGATAGAAGTTATAACATGCTTTGAGGGGAGGTCTTCTTAAAAGGCATGAAAATTTTTTTATAAGGATGAAGAGACAATGAAGATTGAAAATTTTCCAATGTGCCAATAATAGAAGTTAAAGCATGCTTTGTTGGTGCTAATCGATTGAGTCAATCAATTCCTCTTGCTAATATGTAGTCCTCCTTAATCCACTTAGACTTTCCTTTATCTAATCTTAGTAAGAACTTTCCTTTGTCAACGTGTGACCCTCCTTGATCCACTTGGACTTTCCTTTACCTAACCGGAGTTATGACTTTCCTTTGCCAAAGTGCGGTCCTCCTTGATCCACTTAGTCTTTCCTTTGCCTAACCACCAGTTAGAACTTTTCCAGTTAAGTATCTGGTCTTTCATGACCTACTTGGCTTCTTCTCATATATTGTCCAACATATTGTTGAAACATCGAAACTCAAAGTCGAATTCACTTGAGATTAGCCAACCTTGACCCGAGGATGATTGCATCAACAATGTCGCTCTTTTTAATGTTTGACAATATGTTTAAGTTAGGCTAATCCATATTAGGCCAATTATTCATCTCATGTCAAAGCATGAATATGGATTTCTAACTTAAATCACATATTTTCTCCCCCTTTGAAACACGTCAAAAACTCTCCCCGAGAGTCAATTTGGTCAAAGTAACTCAATGAAAGTCTCATATATCTCATTGTATCATATGCTCACCCTTGAACATGTATTGTATGCTCACCCTAGAGCATTCATTTGTTTCAATGAAGATTTTTTAATCTTCCATTGTCTCTAATGTTTAACCTTGAGCATTCATTGCAATGAAAGTTCCCAATCTTTCATAAAAAAATCTAAATCATACTTTTAAGGAGAAACTCTCCCTCAAAATATGTTCCAAACTTCTATCATTGTACCAACAATGATTTGGAATTCCTAAATCTTTAGGAAATCCAAAATTGAAGTTCTGAGATTGAAAATTCAATATTGAAACTGTAAGTACCCCAGGATAGTTTTGATGGAATCAACCGAGTTAAGTTAGGTCATGTTGGTTTGATCCTTGTGTCTAAGTATGTAAGAACTTAGGAACACAAGAAGTCAAGCAAAAGACACAACTAATAAGAAGGATGACATGAGAAATGAGTTGATAGGCTCAGTGCATCTGAGGGATGAGGTGCTGAGGAAAAGTACACCGACGAATGAGAAGGATGTGTGTAGCACATCCGAGGGACGAAAAGCCAGAGCGAAAGACTACTTGAGAAGAAAGCGGAGTTGGGTTCGGGTGAACAAAATTTTAGATGGTCAGAGAATCACCCAAGTGATCAGAGCAGTAGCCGGACAAGTCAACTTTGAGTTGACTTATCTAAGCGCCCGGACCAAGTCCAGGCACTCGGACCAAGTCCAGGCACTCGGACCAAGTCCAAGCACCCAGACCAAGTCCAAGCACCCGGACTAGTCTGGGCGCCCAGACTAGCTTGAGCTAGTCGAGGCGCCCTTTTGGAGACATTGTAGTGGGGATAGAATTTGTGTCCACGTCAACAACATTCCAGGTGCTCGGACCATTCCAAGCTCTCAGGCATGGATAAGATACTTATCACGAAGCCGTTGTGGAGTGAATAAGGCACCACAATGGAGGCACCCGGACTTGGTCCAAGTGCCCAAAACCCACCTCACATCATCAACGGCTATATTTCGACTAGTGAGCTATAAATAGAGCACTGGTCCTCTTCATTCAAAACAATATTGGTTTATGAATTCTATACTTTAAATTCTTTCATTCTTCTTTATAATTCTGCGTTGTCATCGTTTGTAAGAGGCTACTCCACCTTTATTGAAGGAGAACTTCTAGTGAGTTGATATTTATCTTGGATTAACATCCTCACCAGTGTTAGGGTTGATTTGTAGCTAGAGAGGGGGGGGGGGGGTGTGAATAGCTCATCACGCTTGGTTTGCTTGCTTCAGTGTTGTTGATTTCAACGGAAAGAACTTGAAACAAGACTCACAACGCTAACACAAGGATTTACTTGGTATCCACCTCAAGAAGAGATTACTAATCCAAGGATCCACACACGTCACGCTCTCCACTATGAAAAATACTCCTTCTCGGTAACTACCAGAGGTGAAGAAATTTCATACAAACTCACACAACAAGATACAACACACGCAAGAAGGAAATACAAGTATATAAAAGAAAAACCTCTCCTTTCTTGACCTTGTTGTTAAAGAACGCCTCTTGAACCTTGGAAGTGTAGCAGCACTTATCCCCAAGAGCTTCCAAGAACTGACAGAGAGTGTCGGAGAAGATCGTGTGCGTTGGAAGAAGGCTCGAGTCAATTGCTGAGAAGAAAGCTCGCCACAACTTTATACACTGCGCCTCTAGGGCTCATAATCGATTGGGCTTGCTCCCAATCGATTGCCACGTGAGATCTACACGATTCCAACCGTCCAAAGCTCGCTACTTATGCAATGGTCATATCCCAATCTATTGGTCAATCGATTTGGGAGGCTTGGATCGATCGGTTGATCAATTCAGAGCGCCTCTGTGCTCTCGCTGGAAAAGCCTAAATCGATCAACTGATCGATTCATCTTTCTCGTGTCTGCACAAGAAATCTAGCCGCAATCGATCACTTGGTCGATTGGCGATGCCCAATCGATCGGCTGATTGATTGGGGAGGCTTTTGTGCTCACGATACAGGCTCCCAATCGATCAGCCGATCGATTGGGCTGTTGTTTATCACAACACTCTCCCAATCGTTCGACTGATCAATTAGGCTTTGGTTCAATCGATCGGTTGATCGATTGACCACCCTTGACTTGCTTAAATCAAGCTCAAGGGTTCTCAAATCCAACATCCAATCAACCGTGACCTGTTAGAACTCCTCATGCCTAGCATCGGGTCAACCTTGACCTACTGGGATTTCTTCACCAAGTGTCCAGTCAATCCTTTGACCCACTTGGACTTTTCTCCTCATGCCAAGTGACCGATCAACCTTGACCCACTTGGACTTACCATCTCATAGACACTTGGACATTCTTCCACTAGATGTCTGGTCACTCTTGACCCATCTGGATTTCCTTGTGGCGAGTATTCGGTGACTCCTTTGACCTACTTGGACTTCCCAACACCAGGTGTTCGGTCAATCTTGACCCACTTGGATTTCCACATGCCTGGTTTCACTCACCAAGTCTTTACATTTGCCTAGCTTCACTCACTAGAACTTTCACCTAACTTCACTGACTAGGATTTTCACACTGCCCTGCTTCACTCACCGAGACTTTCCATCTGCCCAGCTTCACTCACTAAGACTTTCACGTAGCTTCATTCACTAGGATTTTTACCAACTGCCTAACCTCCCGTTAGGACTTTCTTAGTCAAGTATTTGGTCAACCTCGACCTACTTGACTCTTCTTCATATCAAACTGGTCAAATCTTGATCAGAGGAGAATTACACCAACAATCTCCCCAATCGGATGATTACACCTACAATCTCCATATATTGTCAAACATCGAAACCCAAACATCAAGATTCAAGATTGAGCCAACTCAAGCTTAGTCAACCTGATCAACCTTGACCTAGGGGATATTGCACCAACAATCTCCTCCTTTTTGATGTTCGACAATACATTTAAGTTAGACTAATCTCATAGCCTCAACTTCTTCTTCATGCCAAATCATGAATGAGGGTTTCCTTCATTCTCTTCCTTTCCTAAAGGGTAAACTCCCCCTTTGGAAAATGAAGACCTAACTTAAACCATACATTCTCCCCCTTTGGCACACATCAAAAACTCTCCCCCTAAAGAGTTACTCATACATTGTTCACAACCTCGCATGTTGTTCACAACATGACAATGAAGGTCTCATATCCTTCATTGTATCCAATGCTCACCCTTGAACATTAAACCACTTCATAATGCTCATTCAGGAGTATTCACAACTCAATAATGAAGATATCCACTCTTCCATTGTTGTTCAATGCTCAACCTTGAGCATTTACTCTAACGAAGGTTAACCACCTTCCTTGGTGTCTGAAAATTAATTTTCATGTCCTTAAATAGTGGCCCCCCCTAAAGACATGCTCCAAATGTCTGTCATTGCACCAACAATGACTTGGAATCTCTAAACCTTTAGGAAACCCAAAACTTGAAGTTTTGAGATTTAAGTATCAATATTTGAATGTAAACCTCAACCTAAACTTCAATTTAGTCTACGTTTAACCAAACCATTCTTGTTTCAACAAGATATCACCCTTAAATGTATATAAATATATTCCAAGGGGTTAGGAATGGTTAACGAGGCTAAAAATGGCTTTAAGTGCTGAAATCAGACGTTTGCAGCCAAAATAAGCCTTTTCAATCGATTGAGCTTGGGACTCAATCGATTGAAGTTGTTTCAATAGATCCAGCGATCGATTCCGCGAGTTTTTATTCATAGAGAAACTGCTTGAATTGATCAACTAATCGATTCAGCAGCGTTGAATCGATTGGTGGATCGATTCTGTGAGCTTCTGCTCGTGAGAAACCTTATCTCAATCGATCGACCGATCGATTGAAGCTCTGATTTCCTGAAATCCAATTTTTAGTGAAATTCAGAAATACCATAAAAATTATACAAAATTCTAAAAATCATGAAAATTCTTATAGATATTATTTAAGGTATATACTATCATGGAAAAATATTTTTCTAAGAAAATACACCTTATTTTCAAAGATTGAAATAAAATTGGAAACTTGTAAAAACTTCAATGTTTCTTCCAAGTTTTGTGTCTGACTTTTCAATAATGATTACTATCAAAAGATAGCCTTCACCAAGATTTTTCAAAGTATATTTAAAATGATTTTTAAAACCAATTTCCAACCATGTTCTTTGGGCTCAATGCACATGACTTGTACATTAGCTTTCCCAATGATTGGAGGGCACTTAACTATGTATTTTGATGAAATCAAAACTAAAATGGATGCACTAAACCAACATCTTGAGTTTTGTTCATCATCCTAACATCTCACTTGTATCTAATGTGCACTAAAATATAAACAAGTCAACTTGTAGTCCTTGTGAGATGTAGATTTTGATTTTTTTTCCTAATCTAAGGGATCATGCATATCTATCTAGGTATTTTAATATGGATCATCCACCTAGGATGTCATTCGTTGATAAATGCCACTGTCCTTAATTGCAAGGAATAAAAATAATGCATGAAAATGATTTATGTCATACATCAAGATAAATAATTTTCAAAGGAAAATTTTCTATAGTTATATGATGTATGTATGATATGATATTTTAGTAAATTTTTTTTCATAATAAGCATGAATGCAACCTATTATGTCATGACATATGATGAGTAATCAAGCATGATGATCGTAATCCCTGGGTGGCTTCCTTATGAGCGATCGAAAGAAGTCTCCCTCGACGAGCCCTTGAGTGAATGCATTCATCATGATTTCGGATGAGACCGAAGGGATATCTATGGCCACCTAATTGAAGCGCTGAATATAGGCTCGTAGAACTTCTCTTAGTCTTTGCTTTAAGGAAAATAGGCTGACACTTGTCTTTTGGTAGCGTTTGCTACTCATGAAATGATGTAAGAAGGCTATTTAGAAGTCTTTGAAGCTTCATATTGATCTGTCCGACAGCCTTCTGAACCAGTGTTGCGCCGAACTAGAAAGTGTGGTGAGGAAGACTTAGCATTTCACTCCATCTGTATACTGGTGGAGTGTGGCTTCATTATCGAACCTATCTAGATGATCATCTAGATCGGTCGACCCGTTGTAGGACCCGATCGTCAATGGGGTGTAGTGCTTAGGGAGAGGATCTCGTAATATGTCTTCAGAGAACTGGCGGTTGATTCGCTCGAGAGATGTGTTGCCCCGAGGTGCCTTACCCTTCCGTGTGTCTCGAACGAGCGCTTCGCTTGAAGAAGATCCCCGCTCTTGGTTGGCTTAGGCTATCTCCGAGGGTGTTTGGAACAGTGCCCGATGAAAAGGTATGGGTGCGGGTGGCGCCTCTCCATGCGTGCCGATTGGCACTCTGTTCTACCCCCAGATAGCGAGTTGCTCCGGGTGGTCCTCCTATGATGTTAGGCCTCTTGCTACGGCCATTGCTTGCTGCGCTTGTCGATCGGCTAGCGCCTATTGTTGTTGCTGCTCGACTATTTTCTGCGCTCAGGCTTGCACGAGCAGGTCGAGCTCTTCTTGGGTGAGTGTCACTGTGTGAAGTCATCTAGCATCTTCCATCCTCTCAGCTTAGATGTAGGTTGTGTTCCCACAGACGATGCCAAATTTGATGTTGTCTGATAGTCGAGATGACGAAAGCTGGGGATGTGGCACTCCGGTTGACCGTATGTTGACTCCACACGACCCTACAACCATAACTATGTCAATGCCGAGCTAGGGAAGGGGCCCTCTGATGATGTGTGGAAGCAAAGTAACGAATAGTAGCAGCAACAGTAGATTCGTACACCTCAGCTGAAGCTTGGACCCCCCTTTATATAGGGCTCCTGAAGCACGTGTGCAGGCTGTTTGCGCGGGAAGTAGCAGACAATCAAACCTGAGTTTTGATAATGGCAAAGGATTCAAAGTTAAGGTTATTTGTAATCTAAGGTGTTTGAATGAGTTTATAGGAAAAGTCCTAAGATATCTTAGGTAAAAGTCCTAGCTGCGGTTAGGCAGGCAGAAAACCCTAGGAGGTGGTAACCCTAGGTCTTAGGGGGTGGTAACCTTAGGCGGAAAGCCTTGGCGGGTCGAGGTCTTTGGGAAAAAGTCCTAGAGTTGGAAACTCTAGGTGAAAATCTCGGTGTCGCGGATCGAGTGGAAAGTCTAGGCAAGTCATGGAGCGGTCGTCCAGCGGAAAGACCTGAAGACTCGGGCGCTGAGCAAAAGTCCAGTCGATCTGAAGGATCGAACTGCCATTAGGTATACCCTCCTGAGTGGAGTAGGTGAGGACGCGTTCCCCGTTGAGGGAACAGTAGGCATCGGTTCGACCTAAGATTTTCAGACAAAAATCCGAAGTCAGAACCGGACAGTTCGGTGACTGTCAGACATTTATATTTATGTTATTATTATGTGCTAACTTTGTGTTGCAGGGTATGCTTGGTATTTTAGGACTAACATAACTTGCAGGGACAAAAGAGCAAGTTTTACCTTGGATGAACAGTACTTGAGGCGCCCTCCATGAAGCTTGGAAGCGCCTCAGGTGCAAGGGTTGAGGAGTCTACGCAGCGGAGCTAGAGGTGCCTCAGACGACCTTAGAGGCACCCTCAAAGGCATTGCAGGTGCCCTCAAGAGGATAAGCTGCGAGAGTTGCGGATCTTATCCACGCTGTGAATCCGCCAGTGATGGAGGTGTTAGAGTGTATACTGAAAGCCTAAGCTTTTGTAAACATTTATTTTGAATAAAGAATCACATTTGGTCAAATTATCTACATTTGTTTGTAGTTGTTCAATTAATTTATATTGTAGATAACATAGTATGTGGTGTCACATACAGAAGATGATGTTATCAGTACCTTATAAATTATAAACAGTAGCTCACGACCAAAATGGAAAGGAACAAACCATTGGAAGATCGTAGTGTAATTAGGAATTAGTTTATCTTAACTATATAATTACACTAGTACACTTAGAGTGTATTGAGTAGGACCATTAGAGGTTGTTTCTTTTATACTGACTTTATAAAGGAACAAAGACCTCAGTTCTTATGGAAGTGTGTGCTCTTAATTCTAATATAATAACAAGCACATATATTTGATGTTTATTTCTTTAATTTATCAATGGGTGAGATTTAGTTCGATAAATCAATAAGCCCGATAAGTTGGGAAATGATATCACTTATAGTGTGTGTTGTTGATTATAGAAGGAAAATGTTTCCTAGTGATCTAGGTTGATAATGCCCCCAAGAAGAGCTCATAAGGATTGTCATGTTAAACCCTACAGGTGGACTTAGTCTGACATGACGATAAGGTTGAGTGGTACTATTCTTGGACTAAGACATTAATTAAATGAGTTGTCAGTAACTCACTTAATTAGTGGACATTCGACATCTTAAACACAGGGAGACTAACACACTCATAATAAGAAGGAGCCCAAAAATGTAATTTGGGATTGGTGCGGTAGTTCAATAATAGTTCTCTAGTAGAATGAATTATTATTGATAAAATTAAGTTGTGTGTTCGGGGCGAACACGGGATGCTTAATTTTATCGGGAGACCAAAACCAATTCCTCCTCTCGGTCCCTATCGTAGCCTCTTATTTATAGAGTACTATACCCACCTATACCCACCTTCATACCCATGTTGTAGGGGCCGGCCAAGCTAGCTTGAGGATCAAGCTAGGGCCGACCAAGCCTTGGTCCATGGGTGGCCGGCCCTAGCTTGAACCCAAGCTTAGGTGGCCGACCCTATTAAATTAAAAAAGAATTTTAATTTTAAAATTTTCATATGTGAAAGATATAATTTATTGAAGAGATTAAAAATTAAAATATCTCTTTTATAAGGTTCTATAAAAGATTAAAGAAAGAGATTAAATCTCTTTCCTTATTTGTAGATTGGAAAGATATTTTATTTTTCTTCTTTGTAAATTATTCACATGTTGAAAAATTAAAATTATAGAGATTTCTTTTTATCAACCATAAAGGGATTTTAAAGGGAAATTTTATTTTTTTAAAAATTTCTGAAGACAAATAAGGAATTTTAATTGTTGATTGAAAATTACCTTGTTTGCTCTCCATGAGGTGGTCGGCCATGATATGATCAATTAGGAAATTTTATTTAATTTTTCTTAATTAATTCATGTCAAGGAAAGTTAAGGAAATTTTATTGTAATTAAATTTCCTTATTTGCCAAAGCTAAGGATTATAAAAGAGGGGGTTTTGGGAGCCTTCAAGGTGAACAACCTCTATTATTTTCTCCCTCTTTTCTTCCTTGGTGTGGCCGGCCTCTTCCCTTTCTCTTCTCTCTATCCTTGTGGCCGAAACTCTCTTCTCTCTTGGAGATCAAGGTGTGGCCGGATTCTAGCTTGGAGAAGAAGGAGAGAAAGCTTGCATCCCTTGGATCATTGGTGGTGTTTTCTCTTCATCCTTGGAGGGGCTCTTGTTGTGGTCGAACCTTGCAAGGAGGAGAAGAAGGTGCTTTGGTGGTTTCTCATCTCAGAAGATCATTGCCCACACAACGTCCGAGGTTAGAAGAGGAATACGGTAGAAGACCTAAAGGTTTTTGCTTACAAAAGAAAAGGTATACTAGTATTTAATTTTCGCATCATACTAGTTTTACTTCTTTGTTAAAATACCAAATACAAGAGGCATGCGATTCTAGTATTTCGAATTTATTTTCGATGTTGTGTTCTTTTGTTTTTCTTTTCCTTGTGATTTGATTATTCTTTTTGGCTGACCTAAAGTTATTTAAGGAAATTAAATATTACCTTTCCTTAAAAGGCTTTGTCTAGGTGGTGGTGGTTGTTCCCATATCCAAGAAGGCCATGTGCCTCGCCATGCAGTCCTAGAAGCCAATTTTGGAAATTAATATTTAATGGAATTAATAACCTAGGTGATTTGGATCGAACATGTTAAGTTCCGCAGGAGATCCAAGTCTAAACCTAAAAGAACAAATAAATTAAACTTTGGATCAAACGTGTTAAGTTCCGCAGGCGATCCGAGTTTAATTTAAAAGAACACATGGTAGCTAGGAAAAGGTTCAGACCTTTGTACAAAATTTTTGTACAGTGGAACCATTAGGTTTTCCGAGTAGCAACCAACAGGAGGCGCTCTCAAGGGCCTTGAAGGTGCCCTCAACGACTTATATCATCCAGTCTCGACCAGCAGCTGAGGATAACACCTTCGAAGCAATCTTTCTTCAGCACACTGCTAATGAGATGATCCAGCTGAGCTACAATGAGACACCGACGACCAGAAGCTTCAGTTTTACAATTCGCTTTTGTCGGTATAATTTTCAATACAGATTAATTGTAATATTCATTTGTAACCTTTGCAAGATTATAGTTGTTGCCCAAAGTAAATGTTCAACGAGCATGAGCCTTGGAGTAGGAGTCACCTAAGGCTCCGAACCAAGTAAAAACACTTGGTGTCTTTCTGTGTGTGTTTTATATTTCCGCTGCATTTACTCGTTGATTTTTTTAAACGAAAAGTGAAAGCCATGAGCGCTATTCACCCCTTAGTGCTTTTCGATCCAACAATTGGTATCAGAGTGGGGCTGCTTTGATTTGGTGCAACCACCAATCAAATAATTTTTTGTAGTGATTTTTAGTTTTTTGGAGTAGATCGGAATCGGTATTATTGCCTCCTTCTGATCTAGTTTTTTCGTAATTGAATTTTTCCTCGAAGCTGGTGCAACACCACTTGAGTTCGGATTTTATTTCATTTTATCCCACACTACTAATCAAAGACCAAATCTTGGAACAAGTTTTTGTTTCTCTTTGTGTGCTAGATTCCAATGGCCCATCAAGAAGGCTATAGCACAGCCCGACCACTGCTCTTCTCCGGGGAAGACTTCAGCTACTAGAAGGGTCGAATGGAGTCCTACCTCCAAACTCAGTTTGAGGTATGGATGATCATCAAGACCGGCATTTCGCTCCCACTTGACGACACAGGAAAACTGGTATCATGCGAAGACTGGGACCCTAGCATAATAAAGAAGGTAGAAGCCAACGCAAAAACAACGTGTATCCTTTAGTGCAACCTTATAAAGGAAGATCTAAATCGAGTTGGCCCCTTCTCAAGTGCAAAAGAGTTGTGGCAAAAACTGATCGAGCTACACGAGGGTACATCAGACACGAAGGTAAGTAAGAGAGATCTCATTTTTAACAAATTATATATTATAAAGTTGTAGGAGGGTGAAACGGCAAGCCAATTGCATGCACACATCCAAGACCTCCTCAACGATCTCCATGCAATCAGACAAAAGGTGGAAAATAGAGACATAATTAGGTATTCACTCAATGCTTTTTCGAGGAATACCTTGTGGGCATCTATGGTAGATGCTTACAAGGTATCCAAGGATCTCTCTTCAATCAAATTAGATGAATTTTTTCCAGAATTCGAATTGTATAAACAAATTAATACATGTCCGACCGAAAAGGGTATAGCTTTGATTGTAGGTACAAGCAGAACATGCGAACCAAAAGCAAGACGCAGAACCGAACCGGAGTCAGAAGAAGAATCGAACTCAGACGATGACGACGATGAGATCATAGCTGAACTCGTCAACTTGGTAAGAAAGCTCTACCAAAAGAAGAAGGGATTTAACAAGGACATCAAGAAGGTGATCTAGTCTAAGGAGGCTCAACCAAGTTCAAAGGTGAAGTTCGAAGTAACCTGCTACGGCTGCAACCAAATGGGGCATATCAAAGACAACTGTCCAAATCAAAAAGATGCAAAAAAGCAAAGAAAGAAGAAAGCTCTGAAGGCAACTTGGGACGAGTCCTCATCAGAAGAGTCCGATGAAGAGCTCGAACAGACGAGCTTCCTTGCATTGATGGTCCGTGACCATATCAATGAATCCGAAAGCGAGAACAATTCGAAAGCAGAATCAGAGAGAAGCCACGGATTCATATCCGGTTCCGAAGGGCCTAACCCCACTGTAAGTATTTCTCAGTTGCATAACCTAGTCAATTATCTTATGCGTAAATTAGCTAGATCTAACGTTCGGATCAAATCACTTCTAAAGGAGGTAACAACCCTTAAAGAAGTGACTAACTTCAAATCCTTGGCTGACCCTATTCAGACTGAAACCTTGACTCAAGTCCAAAAGCTTGAGGAGGAGAATTACATCTTGAAAACTCAAGTCAAGGATTTGAAGATCACGTTGGAACGGTTTACACTGGGTTCCAAGAATCTTGATTTGATTCTTGGAAAATAAAAGGCTGTATACAATCGATCCGGACTAGGATTTAGGATAAAGAAGAAATATCATTCATATCTATCTCTTGTTAATAGAACAAATAAGAAATTAGTCTAAGCATGGATCCCCAAGTCAAACTTGTTTAATCAAGTTGGACTTTGTCAATATTGGATCCCCAAGGATCAAATTCATTACCTTGATAAACCATATCGAGGCTATGATCCAGGGGAAGCCAATAGGAAGACCATTTTTAGAATTGTTTATTGATTGTTGCTTATTGCTTTTACTGCACATGCTTAGATTAGGCTAGATAAGGACCCAGGTGTAATTTACACTTGATTAGTTAGACCTAGGGATTTCAAAAGGAAAATTAAATACTCAATTTCTTTGAGCAACTTTGTCTAAAAGTGGTGGATGATCCCATACCCAAGAAGGTCTAGTGCCTCACCACAGCCTGGAAGCTAATCTTTGAAATGTGTATTTAATTGACTAATTGAAAAACCTGAGTGTAACTTAAAATGTAAATTAATCCTTATACATAACTTAAATCAAAGATAAAATTAACCATCTCACAAAATTCATAAGGTTCCCTGTTTGACAATTTAGAAATGGGTGAGATGGACCTAGGTAAAATTTAGAATTGAATTAAAATAATTTTGAATTAACAAATTAACTTTAAACAAACAAATCAATTCTAACTTAATCACTTAAATAATTTCAACTTAATTTTTAACTTAATTTTTAATTAAATAATTTTAACTTAATCACTTAAATAATTTTAACTTAATTTTTAATTAAATAATTTTAACTTAATTTTTAATTAAATAATTTTAACTTAATTTTTAAATAAATAATTTTAATTTAATTAATAAATAATCTTAATTTAATTAATCAATTAATCTTAACTTAATTAATAAAAAAATATACTTAAGTTTAATCAATTCCTAACTAAAAATTGTTTAACTCAATAAAACTATCTGACAATCACCCATAGGGATACCATGTTTGATAACCAAGCCTGGGTGAGATGGAACACTAAGAGTTAATTTCAATCAAACTATCTTTCTATCCGTTAAATTGAATCAAATCAAATACTTTATGTGTAGGAACATAAAGATTTGGATCAATGGATGCTAGATAGTGGATGCTTCAGGCACATGATTGGAGATAGATTGAAATTCACTAAGTTGAAATTGAAGAACCTAGGGCTCGTCACATTTGGTAACAATGGAATACTCAAGGTAATCGGAACAAGTAATATCCAACTAAGTTCCGATTTCTATATATATTCGAAAAGTTTTATTAGTTGATCGATTGAATTTTAATTTACTAAGTATTAGCCAATTATGTGACTCAGGATACTTAGTCACATTCTCAAAATCTGAATGCTTAATTAAAAATATTGAAAATCCTAACATCACACTTAAGGGTATTAGGAAAAAGAATATCTATTCAATTGATCTACCAACCTCCTCACTTAAGTGTCTATTGACACAACAAGAGGAAACTAAACTATGGCACAGAAAACTGGGTCACACTCACACCAGACTCATTTCAAAAATGAGTCAAAATGGCTTAGTAAGATGCTTGTCCAAATTAAAATTTACCAAAAATTTAATTTGTAATGCATGTCAACAAGGTAAACAAACCAAATCAACCCATAAATCAACCAATTTAAGTAGAACTAACTCAATACTTGAACTTCTACACTTAGACCTGTTTGATTCACATGGGGCTAAGTCACTAAGCAAAAACCAATATTGCTTAGTAATAATTAATGATTACTCAAGGTTTACTTGGGTAAAATTTCTAAAATCTAAAGATAAAACCTATGAAATCTTTAAAACTTTTTGTAACTTAGTAGAAAATGAAAAAGATACTAAAATTAAAAGAATTAGAAGTGACCATGGGGGAATTTAAAAACCTACAATTTATTGAATTTTGTGAGATTAATGGATATAAACATTAATATTCATGCCCTAGAACCCCCCCCCCCCCCCCAACAAAATGGTCTAGTAAAAAGAAAAAAATAGAACCCTACAAGAAGCCGCTAGAACCATATTAAATGAATACAACTTAAATAATCAATTCTGGGCCGAGGCAATTAATACAGCCTGTTACATTCAAAATAGAATTCTAATTAATAAAATACAAAATAAAACTCCATATGAATTATATTACAACAAGATTCATAACTTAAATTATTTAAAAGTTTTTGGGTGTAAAGTTCATATATTAAACACTAAAGACTACTTAGGAAAATTCACATCTAAGTCAATCCCAGGAATCTTTTTAGGGTATTCCACAACCAATAGGGCCTATAGAGTTTATAACAAAAATACCTGAAAAGTTGAAGAAACAACTAATATAATTTTTTATGAAGAAAATAACTTACCTAACTTGATAAATGAAAATATTAATCAAAACACAGAAACTATTAATTCAAGAAATTTAGAAGATGATGTAGATATTCAAATAAAATCTAGTCAATCACAAGAACCAATTATTGACTCTAACATAAGACCATCAAGAACAAGTACCAATCACCCACCTGATCAAATTTTGGGTGATCCAACCATAGGAGTTAGAACTAGATCATCTTATAGGAACCTAACTCAGATAGCTCTCATTTCAAAAATTGAACCCAAAACTATAGAAGAAGCCCTACCTGACTCAGACTAGATACTAGCAATGCAAGAGGAGTTAGCCCAATTTGAAAGAAATCAGGTCTGGGAATTAGTACCCAAACCCAATAACAAAATCATAGTTGACACCAAATGGGTATTTAGAAATAAATTGGACGATAAGGGTGAAATTGTAAGAAATAAAGCTAGATTAGTAGCTAAAGGGTTCAGTCAAGTAGAAGGGTTAGACTATGATGAGACCTATGCCCCCATAGCAAGACTTGAATTCATTAGGATACTGCTAGCCTATGAAGCACACAAAGGATTCAAGTTATTCCAAATGGATGTAAAATCTGGCTTTTTAAACTGATTTATCAAAGAAGAGGTATATGTAAGTCAACTCTCAGGATTTGAGGACTTGGACCACCCGAACCATGTTTTTAAGCTAAAGAAGGCCCTATATGGAGTAAAGTAAGCACCTAGGGCTTGGTATGAACGATTATCAAATTATCTAATATCTAAAGGTTTTAAACAAGGTAAAATAGATCAAACCTTATTTGTAAAAACCTTAGAAAAAGATATTTTTATAGCCCAAATCTACGTTGACGATATAATTTTTGGTTCAACCAACACTAAATTTCTAAAAGAATTTACCAAATTGATAGAGAGTTAATTTGAAATGAGCCTAGTAGGAGAACTTAACTTTTTCTTAGGATTACAAATTAAACAAACCAAAGATAGAATTTACATCTTTCAAATAAAATATGCCAAGGAATTAATTAGAAAATTTGGAATGGAAAATTCAAAAATTATAAGTACTCCAATGGTTACAAATGTTAAAATTGACTCTGACTTAGAAGGAAAAATCAGTAGACTTAAAATACTATCGAAGTACGATAGGAAGTCTACTCTACCTAACTGCAAGTCGACCGTATATCATATTTGCAGTAGGTATGTGTGCAAGATACCAATCTTGTGTAAAAGAGTCATATCTAACAAATGTTAAAAGAATACTTAGGTATATTAAGGGAACCCTAAATGTAGGACTTTGGTACCCTAGAACTTACACCTTTGACCTAATCAGCTACTCTAACTCAGACTATGTCTGGTGCAAATTAGATAGAAAAAGCATAAGTGGTAGCTGCCAATTCCTAGGTCAGTGCCTAGTAAGTTGGTTAAGTAGAAAGCAATACTGTGTTGCTTTATCCACTACTGAAGCTGAGTACATAGCCTTAGGAGAATGTGCATCTCAACTATTATGGATGATGCATACCTTAAAGGACTATCAACTAGAATATAAAAAACACAAAAATCTCCATTGATAATATAAGTTCAATTAACTTAACCAAGAATACAATTCACCACTCAAGGACTAAGCACATAGAAGTTAAACACCACTTTGTAAGAGATCATGTAGCTAAGGGTGACATTGTGCTTAACTACGTTGAGTCCAAGTCAAACTTGGCTGACATTTTCATTAAACCCTTACCTGAACTCGAATTCAGTGCACTTAGAAGGCAAATAGGGATGTGCTTAATAGAATAAGGGTTTTTTTTCTTCATTTGCAATTTCAAAATACTTTGAATTCAAATTCTAGGAAAAATAATTTTCAAAATTCCAATTTTTTATTAGTTTTCAAAATTTGGACTTAGCTTAGGAATTTACCCCCTAGAAAGCATGCACCTCTAGCTTCAGCTAGAGCATCTCACAAGCACACTAGGATTATCTTGCTTGTGTATGACAACACTTAGAATGGAGTGAGATGTATAGGGTACTGGCTAGACTTCAGAATGCTTATATCTATGTATCATAGTAAGTCTGGGCAATAAATACCAAATTTATCATTAATTAATTAAGTTAAGTTATCCTGTCTTAGTCAAATCTAACTGGATCACTGACTTAACTTGATTAACCAAGTGAAAGCTATTACCTTTTAGGCAAGCAGCCAGTAGCTAATGGTTAGACATTTGGATAAGGAAACTAAGTATTTAGTTTGAATTTTTTAAATACTCATGCTTGGATTTTAGGACTTTGGAAAAGAAAACTAAGTTTTTATTTAACAAAATTGTCTTACACTTTTTGATTCTAAGTGAAAGTGGACTTAGCTAAAGTTATACAAATTGATACTATTTAAGCTAAGTACTTTTCAAATTTTAACTAAGTAAAATTGCTTTTTGAAACCCTAAAGTGTTTCTTTTTGAAAAATTCCTCACTACAAGAAAAACCCTCATAGACATCGGCGGAACAATAGCGGGTTTAAGTAAATTTCGATGTTTTTGAGTATTTTACACCGGTTTTTCCAAAAATCGGTGTCTATGAGCATAGATTTTCGCTCATAGATATCGATTTTTTTAGCCGATGTCTATGAGCACCTTTTTTTTGTTAATAGACATCGATTTTAACAGCAGTTTTTAAAACTCGGTGTCTATGATAGCTTCCTTATTCTATCTACAAAATCAGATAGTAAAAAACCATTGTTAAAAGTGGTATTAATGAACCAAAATAAAATAATTTAATTTTCCCACCAATATTTAGCCAAAATTTGCAACACTTCACTCTTCCCTCTAAACCTAAACCTATATCGCGTCGTCCACCGTATACCGTCGCAATGCTACCACCACTTTCCTCCTCGCCGCTGGCCGTCCGGCCATCTCTCTCAGCCTCATCTCCCTCTTCCCCTTCCAAGATCGATGCCCCTTCCTCTCCCGATCAGGATCAACACACGATGCCCTTGCTTCTTCGTCCAACCACACTGCATCTCCTCCAACTCCTCCCTTTGGGTGAGAAGAGGAGCCCTTCTTCGCATTGCCACCGCTAGAGTCCTTCTTCGCATTCTGGTAATTTTTCCTTTATCCATCGTCGCTACTGAAGTCCTTCCTCATCTTCGATAGTTTCATCTTCTTGATCTATTGATTGCAAGTGTTAATTGATTGATGCATGCAATGTGTTTGATGAATTTCCTCAAACATTACCCTGACTTGATTTTATCATTTTTGTTTGCTAGATTGAGGAGTTGTTATTTTCTGTTGCTAAGTTGGTTTTATGTATTCCTTGAACTATCAAGTTTCTTTCATATCTATGCTAATTCTTTTCATATACCATGTTTTGAGATGGAAAAGGTGGGCGAGGGTGAGGATTGAGATGGACGACTACGCAAGGGAGATGATTGAGCTCAAGACTCTGGTCACCCGCACCCTTGAGAAGAAAGGTGTCCTCGCCAGGATTAGGGTTTGATAGCTACCCCTCGCCCTTTTTTGTCGTCCCCCTAACAGTTTCTCGTCTTCTAAATTCTAATGCAAAATTTCTTTCTCTTGTGCTTATTGATTTGAGAACTAAGTTTGTTTACCCTTTCTCTGTTAAGTTTGTGTTTTCCCCCCAAATGCATGACTGGATTTATCCTGTTGGAATGAATGAATGGGTGATTGGGTCTCCAATCCTTCCGAGGAAAATATTTCAGTGGAAAATATTTACAAATTACAGCTTTGTAAGAAATCTCTAATATTATGTAATTTTTACTGGATTTTTGCTCTCTATGCTTGATTAGGCTCTTCTACAGAATCATTACTTCTCTATTTATTATTGAAACAAGTGTGTGGAGCCATTTTGAAGTTTTTTAAGGAACTTGGAAGCCAATCGATCCAATCATGACCATCTTAAGTTGGATTTCTGAAATTTGTGTAACCTTTTACATCAACAGATGTGTTATTGAAGGAATTTAGTTATTGCCTTCTTATTCCATGTCCCAGTTAGTGGTTTATTTCCCGTCATGCAAAACTAATTGGTTGTATGAAAAATCAAATAAGTTTATACAGAAAGTGTATGCTGCGGTGCATTCTGTGCGGTTATGTGCGGCACAAACTATTCACTTCATCCAAGCTAGCGCAAAAACGTGTTGCACTTACACATCAGCAGTGAGGGGAAACAAAATGCGCTGCAACCCTAGCCGTCGCGACTCCGCGAGTCTTCTCCTGCCGCCGCAGCGTTCACTAAACTACCGACTCCTCTCCTCTCCTCGTCGTGTCCCTCTCCTCCCTCTACGAATCCCTAACTAAAGCAGCGCCGACTCCTCGCCGCCTCCCTTTCTCTTGCAAAACCCTAGAAGAAGCAGAGCCTTCGGACACGCACTTTCTCTTGCAGCGAGACTGCTCTCACAGAAGCTCGGGCGCGAGGGATTCTCTCGCATCTGATCTCCCTCGACACTAGGGCATTTCTCTTCAGCGGCGTTCAATCTTCCTTCTCATTAGTCTCCCACTCATCAGCAGTATTCCAGGTGATGGATCGATTTTCGCTCGACTACCGTACTTGATTTGTTCCTATGTTCCATTTGTATCCCTGATTTTTTTTTTCTGTTGCTTGCACGCGTTATTTAAATTGAGGATAAATGCATTGGTTTTGGAAGCAAATGTGATTAAAATTGTGAAGTTCAGTACCTTTTGATCTTTTAGAATATGGAATTCCCATCATGTAATGGTTATCTGCCAAAAAGAAATACATCTATAACTGTAGAATTCAAATTCCAATTCATGATTCCTTTTATTTCAGGCATGCTTTGAAAAAATTGAATAGGTTCTTGCTTCTATAAAATTTTTTGTATTTCTAATTTCTGTACTAACTTAAAACATAGTTTTTTTTTCTCTTAATTGTAGGTTGTTGCATTTGTCACTTTCTTCAATCAACAATAGCAACATTGAGGGCCTTAGAGGTGAACTACTAGGTTTCTTCATCATTTATTTTCAACTACTAGGGCCTTAATTTTTTTGTCACTTTCTTCATCATTTATTTTGATTGTATGTGCTATAAATACCTAACACCAATTACCTGTAGTATTTCTTTACATTTTTGACTCTTGGAGAGTCTCTAAATTTAAAAGGATGTGATATACAACAATTGCCTTCCATAGAGGTTAATGGTGGGATACAATCAATATAGTCAAAGATAATAGTTGAGTCTTTGGAACTACTGGTTCAATTATTGTTGATTTACCTGGTGTCAATTGCAATTACAATAATGGTGATTATAATAGTTGTTACAACTAGTGGTTCCATTATAATCTTTTTTCTGCTCCAATATATATATCTCCTTGTTTATATGAGAATGTGCTATGGAAATTGAAATAATAAGAAAATTCTAAGTTGAAAGTCCTATGGAAACAATACAAGGTGTCAATTTCATGTTTAACTTAGATGATGTTCTGTTAGGATATGATGCATCTATATCAGAATCACTTTTGTTTTATTCTGTTAATTGGAACAGTTTTTATTTATATCATGCCTATGATTTGATGTTGTATCTATATCAGAATCACTTTCTTTTTTATTCTGTTAATTGAAATAGTTTTTATTTATTTATCTATTATCAAATAAAATGCGAGGGTGCCTAGAAATGGAAGAAAATAGAGTTGATGATCAAGAATTCATTCCCCAAGTTGCAAATGATCGAAAGTCAAAAATTGGAATGGAATTCTCATCTCTAGAGGATGCATATTCGTTCTATAACCAATATGCACGAGAAGTCAGATTTAGTTCAAGGAATAACATGAGCAGGAAAAACAAAATGACAAATGAAGTGACATGGAAACAAATTGTATGCTTTAAAGAAGGACATACAAATCTAATGTGACACAATAAACATCCAAACCCTGATCAACAAATAAGGGAAAGAGCACGTGGCACAGTTAGAACGGGTTGTAAGGCAAATATTACATTTGTCAAGAAACAGATGGGACCGGATTGGGTTATCTGTAACTTTATAGAAACTCATAATCATCCGCTCTCGACTCCATCAAAGGTGCATTTGCTACGCTCACATCGTAGTGTTTCGGCAGCCAAAAAATCATTGACAAAACAATTTTCAGAGGCTAATGTACCAACTTGTCAACAAATGTGTTTATTAGAGATAGAGTATGGAGGCCCTGAACGGGTAGGTTGTACAGAAACTGATATTAGAAACTTTGAGAGAAATCTAAGGGATGAACAAAAGGGTATTGATGCTAAGACACTTATCGAGTTTTTTACATCTGAGCAAGAGAAGAATTCAACTTTTTTCTTTGCCTACGAGACTGATTCAGATAACAAATTTAGTAGGTGCTTTTGGGCTGATCATGTATCAAGAAGGGCATATAGTATATTTGGTGATGCTATTGTATTTGATACAACTTATAACACCAACAAATATGATTTGATTTTGGCACCATTTGTAGGAGTTAATCATCATCATCAGACAATTCTTTTTGGTTGCAGGTTTCTTAGTGATGAGAAAACTGAGTCTTTTGCTTGGTTGCTTACAAAGTTCTTAGAAGTCATGCCTAAAAGTGCACCAAACATTGTCATCACTGATAAGGATCCTGCAATGACAAAAGCTATTGCACAGGTTTTGCCTCAAACAGTGCATCGATATTGTTTGTGGCACATATTGAACAAATTCCCAGAAAAATTAGACCCTTTGACTTTTCGAAACCATTATCACAGCATAAAGAACGTCATTGCAAATTCTACAACACCTGATGATTTTAAGAAGTCATGGGAAGAGACTATCAAAGAAGCTAACTTAGAGAAAAATGATTGGTTGTCCTTGATGTATCAATTATGACACAGATGGGTGCCAGCATATTTTAGTCATGTATTTTCTATAGGAATGTCAAGTAGCCAAAGATCTGAAGGGTCACATGAATTTTTCAAGAAATATGTCTCAAATAAGAACTCATTAATGGATTTTATCACACGTTTTAATAGAGTACTGAGACACCAAAGATACAATGAGTTAGTTGTAGACCATATTGATATGAATGAAAATCCCAAAGTTAATACAACCTGGCTAATGGAAAGTCAAATGGTTAAGCTGTACACAAAAAAGAAACGACTGGAGTTTCAAAGTGAAATGATCGAGAGTCATAGTTATTATGTGCAACAGACATGTACAGGAGTTGCCTCAGCAGTTTACCATGTGATGAAATTTCAAAGTTCCTCTTCCTCAAAATCAAGAGTGCTCACGCATGACAAACAAAGGGATTGAGGGCATTCCATGTAGACATATGTTAGCTTTTTTTCGTATCAACTAAGTGTTTCATTTACCTGATATGTATATACTCAAACGATGGACGCGATATGCAAAAGTTGGAGCAATATATGCTTTCGGAGAGCAAAATGTCATTGATGATACAGATTCAAAAAGATATTTGATGTCGAGGCACTCGAGGTTATCCTATAAAGCTTCAGTGTTAGTTGATGATGCATCTTTGAGTAATGAGAGGACAACCTTCTTGGAAGAACAATTTGATTATATCTACAATAAAATTCAAGAGATGTCCATTAATACAACATGCAGTGATAGAAGTCAAAGAAAAAAAATCCATGGATGAGACACATGATATTATTGATCCTTCTGTAGTAAGAACTAAGGGATGTGGGAAGAGATTAAAATCATCAAAGGAGAAATCAACATCAAATTCTAAGCATTGTCGTAGATGCGGACATCGAGGAGTGTCACATGACAAGCGTAACTGCCCCAATTTGCAACGAGGGTATGTGTCGATTCAATTTTTCATTTTTATTATATTTTTTATTACAAATAAACTTATTTTATTATCTTTTGTATATGACAATATACCAATTATCAGATTAATTGAAGATAATAATCTTATCAGTCTTGACAACAGATATGAACCGGATTTGGGATCTATAGCCGGTACTATCAAACTTTTTATTTGTTAAATTATAGTGGTTTATTTTTTATTGAGATAATGAAATTAATAAATTGTGTAAAATACCATAAATAGGCGAATATTAATAAGGGAATTTTCTGAAATTTTTGGAAATTTTTCGGGAATTTTTTGGAGCTCGTATGGACGAGTTTACGGGGATAAAACGGGGCCCGGAAAAGCCTGTTTTGGCTATCCCATTTAAGCGAGGAAATGTTTATAGTTACATTTCCTTTTTCTTTATTTTCCTTATTTGTTTCTTTTTATTACATCGCCGAAAGCCCTACGTGCCCGAGCCCCTCACCCGTGCCTCTCTTCTCCCTCACTCCCGAACCCGACGCCGAAAAAGCCCTAACCGCCGGCGCTGGCGGTTTCTTCCCCCGTGTCCTCACCACGCCTTTCTTCTTCTTCTCTTGTGCCCTAGAGAGCAGTGAGCCACCACCGCCGCTCCTCCCCGTTGCACACCGCGAGCCGACCTCTCCTCTACCCGTCGCCGCTGTGCCCTAGCCGGAAGCCGACGACCACGGTTCCATCTCTCTCTGACGGCCATTTTGTTGTTGTCCTTGCTATGCCCTAGCGCCGGCAGCCGACCACAGTGCCCTAGCCTTCCTTCTGCTGCAGCCGCCACAGGGAGCAGTGATGCCGCCTTTCCTCTTCTTCCTGTCCAAGCGCTGGTGACGTGCGAGCACAGCCGAGCAAAGCCTTCACATTTCTCTAGCGCCATCCTCCTTCCCTCTGTGCTGCCGAGCCGACTCTCACAGCCTACTTTCGTGCCCTAGTTGGGTGTACTGTCGCCGTTGCTCCTTTGCACAGTGCCGCCGTCGTTCGCCCTATTGCCGGCCAGCCGAACCCTAGATCGTTGCTTGCTCACCTGGGCCCTAGTTCCCTACTGCTGAAGCCTCTAACCCGTGCCCTAGTAGTGAAGTCACTTGTTCTAATTCCAGTAGCAACCATCTCTTGTAGTTGGGTCATGTGCTAATTGTTTTTTTTGGATTCCGCCAGCAAGGTTTTCAGCTGTGTCAATTGGAAATTCTTCGACCTTGGATTTAAAAGTGATACATCCAGATTTAGGTGAGTTTTGAGGTGATTCCATTCTACATTGAGTTTCATTAATAGTAATGGATAGTACTAGTTGATTAGTTGATATTAGATTGATAAATGTATTTGTTGTATTCCATTTGGATAAGTTAATTGATGATCCAATTGAGGTTTATAAAGTGGGTTTGTATTTAAGTTAGATTTCAGGGATTCGATTTAGCTAATTAATTTGTATATAATTAGCTAAACCTGTATGTCATGTTGATACAGGACTTTGACGCGAGACGAGTATCTCGGAGTCGGAATTGGACATTTCTTTTCTCGGAGGCGAGTACTTTTGACTTATTGTCTTTGATATGCATAGTAATGAAATTAACAAGTTGCATTAATTATGTTCCTCATTTGTTTCGGTTAATCACTACTCGATTACCTGTTACCTGCTTGACTGATTGTTTGTTTTGCATTTCGTGTTGTTATGTACTTGATTACACATGCTCATAGGGGTAGTGATATAACCATGTTTCACCATATTCAGGACCTAGGTTTGATACCTTATTTGATCAGGGTACTTTGATATGATTTATTTATTATGGTGCACATCATTATATGTCCATAGATTGGTTTAGTATATTACCATGCTTAGTGTCATGCACCATTCGCATGATTGCATGCTGTGTGATAGACTACTCCATTATTGTCGAGCACATCGCCAGTTTCATCACTGTTCGGTGCTCCGTTGTGACGCTCATGGGTAGCGTGACACAGCGTGGTAGCACGTCAGTTTGCTCTTTCGGTGCTCCGTTGATCCGCTCATGGGTAGTGTGACGCAGCGTGTAGCACGTTAGAGATCCCTCCTCGTCATAGTGTACCGGGAGATGAGAGCATTGCGCTCCCCCATTTATGATTTGGGGTAGGAGTATGTATGTACTCCGACAACATCCCGTCCTCTCGGTCACTCATCAGGAGTAGTGATACAGAGTGCACGGTTGTCACAGCCCTACCCACTTGGTCCCACTTTTGTTGTGAGTTGGCTGACTGGCGTCAGGGGTGACCATGACATTGGCATCATATGCATGATGCATTTATTGCTTGTGTTTGTGTTTGTTGCATTTATATGATGCACATTGTATGGATACCTATGTTTGACATGCATACAGGATTTCTATACCTCTCGGACTGCTTGTCTTTATACCCAGATCCTGGTTAGTACAGTATTCTCCTGTTTACTTCAGTTTGCATTTACTTTTATTACATCAGGAGAATGTACGCATAATTAGTGCTAGGTGTTATTTCCTTACTTTGCATATCAGTTGTACCTGCTGAGTGTTGGACTCACCCCGCCTTCATTGTTGTTATATTTCAGGATGATCCTGTCAGGAGAGAGTTCTAGTTGCTGGTCCCCTGAAGACCCCGAAGACTTATGGATCTTTTGGTTTTGTTTTGCTTCTTATTTGACCATGGTTACACTTGGTTTTATTTGATACCTGGATATCGTATGGATTGTACTTGTCGATGAATTTTTTATTCGATGTGTTTTACTACATGCCTGCCTGGACGGCAGAAGAGGTGAGTTTGTCAGATTTGAGCTTTACGAGTGTAGTTGAGTATGGTTGCTTTCGAGTCATGGTATACTGATTTGTTTATTTCTTATTAAACTGCGTGGAATGCCTGTTTGATGTGTTTTATTATTGTTATTATTATAGCCGCATGTGGCTGAGGTATATGGATATGTAGAAAGTTTCAGATTGTCCGTCGTACAGGGGAGATGCTGCCGAAATTTCTTCGGACAAGGACTCCTCCGGGGCGTGATAATTTATTTGGTATCAGAGCCAAGTTTTACGATCGTTGTTTTCATATTTTGGATATTTGGGATAACCTGATACCAATTTATATGGTATTAGAGCGCCAAAGTTTGGCGATACTTGTTTGATTTTCGTGTGTTAGATTTTTGAGATTTATCTGATACCAATTTATTGGTATCAGAGCAGGGTGTGATACCTGCTTTTAGTATTCTGGATATATTGTGCTAGCCCAAGTTTGCGAGTCAAACTGGGCATTTTCGGATTTTCGTTATGGTTATGTTTCGGATTCCCGTTTAGGATTTATGTGGATTTCCGGCGATGTTTCTCATTCGGAATTTTGAGGTCAAAATGTTGGGGACTGGACAGGGATGGAACATCTCCAGACGGCATATAGGTATGATGTCTAATTTTATAGTTTATGATAGGTATTAGCATTCTTTATGTAGTACCTGTTTGGTTGTTGTAGCACATATTACATGTGATGGGTTAGCCATTGAGCATGGTTGACCTTAATAGAGATCAAGGATTATAGTCTCTGGTGATTTTTCTTATCATACCATCAGTAGTTTTAGCTTCTGTTACTACTAGTAGGAGATGGAGGCACATACCAACCTCTACTATTGTTAACTGGGTAGTGGATGATACTTACATAATTCCTGTTGATTTAGTCAGTAGAGTTTTTATACTCATATCTTTTGGATATTAGGGTATCCGATACGATGAAAATTATTCATTTGGGAGTTACCATGTTTGATCATTGTTGAGAATGGTTTGAGGTTGAGGGATATTATGAGATCAGATATTGTGATATGTTGATTTCTAATGATTTATGAGAGTAAATGTTATGTGGTTGTCTGATGATCTATTACTAGATATTTGTTTTGATGATCTATTAGTGGATAACTATTTTGATGATCTAGTATTTGGGTTGTCGTTGATGGTGACATAGTGAGTGTCATGTATGATGTTCATAGGTTTGCTGATTATAGTTGGTGATCAGATTATAAATTGGGTGCTAGAGAGTTTACGGTTGAGTGTGCTTATAAGATTTTAATAAATCTGGTTAGTTGTGATTAGTTAACAGGATGAAAAAAAAAATTGGTTGATATTTGCTTCCTCTGATATTGGACTATGTGGATAAATAATGATTTGATGTTTTGAATGCTAATTTGCCCTCATGGGGAGTAGAGACTTATTCATTTGATATTATGTGGGCTGATATTTTTGGAAAAAAAAATGAGGGTGTCTTGATGATCTTGAATTCTGACTTTTTATTTTGGGTCGTACACATTTATACATATGGTATTATGTGGGTTGACATTCTCTAGTTTGAGTTGATGTAATTAATGTTGAATTGACCCATGAACTGATTTAGTTATTTAACAATGTAGTATACCATTTTATCTTAGTTAATTTTTATCAGTAAATATTGATTTACTCTTATTAGATCGGTCAGTAGAAGACTGATTTACGTTTGTCGAGTTCGGTAGTCGTGGTTTGATATACCTTAGTTGCTTGTGGATGATTAAGGTATTCTTGATTAGTTAGTAGATGAATGATTTAGTTTTGTTGGTTGATCAGTAGAGGATTTCCATACTCTATTTTTAGAGGTTCGAACTTTTAGGTTATTTGTGCTTAGTTATGTGTCTAGAGCACATTTGAGTACATGTTTTGTACTGACGTGGTAAGGACTGATTTAGCCATATATCATTGTCGGCTTGGATAGTTTATAGAGGATCTATGTATCCTATTCCATGAAGACTTTGACCATGGACTGTATATACCCGGTTGGATGACTCAGAAAGTGCATTGGGATATGTGACCCCGCTGATGTAAGGAAGTGTAGAGCTAATTGCTTAACACTTATGGGATACAATCGTTACTAGTGTATATTGGAAGAGTACATTTGGATTTAAGATGATAAAATTTTTCCCATTAGATATAGTCTTGGTAGTGTATGACATTGGCTTGCAATGTTATATCATGGTGTGTATATCTTTCTTGTCCGATATTAGTTCCTTTGAACCTAGAGCAGGGTTGTTACTGGATGATTAGGTTGCTTTATTTTGGGTTGCTTTTGATTGATGTATTCATGCTTGATACATATGCATGAATTTTGTTTAGATATACCTGTAAACCATGAGTGTTGGTAGCATAAGGTTGGTCTCTTTGATTGAGCTGGTATGCTGATTTTGCATGTCTATGTTGCATGTATATTATGATTGTTATGTGTTGTAGGAGTCCTATGGTAGACTGCCCATTTGCGAGTAGTATATGTATCCATGTTCTGATATGGTTTGTAGGTTCCTTGTAGATCATGGTTATGTAGTTCGATGTATGTATCTGAATGTATTATTGAAGATATCTTGTCGATTAAATTCGAGTTGTGGTATAAGTACATCTGTGGTGTTTTGATGGAGGTATCTTGTCGATTTAATCTGAGTCGTGATATGTACATGTGTGTTTGGTGTGGTATCTGAGGTATCTTTTTGATTATGTTTGATTTGTGATATATGCACCCGGGTTCGGTATGCATTGTTGGAGGTATCACGATGAATTATACCTATGTTGTGAGTATGTGTGGTGTGTACAAATTGGGGATTATGTCGATCATTACATATGTTGTATGAGCAAGTGTGTCAGGTGTATTGTTGGTAGTAGCATGATGATTCTACTTATGTTGAATGCAAGATGTGGAGTGTCTGCATTATGTCATTTGTTGGATTAACCCGTCAACTAATTCTCCTATCAGTGGATGACCCACTGGGATGCTGATAGAGTTGACTATGGATTTGATTTGTTTACTAGGTTGTTTATACCTTTGGCTGCCCACAGTGATATGTGGTTGAGTGATCTCGTGCAGCCTCTAGTTGGATAGTTAGGTGCCTTGGACACTTATGGATCGTTTGTGGTGGAGCGGAGCTCCCACATATACATATTTCGGATTGCTTGTAGCGGAGCATTGCTTCCATATCTATTGCAGATACATGTTATGGATTATTTGTAGTGGAGTGTTACTCCTACATATTGAGGATTTCTTGTGGTAGAGCGTTGCTCCCACATATATGGTATTTTCTGTGATGGAGCGTTGCTCTCACACTGGAGGATCTATGCTTAGATGATTTATATCGTTGGTGATCATATTTCAGACTTAATGTCAGGGATCTTATGGTTAGAAATGTCTATGATACGGACACTATGTGTCATGATGTTACCATTAGGGTTTGGGAAGCCTTAGATGTTTTCAGAGACTTGATGATTTTGGTATTCCCAGGATGTTTGGATCGGTTTCCATTGTCTTTGTTGACGATGTTGTGATCTATTTCGGATCCACGGTGAGTCACGCACATCATCTTTGTATAGTTCTAGAGATGTTTCGATGGAAACGTCTAGATGTGAAGATCAGTAGTGCGTATTTTGGTTGTCTTCTGTGAGATGTTTGAGACACACGGTAACCAGTAGGAGTATACCGTGGTTCCACAGGAGATCGAGGTTGTTACCATTGGGAGTAGACGGAGTCTATAGAAGAGGCTCGCAACTTCCTTTGTTTGGCTCGATATTTCCGGAGATACGTTGAGGGTTTCTCTCGGATTGCTATGCCACTTACACGCTTGACCAGGAAAGGCATGAAGTTCACTTGGACTGAGGATTATGAGATCAGCTTCTAGGAGCTGAAGTGGAGACTAGTGTCGGCTTCGATTTTTAGTTTTTACCTTCTGGAGAGGACGGATTTGTCCTCTACACTGACGCGTTTCTACAGGGTATGGGTGTTGTTCTGATGCAGCACGGTAGAGTGTTCTCATATGCTTCTCGATAGTGGAAGGAGCATGAGAAGAAATACCCAGCTCATGATCTGGAGTTGGCCGCTATTATTTTTGCCCTGAAGATTTGGCGGTAATACTTGTATAATATTACATTGAGATTCGCACTGACCATCAGAGTCTCAAATATCCGTTCATTCAGAAGGAACTTAATCTTCGACAGAGGAGATGGATGGAGTTCCTGAAGAATTATGATTGTACCATTAGCTATCACCCGGGAAAAGCTAATGTGGTTGCCGATGCACTTAGCCAGAAGTCCAGAGGGACTTTTAGTCTGCCATCGAGTTGTGGTCACAGACTTGATTTAGGGTTTCTCTGAGTTAGACCTTGAGGAGCAGCGACAGACCGAGCAGGGTATTCTTGTTACCATAGTTGCTCAGTCGTCGATCAGGACGAGAATCCGTGAGGCCCAGTTGTTGGGACCTCATAGAGCTCAGCATGAGGCAGAGTTGATCCGTATTATTAGACGGAGGATGTTAGAGGCGCAGGATCGCCAGAAGTGTTATGTTGGTCGGAGACGCAGACTCCTAGCGTTCTCCATTTGCGACCATGTATTTCTACGAGTTTCACCCACGAAAGGGGTGAAGAGATTTGGCCTCAGAGGTAAGTTAGCTCCGCGATACATTGGCCCTTTCGAGATCTTGGAGAGGATCGGAGCGGTAGCTTACCGGCTGGCGCTACCACCGTCCCTAACAGGCGTCCACGATGTATTCCACGTATCTATGCTGCGGAGATATGTACCTGATCCGACGCATGTGCTGACAGATATCCCAGTTTCCCTTCAGCCTGATGCTACTTATGAGGAGGTTCCGGTACGGATTCTCGACCGGAAGGAGCGTCAGTTGCGGAACAAGACTATCTGGTATCACTCGAGGAGGCAGCAACATTCGGATGAGGAGGCTACTTGGGAGCTCGAGGATACGATCCAAGCTTGATACCCCCATCTTTTCACTTGAGGTATGTGATTTAATTTACCGTTCAACATTTATACTTTATATCTGTTGTTTGTATTTGCTGATGGTAGATAACGAAATTTGGGGATCAAATTTTTATTAGTGGGGGAGAATGTAAAATACCGGAAATAGGCGAATATTAATAAGGGAATTTTCCGAAATTTTTGGAAATTTTTCGAGAATTTTTCGGAGCTCGTATGGATGAGTTTACGGGGATAAAAACGGGGCTCGGAAAAGCCTGTTTTGGCTATCCCATTTAAGCGAGGAAATGTTTATAGTTACATTTCCTTTTTCTTTATTTTCCTTATTTGTTTCTTTTTATTACCTCGCCGAAAGCCCTGCATGCCCGAGCCCCTCACCCGTGCCTCTCTTCTCCCTCACTCTCGAACCCGACGCCGAAAAAGCCCTAACCGCCGGCGCTGGCGGTTTCTTCCCCCGTGTCCTCACCGCGCCTTTCTTCTTCTTCTTTTGTGCCCTAGAGAGCAGTGAGCCACCACCGCCGCTCCTCCCCGTTGCACACCGCGAGCCGACCTCTCCTCTACCCGCCGCCACTGTGCCCTAGCCGGAAGTCGACGACCACGGTTCCATCTCTCTCCGACGGCCATTTTGTTGTTGTCCTTGCTATGCCCTAGCGCCGACAGCTGACCACAGTGCCCTAGCCTTCCTTCTGCCGCAGCCGCCACAGGGAGCAGTGACGCCGCCTTTCCTCTTCTTCCTGTCCAAGCGCCGGTGACGTGCGAGCACAACCGAGCAAAGCCTTCACATTTCTATAGCGCCATCCTCCTTCCCTCTGTGCTGCCGAGCCGACTCTCACAGCCTACTTTCGTGCCCTAGTTGGGTGTACTGTCGCCGCTGCTCCTCTGCACAGTGCCGCCGTCGTTCGCCCTATTGCCGGCCAGCCGAACCCTAGATCGTTGCTTGCTCACCTGGGCCCTAGTTCCCTACTGCTGAAGCCTCTAACCCGTGCCCTAGCAGTGAAGTCACTTGTTCTAATTCCAGTAGCAACCATCTCTTGTAGTTGGGTCATGTGCTAATTGTTTTTTTTTTATTCCGGCAGCAACGTTTTCAGCTGTGTCAATTGGAAATTCTTCGACCTTGGATTTAAAAGTGATACATCCAGATTTAGGTGAGTTTAGAGGTGATTCCATTCTACATTGAGTTTCATTAATAGTAATGGATAGTACTAGTTGATTAGTTGATATTAGATTGATAAATGTATTTGTTGTATTCCATTTGGATAAGTTAATTGATGATCCAATTGAGGTTTATAAAGTGGGTTTGTATTTAACTTAGATTTCAGGGATTCGATTTAGCTAATTAATTTTTATATAATTAGCTAAACCTGTATGTCGTGTTGATACAGGACTTTGACGCGAGACGAGTATCTCGGAGTCGGAATTGGACCTTTAATTTGTCGGAGGCGGGTACTTTTGACTTATTGTCTTTTGATATGCATAGTAATGAAATTAACAAGTTGCATTAATTATGTTCCTCATTTGTTTCGGTTAATCACTACTCGATTACCTGTTACCTGCTTGATTGATTGTTTGTTTTGCATTTCGTGTTGTTATGTACTTGATTACACATGCTCATAGGGGTAGTGATATAACCATGTTTCACCATGTTCAGGACCTAGGTTTGATACCTTATTTGATCAGGGTACTTTGATATGATTTATTTATTATGGTGCACATCATTATATGTCCATAGATTGGTTTAGTATATTACCATGCTTAGTGTCATGCACCATTCGCATGATTGCATGCTGTGTGATAGACTGCTCCATTATTGTCGAGCACATCGCCAGTTTCATCACTGTTCGGTGCTCCGTTGTGACGCTCATGGGTAGCGTGATGCAGCGTGGTAGCACGTCAATTTGCTCTTCCGATGCTCCGTTGATCCGCTCATGGGTAGTGTGACGCAGCGTGTAGCACGTTAGAGATCCCTCCCCGTCATAGTGTACCGGGAGATGAGAGCATTGCGCTCCCCCATTTATGATTTGGGGTAGGAGTATGTATGTACTCCGACAGCATCCCGTCCTCTCGGTCACTCATCGGGAGTAGTGATACAGAGTGCACGGTTGTCACATTCCTACCCACTTGGTCCCACTTTTGTTGTGAGTTGGCTGACTAGCGTCAGGGGTGACCATGACATTGGCATCATATGCATGATGCATTTATTGCTTGTGTTTGTATTTGTTGCATTTATATGCTGCACATTGTATGGATAGCTATGTTTGACATGCATACAGGATTTCTATACCTCTCGGACTGCTTATCTTTATACCCAGGTCCTGGTTAGTACAGTATTCTCCTGTTTACTTCAGTTTGCATTTACCTTTATTACATCAGGAGACTATACGCATAATTAGTGCTAGGTGTTATTTCCTTACTTTGCATATCAGTTGTACCTGCTGAGTGTTGGACTCATCCCGCCTCCATTGTTGTTATATTTCAGGATGATGCTGGTCCCCTGAAGACCCCGAAGACTTATGGATCTTTTGGTTTTGTTTTGCTTCTTATTTGACCATGGTTACACTTGGTTTTATTTGATACCTGGATATCGTATGGATTGTACTTGTCGATGAATTTTTTATTCGATGTGTTTTACTACATGCCTGCCTGGATGGCAGAAGAGGTGAGTTTTTCGGATTTGAGCTTTACGAGTGTAGTTGAGTAGGGTTGCTTTCGAGTGATGGTATACTGATTTGTTTATTTCTTATTAAACTGCGTGGAATGCCTGTTTGATGTGTTTTATTACTGTTATTATTCCAACCGCATGTGGCTGAGGTATATGGATATGTAGAAAGTTTTAGATTGTCCGTCGTACAGGGGAGATGCTGCCGAAATTTCTTCGGACAAGGACTCCTCCGGGGCGTGACAAATTTTCTTTATTTTGCGGGCTCAAACAACATGAGATAGGATGTTGTAATTATCTATGGTTGGTATTCATCTATTTCCTTTCTAATAAATAGTCTTGTTCACTGAATTCCTAGTCTTTAACTAATTGTCTTTCTAACAAATTATCTATGCATATTATCATACCATGCTTAGTACACTAATGGTCCACTTGGTTTACATACTATCTTTTTTTTACGTTGTTTCTTGATGTACATATTTTTACATACTGCTGCCAATTTCTGCTCATGTACTATTTACTCTTCTTTTGATTCTACCTTCATGACCTTCATTCGAACATTTGATGCAACATGGTCCAATAGAAGAACAATCTCTTGAATTGATGGGCAAAAAAACATCCACTGGCACCACTGAAAACTCATGTTCCTTTATGATTTTCATTATCAACTGATAGCCTAAAGCATCCACTGACACCAATAGTTTAGTCCTTAAACAATGATTGATTCGTTGCAGATTGATTGGTGGCATGGTTTTGTCATGATAATAGGAATCTCCCTAAAGAAATTAGATGTTCTTCACATTTCAAGCATCTTTGTGCAATCAGGAATAAGCAAAAATAAAAAAAGACTTTTATTTAAGAAAAAAGAATATTTTATTCAAAGTGTAAAGTGTCTGCCAACTCGATCACATTATTTTTTGTTGCCTCTGCATAAATAGATCAATTTTTATAGAAAGATACATCGTCTTCAGGATATTCTATTATCCTGTTTTGTATTGATTATTTTGAACTTTTTCATTGAGTTTATTGTGGCATAGTTTTATCTAACGGCATATGCATATTGCTATATTCATATCTAGTAATTGCTTAGTCTTATTTGGTTTTTACAGGCATGGGAAACGGACAACTGATTTTGCTATAATGGGAAACAGACAGTTTATTTTGTTGTAATGTTAGCATGGGAAAGCTGATTTTGTTGTAATGCTAGCATTGGACACCTGATTTTGTTGTAATGTTGGCATGGGAAAGCTGATTTTGTTGTAATGCTGGCATTGGACACTTGATTTTGTTGTAATGTTGGCATGGGAAAGCTGATTTTGTTGTAATGCTGGCATGTGACACTTGATTTTGTTGTAATGGGAAATGGACAGCTGATTTTGTTGTAATGCATATTGCTTATTTGGTTTTTAACTGTGTTGTAATGGGATGCTAATTTTGTTCATATTTAAGGCATAATTCTATTTTGTTCAACTGTGCTTATTTGGTTATCAAGTTTATAGAACTTTTAATCATCCATTTCAATGGCCAGACTTCATTGTCTGGCTGTAGTAGGGTTATCAGACAAACCAGTTAATGACCAGTAATATCTAGGAACATAAAAACCTAGAGTAATTGTTGTGTGCTGTTGTTACTATACATTTTCTTTTTGTAATTATTTTATGTACAGACATTATTGTGGTATTCTTCCTCACTGCATGCTTGTTTCATTCCTAAATCAAGAGAGTAATTAAGAGAGTCAACTAGTGATGTGAGTGATAGGACCGTAGATGAATGCATAACGATAGTCCATAGTTTTGTGTTTTTCAATTGCACATCAAACATAGAGCTCTGAATTTTGATGAGTTTATTGTATCTTTTTGGTTGTAGTGGCTATGGAAATGTAGGGTTGTCAACTGGCTACAGTTGCTCAAGGTTGCAAAATCTCAATCCAGGAGCAAGTTGCGAGGACAAACCCTATTCACTGTCAGGATGGTTCAGTGATGAGGGCAAGCTTATCTTGATCCTTGTCATGCTCTATGGAAGGTTGAAGAAATTCAGTGCAGGATGTGGTAAATCCTGGAAGCTATATTGAGGGACACAAAATTATGACTCTGAATACGATTAATTAGCTAAATGAGAAGATTAGATTCTATATGTAACGAAATTGTGTAATTAAAAGCTTCTCTTTTTTAATATAACTGATTGCTGTAATACTTTTATGAGAATTTTTTATTATACCCCTTGTACAGATTTTGTTTTTTGTTTTTTTTTCATTTTTGGTTCAAGATATCCACTCTACTGCTGTTTATCCTAATCCTCTTTAATTTGTTACACGAGCGCACGTTACCTCCAAAATATCGAACAAAAAGTGGAAAAAAAAGTTGAAAATCCACTTTTTATTTTAAAATCGTGCTTTTAACTTTTAAGATGTGTTGGCATCATTAGGTTGTAGGAGGAGGTAGTTAAATATAGTTGATTGCAAGTTGATTTTTAAAATAATTTTGCTCATCATAAAACTATAGTTTCGAATTTTTTTTTCATGAGTATTTCAATTCTTATCCTGAAATACAACTATCATTGTACTGTATCATGTGATTCAAATTGAAATTATAACACCAAGAGCAAGGAATGATAATAATATACACGTTGAAATTACAACACCAATATTATTCAACAATGTTTAACAATATAAACTAACAAACCAAATTTGCATTGAGAATTACAAGCATTTAGCCCGTTACATTACAACACCAATATTACTTAACACTAACTAACCAAATGAACTAACAACCAAATCAGGATTATCACTAAGAGAATCAAGTCCACCATCACTAATATCCAAATGAATTTTGGCACTTTAATTATTCCTGGATTATGTCCATGAGATGCATTGTGTTCAATTTCAATTGTGAACGATGAACTAGTATCAGTAGTTACCCACTTTTGTCATCCGTGTTGTCCGCATCTATAATACTGTCTTCCAGGATTCTTGATTGATCTAGAAATACATTGTAACAACTCAAATTTCTCCATTTCGAGTCCCAAAAGTAATTTAAAAATATTTAAAAATGTTATAGAAAAATTCTAGAGATTTTTAGAGTATTTTTATGTAATTTTTGGAGGTCGTTTGGTATTTTTACTAAACGAAAGAAGTTTCAACAAAAAAACGTTCAAGTCGAGATTCGAACCATGGACCTCGGACCTGAACTGAACCTTAACAGAGTCAAGCCAGCCAACTGGTCCACACCTTTTTTTGTGAACAAATATGGAACGGAATATATATATATACGGTAGTTAGGAACATTTTAAATAAAATGAGAATAAAACGCTTGGCTAAGGATTCGAAACCACGACCTTTGACTTGGCCAAATCGCGGTTGACCAAGTGTGCTAGCGGGCGTTTCTTAATAAAAAAGGAGAAATATTCTATTTAAGCAGTAGTTAATGAATAGAGAATAAATAGAAAGAAAAATGGTTGCAGCCGAGACTCGAACCCGCGAGTCGCGCCTTAAGCAGAACGCAGCCAACCAATGGTGTCAGTGGCTGTTGTTAATTAAGGAAAGAACGGATTATATTTAAGGTATAGTTAGTAATAGAAAACCTAGTTATTAAGGGATTAGGTTTTCTCTCTCGCTGAAAACCCGATTCTTCCTTCCCCTTCTCTCCCGATGGCGCAGTTCTTCACAGGCAAAAACGCTGCGAGCGTCTAGGCGTCTCCGGTGGCCGGCGAGGGGCTTTTCCGAGAGGTCCTCACACCATCGAGCTCCTCTCGTCAAGAAGAGACGCGGGCACAAAGGAATCGCCGAAGTTTCAAGCTCCACCCGAAACCCTAGATCTTCCTCCTTCGGTTGTAAGTCCAAGGAAGCATTGTAAGTACTACTCACCTGTGGTAGGAGTTGCTCCGAATATTTGGATTTCGTTTCCTTGCTTTCAGATTTTGCTGTGCCGAGTGGAATCATATGCTAGGGCTTTTCTTTCCATGCCCTGTTTATCTAGTCGAATTGTTAAGGTTGGGACCTTGCTAGAGGATTTATTTGGGTTCTTGCTAAGAATTTGTTAAGAGTTTAATAGGAGTCTTTCTTTTAATTGCTAGAGAAATTAGAGGTTGCTCATGCTATTTGTATTGCTCGATTTAATTTAGTTGCCTTTCCTATTAGCAAGTGTAGAACCGAATTATGCCTTTTCCTATTAGCAAGTGCAAACTTAGTCTAGCTTCTTTAAGCAAGTGCAGATTTGTCTATGATTTAGTTTTGTTTTTAATAGCAATGCAAATTTAGCCTGCTTGGTTATTTTATAAACATGAGCAGTTTGTGATTTGTTGCTATGTGAGCATGTGCAGAATTCACCTTTACTATCAGTAGAAGCAACCTTTTGTTATACTTTGCTTAATTGGAAATAATTCAACATGGCACGAACAGTTTGTATTAAGCATGCTATATCAGATTTGATTGAGCATTTAATGTGTATAAACAACCTGATAATTCTAACATCTTAAATGTTATTATTCATCTTCCAGTTCCATGCCATGTTATTATTTTGAGCAAGTGGTGACATGACAAATGTTATTATTCATTCGGTGTCCCTGCCATGGCCTAATGCAGCAGCTTTATTCTCTGATTTCCATGGAGCAGTATCATTGCATGTCTAAGACTACACTTGTATATGTTAAGAACGTTAAGTGCTTGGATTTGTTCTGCTGTCACAGTGTGTTTAAGAGTGTGGTTTAGTTTCGGGTTTCTTTGAGCTTGGTCTAAGTATACCATTTTGGATTTCTTACAGCCCTTAAGTTCAGCATTTAAATTCAGGATTTCTTGATAATGAACAACTCTCTAATTTAAAGCTTACAGTTTAGTTTCTCAGCTATTTTAACAAGCATGAACAACCATGTATTTTAGTGAAATGATTATGTGTTCCATTAAATCCTTTTGGATTATAAGTAATAAAAGACCAAGGTTTCAAATTGATCCTAAATATCAGAAGTTTAGGATTAACAGCACACTAAGTGCTCAAAGAGATGCCAAGGCATTTTATATTAGAATTATTTAAAGATAACAAGTAATTTAAAGTAAGAGGCTAGTACCCGACTTCCGAGATTGTCGTTAAATAAATCCAGGTGACCAATTCCGAGGTCTTGGCCCTAGTAAGACCGAGGTCTTTACCCTCATAGGACTGGAGGCTCGCTACCTCAGTCTCTATTAGAGAGCGCGCATAAGATGGTACTAAGCCTGGGCCCAAGAAAAGACAAGAGCAAGAGAAATTAAATTAAATAATAATTTCTAAGTGTAAGACTATAAGTATAAGACCATAAGTATTTGGGACAAATGAAACAAGCTTCATATATGTTTAGGATTAGCAAGTGTAGCTCTTATAATTCTAAACACACAGTATCAGTTTTCATTTGTTTTCTTTATGAGTTTAATGAGCATGATTAGCTTTATTTCCAACATGCAGATTTATTCTTGTATATCATGAGTATGCAGTTTATTTTTGTGTTTTGCTATAGATGAGCATGTGTAGCTTTTCTTTTTTTAGCACTTCAGTTTTGGCAGCCTTTGCATCTTATGCACTTTCGAGTTTTTTGTGAGATAGATTAGTACTTACTAAGCGTTTCGCTTATAGATTTATTTTTCTCCTACTGCAGATAAAGGAAAAGCTAAAGTATACGAAGGAAGGCGACAAGGAGATGCATGAGGGGAGTGTGATGTCTGGACTAAGGGAGAGATTTGGGAGCATTATTAAGTTATTTTGAGTTTTGGTGAAAACATTTGAGACTGTATTTTTATTCTAGGTCCTTGAGATTATATTTGGGTTTTAGATTGCATGTTATGATGTAATTGTTAGTAAGTTAGTATTTTTGATGCTTTCATGAGTTATAGTTTTGATATGTTTCTGTTAGTATAGTTATGTTATAAATGCATGTGATGTATGTATTGGATTTTAGTCCGCCGAACAGCAGATACTCTGTCGATATTTTAAGTTTTCTAGAAACATTTAGTACAGCTTACTACACTAGTTATTTTAAGATTATTGCGTGAGTTGGTTGATATATGTTCCAGCCGCCTGTGGCAGATGTATATAGTGCTTGTATCTCAGTTTAAGGTCACCGGTACAGGGGAGACTCTGTCGAAATTTTTCGGTAAGGACTCCTCGTGGTTTCGATCACACCGGTTAAGTAAAGTTAGTAGTTAATTAAAAGTCATCCTTAGTGAGTAGTAGAGTTGTAAGAAGGGTGGTCGTTATAGTTGGTATCAAGCAGTTCCCATTCTCCAGCATCACACACATCAGCATCATCCTTGCCGTCTTCAAGTAAGAAAGTATTTAAGTTCTTTTTTTATTGCTTTCCTTATTATTAACTGCAATACAGAGTATTTGCTTATGAGTGCTTTAGTAAGATAGAAGTTTATCTTTCTTTATTCATACATATGTTTGTTTAGAAAGGATAGAGAACATATCAAGCCTTTTCCTTGCATAATTAGAGGTCAAGAAGAGGACATCCCCGTATCGTTCATACTGAGAACCAAGATCAGGAGAACGAAGAGCTTAGATCAACTGAGTCTAATCTCTCTGAAGTTGTTGCCCAACTCCAGAGACAAGTAGTAGAGCAGCAATAAGTGATTGCCAATTTGATAGCCAATCAGAAGTCAGCTCCTCCCACTCCCCCAACCATCAATGTGGAGACCCCAAAGGTGACTGAAGTCCCATTAGTTGCTCTGGAAGTCGCCACAACACCTAGAAGACAAGAAGCATACCTCACCCAGTGGCTGAAGCTGAAACTAGAAAGCTTCTCAGGCACGACTGAGCCTTGGGATGCCCAGGCTTGGTTCAAGACACTTGAGAGCACAATGGAGCTTCTTAACTGGCCAGAAGTCGAGAAGGTTAAGTGTGCCTCTTTCTGCATATCTGGAGATGCTCGTATATAGTGGGAGAGAGTTAAAAGTAAGAGAGCAGTCAACCAGATGAGCTGGGCTGATCTCCAGTCAGAGTTTTGCGAAGAGTTCTTCCGCCAACGGATCACCAATAAACATTATAAGGGGTTTATGGAATTTAGACCAGGTGACCTACCAGTAGAAGAAGCGGTCAAAAGATTCAACAGACTAGCTCGTCTTTGCCTAGAATTAGTAAGTACAGAGAAAGAATGAGTTAGACTAATGCTCCGAAGGCTGAAACCAGAAATAACACTTAATGTGAGTGATGAAACTCACCGACCACAGATTGATGAAGAGCTGGTCAGCAGGGTATTAGTGAGCACTATCTGAACAGCATCAAGGCACAACAAACGCAACACAAGTCAGTCAAGATCGATTACATGACAGTGGGGAAACAGGGACCCCAGTCAAGTAATCGGAACTAGAAGGACAAAGATAGCAAGAAAGACCCAAGCAGGAAGACGTTCGGGTAGTCTATGAATATCCAGAGGTATTTCTAGAAGAGCTACCTGGACTACCTCCCAACAGAGAAGTGGAGTTTGAGATTGAATTGGTTTCTGGTATCGGTCCAATTTCAAAAGCTCTGTACCAAATTTCTCTAGTAGAGCTAAAAGAGTTACAAGAACAATTTTAAGAGCTACTTGACAAGGGTTTCATCCGCTCTAGTCATTCACCCCGGGGAGCTCCAGAGTTGTTTGTTAAGAAGAAAGACGGATCCATGCTAATGTGCATAGATTTTAGAGCGCTGAGCAAAGTAGCAGTTAAGGACAAGTACCCTCATTCCAGAATAGATGATCTATATGATCAGCTAAAAAGGGCAATAATGTTCTCTAAAATAGACCTGTGCTCTGGGTATCATCAATTGGAAGTGAAAGAAAGTGATACACCCAGAACAGTTTCCAGGACCAGATCTGGACACTACAAATTTGTAGTCATGCCTTTTGGAGTGACTAATGCACTTGCAGTCTTGATGGACTTAATGAACAGAGTGTTCAGAGAATACCTTGACAAATTTGTCATCGTAATCATCGACGACATTCTAGTCTATTCAAGGACCCTAGAGGAGCATGACACGCATTTGAGAATAGTACTGCAGACCCTTCAGCAGAAACAACTTTATGCTAAATTCTCAAAGTGCGAGTTTTGGTTAGATCAGGTGGCGTTTCTGGGTCACATAATTTCTAAAAGAGGTATTCAAGTAGATCCAGCCAAAATAGAAGCGGTCAACAACTGGAAGAGACCCAAGGACGCCAGGGAGATCAGAAACTTCCTTGGTATAGCTGGGTACTACAGGAAATTCGTGGAGGACTTTTCCAGGATAGCCTCTCCACTAACAGCCCTCACCAGAAAGAATAAGAAGTTTAAATGGTCAGATAAATGTGAGCAGAGTTTCCAAGAGCTCAAGAAGGGACTGACCAGTGCTCCTATTCTGACTGTTCCAGAAAGTGACAGGAGTTTTGACATCTACAGTGATGCTTCCAAGATGGGCTTAGGAGCTGTACTCATGCAGGAAGGAAAAGTGATAGCTTATGCTTCCAGGAAACTCAAAGATTATGAAAAGAACTATCCCACTCACGATCTTGAGCTCACAACTGTGATCTTTGCACTGAAACTCTGGCGACATTACTTGTATAGAGTCCAGTGCAGAATCTTCACAGACCATCAGAGTCTTAAGTACTTCTTGTTGGATCGAGACCGCACTAGAGGGGGGGGTGAATAGCGCTCGCGGCTAAATTATACGTTTATCGGAATCGTGAAACTATCGGAGTTAAAACACACAGCGGAAAGTAAACAAACACACAGAAAGACAAGCTATTTACTTTGTTCGGAGCCTAAGACGACTTCTACTCGATGGCCCGTGATCCTTGATCGCTTCCGGTGGGCAACAACTATAAGCTCGATAAGAATTACAAATTACAACGAAAGTATTAAAATAACTTTGTACCGACAACTTAAGAAAGAAGAAAATGGAGCTCCGGGTCGTCGGAATGTTGCAGCAGCACTTCGGAATGACTTTGTTAGCAGCACGTTGAAGACAGAAAGCCTGGAACTTGATTAATAGAAGTGCTGGTCGATCCCCCCTTATAAAGGGTGTTCAAGGCGCCTCCATGCTTCCGAGTCTTCCGCATGGATCAAACTTGATTTCGTCGAACTTCATCCCTTTAAGGCGCCTTATCCCCTGTTCAAGGCGCCTTTCCAAGGTGCCTTATACCCTCATGAAGGCGCCTCCATTGAAGCTTCGCAGCTAGATCAGCTTTTGCACCCGAGGCGCTTCCAAGCCCCATGGAGGCGCCTCGGACACTGTTCATCCGAGGCAAATCTTCGTTATTTTGTACCTGCAAGACATGTTAGTCCCAAACAACATCTTGCAACACCAAGTTAGCACAAAATAACAGTATGAATAATAAAGAATGTTTATGACAGTCTCCGGACTGTCCGGATCTGACTTCGGATTTCCGACCGGAAACCCTAGGTCGACCCAACGCCTAGTATTCCCTCTACGGGGAACGCGTCCTCACCTACTCCACTCAAGAGATTTACCTGATGCCAGTCCAATCCTCCAGACCGACTGGACTTTCCGCCTAGGGTTACCACCCCCTAGGACCTAGGGTTACCGCCCCCTAGGGTTTTTCTCCACCTAGGGTTCCCACCCCCTAGGACCTAAGGTTGCCGCCCCTTAGGGTTTTCCTCCACCTAGGGTTACCGCCCCCTAGGACCTAAGGTTGCCGCCCCTTAGGTTTTTCCTCCACCTAGGGTTACCGCCCCCTAGGACCTAAGGTTGCCTCCCCTTAGGATTTTCCTTCACCTAGGGTTACCACCCCCTAGGACCTAAGGTTACCCCCCTTAGGATTTTCCCCTGCCTAACAGCAGTTAGGACTTTCCTGAAACCTTATTTAACCACGTTAGATAACAAGGGATCTTAACTTTGAATCCCTTTGCCATTATCAAAACTGAGGTTCGATCGTCGGATGCTTACTGCACCAACACTTCTTCACTCAGAAGGACTTAAACATGAGACAACGTAGGTGGCTAGAGTTGGTCAAAGACTATGACTGGGAAATCCTCTACCACCCAAGCAAAGCTAACAAAGTGGCGGATGCACTAAGCAGAAAATCCAGTGCATCCCTGATGTCTTTGTCATCATTAGCCCTGCCACTGCAGAAGAAGTTGTCAGACTTTGGACTTGAAGTTATTTATGGGCAACTCTCTGCATTGACCTTAGAGTCAACCCTGCTTGAGGATATACAAAGAAAGCAAAGTGAAAAACCAGATATCCAGAAGATCAAGTAGGGGATACAAGAAGAAGATACAGAGTTTCGAGTATCAGACAGTGGAGTTCTTTATCAGGGAAACCGCTTTTGTGTCCCCAATAATGAGGAATTAAGAAGGAAGATTTTAGAGGAAGCTCATAGTACACCCTACTCCATGCATCTTGGTTCTACCAAGATGTACCAAGCTGTGAAACAGAGGTTCTGGTGGTCTGGACTCAAAAGAGATGTAGCTAAATATGTCAGTACCTGCCTGACATGTCAGAGGGTCAAAGTAGAGCACCAGAGACCAGGAGGAGTTCTACAACCTCTCCCAATATCAGAGTGGAAGTGGGAAGACATATCTATGGACTTCATAACAGGTCTCCCAAGAACCACAAATGGATATGATGCAATATGGGTAATAGTGGATAGATTGACCAAGTCTGCCCATTTCCTAGCCATCAAGGTGTCCTATTCTATAGAGCAGTTGGCACAACTGTACGTTAAGGAGGTGATCAGACTTCATAGAGTTCCTAAATCTATTATTTCTGAAAGAGATGGATGCTTCACCTCACACTTTTGGGAGTGTATTCAGAATGCACTAGGCACCAAACTCAAGTTCAGCACAGCTTTCTATCCTCAGACTGATGGACAAACAGAGCGAGTAAATCAAATCTTAGAAGATATGCTCAGAGCTTGTGCGCTAGATTTCAAGGGAAGTTGGTGCAAGTACCTATGCTTAGCTGAGGTTGCCTACAACAATAACTATCAGGCCACCATCAAGATGACACCTTATGAGGCGTTGTATGGCAGGAAGTGTAGATCACCCATTTGCTGGCAAGAAGCAGGTGAAAGAAAAGAAATGGAAGTGGAACTGGGCATTCAGACAGAGCTAATAGATGAGACTACTCCGGCTATCCAGAAGATCAGACAGAGGATTGAGACTGCCCAGAGTAGACAGAAGAGTTATGCTGACACGCGCCGTAGGCCACTTGAATTCCAAGTAGGGGATTCAGTTTTTCTTAAAGTCGCTCCTATGAAGGGAGTGATGAGATTTGGCAAGAAAGGCAAATTAAGTCCTCGCTATGTAGGACCCTAGCTGATCACAGAAAGGATTTGGAAAGTAGCTTACAAGATGGACTTACCACAAGACATGTCAGCAATACATGATGTGTTTCATGTCTCCATGCTAAAGAAGTGTCTCCACGACCTTAGCCAAGTGTTTGAGCCTCAGTCAGTGCAGATCCAGGAGGATCTTAGCTATGAGAGCAGACCTACACAAATAGTGGATAGAGAAGTTAAGAGACTAAGGAATAAAGAAGTACCACTAGTGAAGGTCATCTGGAAGAACCAGAAGCACGAGGAAGTCACTTGGGAACGTGAGGACAGTATGAGACAAAATATCCAGAACTATTCTAAGTACGAGAATTAACTTTTTATAAGGTATGGAGAATTGTAACAACCCAAATTTATCCATTTCGACTCCCAAAAGTAATTTAAAAATATTTTAAAATGTTATAGAAAAATTCTTGAGGTTTTTAGAAATTTTTAGAGTATTTTTATGTAATTTTTGGAGGTCGTTTGGTATTTTTACTAAACCAAAGAATTTTCGACAAAAAAACGTTCAAGCCAAGATTCGAATCGTGGACCTCGAACCTGAACCGAATCTTAACCGAATCCGGCCAGCCAACAGGTCCACGCCTTTTTTTGTGAACATATATGGAACGGAATATATATATATATGCGGTAGTTAGGAACATTTTAAATAAAATAGGAATAAAACGCTCGGCTGAGGATTCGAAACCACGACCTTTGACTTGGCCAAATCGTGGTTGACCAAGTGTACTAGCGGGCGTTTCTTATTAAAGAAGGAGAAATATTCTATTTAAGCAGTAGTTAATGAATAGAGAATAAATAGAAGAAAAATGGTTGCAGCCGAGACTCGAACCCGCGAGCCATGCCTTAAGCAGAACGCAGCCAACCAACGGTGCCAGCGGCTGTTGTTAATTAAGGAAAGAACGGATTATATTTAAGGTATAGTTAGTAATAGAAAACCTAGTTATTAAGGGATTAGGTTTTCTCTCTCGCCGAAAACCCAATTCTTCCTTCCCCTTCTCTCCCGACAGCGCAGTTCTTCACGGGCGAAAACGCTGCGAGCGTCTAGGCGTCTCCGGTGGCCGACGAGGGGCATTTCTGAGAGGTCCTCACACCATCGAGCTCCTCTCATCAAGAAGAGACGCGAGCACAAAGGAATCACCGAGGTTTCAAGCTCCACCCGAAACCCTAGATCTTCCTCCTTCGGTTGTAAGTCCAAGGAAGCATTGTAAGTACTACTCACCTGTGGTAGGAGTTGCTCCGAATCTTTGGATTTCGTTTCCTTGCTTTCAGATTTTGTTGTGCCGAGTGGAATCATATGCTAGGGCTTTTCTTTCCATGCCCTATTTATCTAGCCAAATTGTGAAGGTTGGGACCTTGCTACAAGATTTATTTGGGTTCTTGCTAAGAATTTGTTAAGAGTTTAATAGGAGTCTTTCTTTTAATTGCTAGAGAAATTAGAGGTTGCTCATGCTATTTGTATTGCTCGATTTAATTTAGTTGCCTTTCCTATTAGCAAGTGCAGAACCGGATTATGCCTTTTCATATTAGCAAGTGCAAACTTAGTCTAGCTTCTTTAAGCAAGTGCAGATTTGTTTATGATTTAGTTTTGTTTCTAATAGCATTGCAAATTTAGTCTGCTTGGTTATTTTATAAACATGAGCAGTTTGTGATTTGTTGCTATGTGAGCATGTGCAGAATTCACCTTTACTGTCAGTAGAAGCAACCTTTTGTTATACTTTGCTTAATTGGAAATAATTCAACATGGTACGAACAGTTTGTATTAAGCATGCTATATCAAATTTGATTGAGCATTTAATGTCTATAAACAACCTGATAATTCTAACATCTTAAATGTTATTATTCATCTTCCAATTCCATGCCATGTTATTATTTTGAACAAGTGGTGAGATGACAAATGTTATTATTCATTCGGTGTCCCTGCCATGGCCTAATGCAATAGCTTTATTCTCTGATTTCCATGGAGCAGCATCATTGCATGTCTAAGACTACACTTGTATATGTTAAGAAAGTTAAGTGCTTGGATTTGTTTTGTTGTCACAGTGTGTTTAAGAGTGTGGTTTAGTTTCGGGTTTCTTTGAGCTTGGTCTAAGTATACCATTTTGGATTTCTTACAGCCCTTAAGTTCAGCATTTAAATTCAGGAATTCTTGATAATGAACAGCTCTCTAATGTAAAGCTTACAGTTTAGTTTCTTAGCTATTTTAACAAGCATGAACAACCATGTATTTTAGTGAAACGATTATGTGTTCCATTAAATCCTTTTGGATTATAAGTAAGAAAAGACCAAGGTTTTAAATTGATCCTAAATATCAGAAGTTTAGGATCAACAGCACACTAAGTGCTCAAAGAGATGCCAAGGCATTTTATATTAGAATTATTTAAAGATAACAAGTAATTTAAAGTAAGAGGCTAGTACCCGACTTCCGAGGTTGTCGTTAAATAAATTCAGGTAACTAATTCCGAGGTCTTGGCCCTGGTAAGATCGAGGTCTTTACCCTCATAGGACTGGAGGCTCGCTACCTCAGTCTCAATTAGAGAGCGCGCATAAGATGGTACTAAGCCTGGGCCTAAGAAAAGACAAGAGCAAGAGAAATTAAATTAAATAATAATTTCTAAGTGTAAGACTATAAGTATAAGACCATAAGTATTTGGGACAAATGAAACAAGCTTCATATATGTTTAGGATTAGCAAGTGTAGCTCTTATAATTCTAAACACACAGTATCAGTTTTCATTTATTTTCTTTATGAGTTTATTGAGCATGATTAGCTTTATTTCCAGCATGCAGATTTATTCTTGTATATCATGAGTATGTAGTTTATTTTAGTGTTTTTCTATAGATGAGCATGTGTAACTTTTCTTTTTTTAGCACTTCAGTTTTAGCAGCCTTTGCATCTTATGCACTTTCGAGTTTTTTGTGAGATAGATTAGTACGTACTAAGCGTTTCGCTTATAGATTTATTTTTCTCCTACTGCAGATAAAGGAAAAGCTAAAGTATACGAAGGAAGGAGACAAGGAGATGCATGAGGGGCGTGTGATGTCTGGACTATGGGAGAGATTTGGGAGCATTATTAAGTTATTTTGAGTTTTGCTGAAAACATTTGAGACTGTATCATTTATTCTAGGTCCTTGAGATTATCTTTGGGTTTTAGATTGCATGTTATGATGTAATTGTTAGTAAGTTAGTATTTTTTATGCTTTCTTGAGTTATAGTTTTGATATGTTTCTGTTAGTATAGTTATGTTATAAATGCATGTGATGAATGTATTGGATTTTAGTCCGCCGAACAGCAGATACTCTGCCGGGATTTTAAGTTTTCTTGAAACATTTAATACAGCTTACTACACTAGTTGTTTTAAGATTATTGCGTGAGTTGGTTGATATATGTTCCACCACCTATAGTGTTTGTATCTCAGTTTATGGTCACCGATACAGGGGAGACTCTGTCGAAATTTTTCGGTAAGGACTCCTCGTGGTTTCGATCACACCGGTTAAGTAAAGTTAGTAGTTAAGTAACGGTCATCCTTAGAGAGTAGTAGAGTTGTAAGAAGGGTGGTCGTTACAGTTGGTATCAGAGCAGTTCCCATTCTCTAGCATCACACACATCAGCATCATCCTTGCCATCTTCAAGTAAGAAAGTATTTAAGTTCTTTTTTTATTGCTTTCCTTATTATTAACTGCAGTACAGAGTATTTGCTTATGAGTGCTTTAGTAAGATAGAAGTTTGTTTTTCTTTATTCATACATATGTTTGTTTAGAAAGGATAGAGAAGATATCAAGCCCTTTTCCTTGCATAATTAGAGGTCAAGAAGAGGACATCCCCGTACCATTCGTACTGAGAACCAAGATCAGGAGAACGAAGAGCTTAGATCAACTGAGCCTAATCTCTCTGAAGTTGTTGCCCAACTCCAGAGACAAGTAGTAGAGCTGCAATAAGTGATTGCCAATCAGAAGCCAGCTCCTCCCACTCCCCCAACCATCAATGTGGAGACCCTAGTGGTGACTGAAGTCCCATTAGTTGCTCTGGAAGTCGCCACAACACCTAGAAGACAAGAAGTATACCTCATCCAGTGGCTGAAGCTGAAACCAGAAAGCTTCTAAGGCACGACTGAGCCCTGGGATGCCCAGGCTTGGTTCAAGACACTTGAGAGCACAATGGAGCTTCTTGACTGGCTAGAAGTCGAGAAGGTTAAATGTGCCTCTTTCCGCCGATCTTGAGATGCTCGTAAGTAGTGGGAGAGAGTTAAAAGTAAGAGAGCAACCAGATGAGCTGGGCTGATCTCCAGTCAGAGTTTTGTGAAGAGTCCTTCCATCAACGGATCACCAATAAACATTATAAGGGGTTTATGGAATTTAAACCAGGTGACCTACCAATAGAAGAAGCGGTCAAAAGATTCAACAGACTAGCTCGTCTTTGCTTAGAATTAGTATATACAGAGAAAGAACGAGTTAGACTAATGCTCAGAAGGTTGAGACCAGAAATAACACTTAATGTGAGTGATGAAACTCACCGACCATAGATTGATGAAGAGCTGGTCAGCAGGGTATTAGTGAGCACTATCTGAACAGCATCAAGGCACAACAAACGCAACACAAGTCAGTCAAGATCGAATACAAGACAGTGGGGAAACAAGGACCCCAGTCAAGTAATCAGAACTAGAAGGACAGAGATAACAAGAAAGACCCAAGCAGGAAGACGTTCGGGTAGTCTGTGAATATCCAGAGGTATTTCTAGAAGAGCTACCTGGACTACCTCCCAACAGAGAAGTGGAGTTTGAGATTGAATTAGTTTCTGGTACCGGTCCAATTTCAAAAGCTCTGTACCAAATTTCTCTAGCAGAGCTAAAAGAGTTACAAGAACAATTTCAGGAGCTACTTGACAAGGGTTTCATCCGCTCTAGTCATTCACCGTGGGGAGCTCCAGAGTTGTTCGTTAAGAAGAAAGACGGATCCATGCTAATGTGCATAGATTTTAGAGCGCTGAGCAAAGTAGCAGTTAAGGACAAGTACCCTCATTCCAGAATAGATGATCTATATGATCAGCTAAAAAGGACAATAATGTTCTCTAAAATAGACCTGTGCTCTGGGTATCATCAATTGGATGTGAAACAAAGTGATACATCGAGAATAATTTCCAGGACCAGATCTGGACACTACAAATTTGTAGTCATGCCTTTTGGAGTGACTAATGCACCTGCAGTCTTCATGGACTTAATGAACAGAGTGTTCAGAGAATACCTTGATAAATTTGTCATCGTAATCATCGACAACATTCTAGTCTATTCAAGGACCCCAGAGGAGCATGACACGCACTTGAGAATAGTACTGCAGACCCTTCAGCAGAAACAACTTTATGCTAAATTCTCAAAGTGCAAGTTCTGGTTAGATCAGGTCGCGTTTCTGGGTCACATAATTTCTAAAAGAGATATTCAAGTAGATCCAGCCAAAATAGAAGTGGTCAACAACTGGAAGAGACCCAAGGAAGCCAGGGAGATCAGAAGCTTCCTTGGTTTAGCTGGGTACTACAGGAAATTCGTGGAGGACTTTTCCAGGATAGCCTCTCCACTAACAGCCCTCACCAGAAAGAACAAGAAGTTTGAATGGTCAGATAAATGTGAGCAGAGTTTCCAAGAGCTCAAGAAGAGACTGACCGGTGCTCTTATTCTGACTGTTCCAGAAAGTGACAGGAGTTTTGACATCTACAGTGATGCTTCCACGATGGGCTTAGGAGTTGTACTCATGCAGGAAGGAAAAGTGATAGCTTATGCTTCCAGGCAACTCAAAGATTATGAAAAGAACTATCCCACTCACGATCTTGAGCTGACAACTGTGATCTTTGCACTGAAACTCTGGCGACATTACTTGTATGGAGTCCAGTGCAGAATCTTTACAGACCATCAGAGTCTTAAGTACTTCTTCACTCAGAAGTACTTAAACATGAGACAACGTAGGTGGCTAGAGTTGGTCAAAGACTATGACTGGGAAATCCTCTACCACCCAAGCAAAGTTAACAAAGTGGCGGATGCACTAAGCAGAAAATCCAGTGCATCCCTGATGTCTTTGTCATCATTAGCCCTGCCACTGCAGAAGGAGTTGTCAAACTTTGGACTTGAAGTTATTTATGGGCAACTCTCTACATTGACCTTAAAGTCAACCCTGCTTGAGGATATACAGAGAAAGCAAAGTGAAAATCCAGATATCCAGAAGATCAAGCAGGGGATACAAGAAGAAGATACAGAGTTTTGAGGATCAAACAGTGGAGTTCTTTATCAGGGAAACCGCCTTTATTTCCCCAATAATGAGGAATTAAGAAGGAAGATTTTAGAGGAAGCTCATAGTACACCCTACTCCATGCATCTTGGTTCTAACAAGATGTACCAAGCCGTGAAACAGAGGTTCTGGTGGTCTGGACTCAAAAGAGATGTAGCTAAATATGTCAGTACCTGCCTGACATGTCAGAGGGTCAAAGTAGAGCACCAAAGACCAGGAGGAGTCCTACAGCCTCTCCCAATATCAGAGTGGAAGTGGGAAGACATATCCATGGACTTCAAAATAGGTCTCCCAAGAACCACAAATGGATATGATGCAATATGGGTAGTAGTGGACAGATTGACCAAGTCTGCCCATTTCCTAGCCATCAAGGTGTCCTATTCTATAGAGCAGTTGGCACAACTGTACGTTAAGGAGATGATCAGACTTCACGGAGTTCCTAAATCTATTGTTTCTGATAGAGATGGATGCTTCACCTCACACTTTTGGGAGTGTATTCATAATGCACTAGGCACCAAACTCAAGTTCAGCACAGCCTTCTATCCTCAGACTGATGGACAGACAGAGCGAGTAAATCAGATCTTAGAAGATATGCTCAGAGCTTGTGCGCTAGATTTCAAGGGAAGTTGGTGCAAGTACCTATGCTTAGCTGAGGTTGCCTACAACAATAGCTATCAAGTCACCATCAAGATGGCACCTTATGAGGCGTTGTATGGCAGGAAGTGCAGATCACCCATTTGCTGGCAAGAAGCAGGTGAAAGAAAACAAATGGAAGTGGAACTGGGCATTCAAACAGAGCTAATAGATGAAACTACTCAGGCTATCCAGAAGATCAGACAAAGGATTGAGACTGCCCAGAGTAGACAGAAGAGTTATGCTGACACGCGCCGTAGGCCACTTGAATTCCAAGTAGGGGATTCAGTTTTTCTTAAAGTCGCTCCTATGAAGGGAGTGATGAGATTTGGCAAGAAAGGCAAATTAAGTCCTCGCTATGTAGGACCCTAGCTGATCACATAAAGGATTGGGAAAGTAGCTTACAAGCTGGACTTACCACAAGACATGTCAACAATACATGATGTGTTTCATGTCTCCATGCTAAAGAAGTGTCTCCATGACCCTAGCCAAGTGTTTGACCCTCAGTCAGTGCAAATCCAGGAGAATCTTAGCTATGAGAGCAGACCTACACAAATAGTGGACAGAGAAGTTAAGAGACTAAGAAATAAAGAAGTACCACTAGTGAAGGTCATCTGGCAGAACCAGAAGTACGAGGAAGTCACTTGGGAACGTGAGGACAGTATGAGACAGAAATATCCAGAACTATTCTAAGTTCGAGGACGAACTTTTTATAAGGTATGGGGAATTGTAACAAACCAAATTTCTCCATTTCGAGTCCCAAAAGTAATTTCAAAATATTTAAAAATATATTAGAAAAATTCTAGAGATTTTTAGAAATTTTTAGAGTATTTTTATGAAATTTTTGGAGGTCGTTTGGTATTTTTACTAAACGAAAGAATTTTCGACAAAAAAACGTTCAAGCCGAGATTCGACCCATGGACCTCGGACCTGAACCGAACCTTAACCGAATCCGGCCAGCCAACAGGTCCATGCCTTTTTTTGTGAACATATATGGAATGGAATATATATATATATATATATATATATATATATATGCGGTAGTTAGGAACATTTTAAATAAAATGGGAATAAAACGCTCGACTGAGGATTCGAAACCACGACCTTTGACTTGGCCAAAACGTGGTTGACCAAGTGTACTAGCGGGCGTTTCTTATTAAAGAAGGAGAAATATTCTATTTAAGCAGTATTTAATGAATAGAGAATAAATAGGAAGAAAAATGGTTGCAGCCGAGACTCGAACCCGCGAGTCGCGCCTTAAGCAGAACGCAGCCAACCAACGGTGCCAGCGGCTGTTGTTAATTAAGGAAAGAACGGATTATATTTAAGGTATAGTTAGTAATAGAAAACCTAGTTATTAAGGGATTAGGTTTTCTCTCTCGCCAAAAACCTGATTCTTCCTTCCCCTTCTCTACCGACGACGCAGTTCTTCACGGGCGAAAATGCTGCGATCGTCTAGGCGTCTCCAGTGGTCGGCGAGGGGCTTTTCCGAGAGGTCCTCACACCATCGAGCTCCTCTCGTCAAGAAGAGACGCGGGCTCAAAGAAATCGTCGAGGTTTCAAGCTCCACCCGAAACCCTAGATCTTCCTCCTTCGGTTGTAAGTCCAAGGAAGCATTGTAAGTACTACTCACCTGTGGTAGGAGTTGCTTCGAATCTTTGGATTTCGTTTCCTTGCTTTCGGATTTTGCTGTGCCGAGTGGAATCATATGCTAGGGCTTTTCTTTCCATGCCCTGTTTATCTAGCCGAATTGTGAAGGTTGGGACCTTGCTAGAGGATTTATTTGGGTTCTTGCTAAGAATTTGTTAAGAGTTTAATAGGAGTCTTTCTTTTAATTTCTAGAGAAATTAGAGGTTGCTCATGCTATTTGTATTGCTGGATTTAATTTAGTTGCCTTTCCTATTAGCAAGTGCAGAACCGGATTATGCCTTTTCCTATTAGCAAGTGCAAACTTAGTCTAGCTTCTTTAAGCAAGTGCAGATTTGTTTATGATTTAGTTTTGTTTCTAATAGCATTGCAAATTTAGTCTGCTTGGTTATTTTATAAACATGAGCAGTTTGTGATTTGTTGCTATGTGAGCATGTGCAGAATTCACCTTTACTGTCAGTAGAAGCAACCTTTTGTTATACTTTGCTTAATTGGAAATAATTCAACATGGCACGAACAGTTTGTATTAAGCATGCTATATCAAATTTGATTGAGCATTTAGTGTGAATAAACTGCCTGATAATTCTAACATCTTAAATGTTATTATTCATCTTCCAGTTCCATGCCATGTTATTATTTTGAGCAAGTGGTGAGATGACAAATGTTATTATTCATTCGGTGTCCCTTCCATAGCCTAATGCAGTAGCTTTATTCTCTTATTTCCATGGAGCAGTATCATTGCATGTCTAAGACTACACTTGTATATGTTAAGAACGTTAAGTGCTTGGATTTGTTCTGCTGTTACAGTGTGTTTAAGAGTGTGGTTTAGTTTCGGATTTCTTTGAGCTTGGTCTAAGTATACCATTTTCGATTTCTTACAGCCCTTAAGTTCAGCATTTAAATTCAGGATTTCTTGATAATGAACAGCTCTCTAATGTAAAGCTTACAGTTTAGTTTCTTAGCTATTTTAACAAGTATGAACAGCCATGTATGTTAGTGAAATGATTACGTGTTCCATTAAATCCTTTTGGATTATAAGTAAGAAAAGACCAAGGTTTTAAATTGATCCTAAATATCAGAAGTTTAGGATTAACAGCACACTAAGTTCTCAAAGAGATGCCAAGGCATTTTTTATTAGAATTATTTAAAGATAACAAGTAATTTAAAGTAAGAGACTAGTACTCGACTTTCGAGGTTGTCGTTGAATAAATCCAAGTAACTAATTCCGAGGTCTTGGCCCTGGTAAGACCGAGGTCTTTACCCTCATAGGACTGGAGGCTCGCTACCTCAGTCTCTACTAGAGAGCGCGCATATGATGGTACTAAGCCTGGGCCCAAGAAAAGACAAGAGCAAGAGAAATTAAATTAAATAATAATTTCTAAGTGTAAGACTATAAGTATAAGACCATAAGTATTTGGGACAAATGAAACAAGCTTTATATATGTTTAGGATTAGCAAGTGTAGCTCTTATAATTCTAAACACACAGTATCAGTTTTCATTTGTTTTCTTTATGAGTTTATTGAGCATGATTAGCTTTATTTCCAGCATGCAGATTTATTCTTGTATATCATGAGTATGCATTTTATTTTAGTGTTTTGCTATAGATGAGCATGTGTAGCTTTTCTTTTTTTAGCATTTCAGTTTTAGCAGCCTTTGCATCTTATGCACTTTCGAGTTTTTTGTGAAATAGATTAGTACTTACTAAGCGTTTCGCTTATAGATTTATTTTCCTCCTATTGCAGATAAAGGAAAAGCTAAAGTATACGAAGGAAGGTGACAAGGAGATGCATGAGGGGCGTGTGATGTCTGGACTATGGGAGAGATTTGGGAACATTATTAAGTTATTTTGAGTTTTGGTGAAAACATTTGAGACTGTATCATTTATTCTAGGTCCTTGAGATTATATTTGGGTTTTAGATTGCATGTTATGATGTAATTGTTAGTAAGTTAGTATTTTTGATGCTTTCTTGAGTTATAGTTTTCATATGTTTCTGTTAGTATAGTTATGTTATAAATGCATGTGATGTATGTATTGGATTTTAGTCCGCCGAACAACAGATACTCTGTCGGGATTTTAAGTTTTCTAGAAACATTTAGTACAACTTACTACACTAGTTGTTTTAAGATTATTGCGTGAGTTGGTTGATATATGTTCCAGCCGCCTGTGGCTGATGTATATAGTGTTTGTATCTCAATTTAAGGTCACCTGTACAAGGGAGATTCTGTCGAAATTTTTCGATAAGGACTCCTCGTGGTTTCGATCACACCGGTTAAGTAAAGTTAGTAGTTAAGTTACGGTCATCCTTAGACAGCAGTAGAGTTATAAGAAGGGTGGTCGTTACACACATACAAATGTTCTTTGTCCGCAGTCCCTACATGTTACAGGTTGAAATCTGGTATTGTCGATGTTGCTATAACTTGATGATACCATGAAATAACAACCTAATAATCAAATTTTCATTAATTATATAATATCTCAATAGCTAACATTTTGAAATGAAAGAGGAGCAAAGAAGCCACAAAACTTTGAAATCATATATTACAACCATTCAAATTCAATGATCCAGGTTGCTATACACATGACGACACGTCTATTAAATTTGCAAGGGAGAATAAATAATATGCATTAAACAACTAGTTGATCAGAAGAAGCTAACTTTCACGAAGATCTATTATATCTCAATAGCAAGGGTGAATCCCTCAGCTCAATCTCAGTTATCATGGTACAAAACTATAAATTTGTTGGGCTATCACTGCATATCTCGATTATCAGTAAATTTGCTCCACTATTATGGTACACAACTATAATTGAAACTAACTAATTGACACTACTATAATTATAGCAGCTCAATCTCTAAATATTACTTTGAGAAAAGCTCCACGGTATTTCAACTATATATTAACTTTATAGCTAGCTAGGAAGGTGGTAACTTCGCCAAAAAAATTTTAATCTCAGACCAGCACTAGAGGATTCATCTTTTATTCCCCCTTTCTACAATCAAATGATGGATATCAGAAGAACATGGTGCACGGCCATGAATCTGGCATCATATCCATGTGACTAAACTCCCATCCAAATTAGTGGCCATCTTCATAACATGCAAAAAAAAAAAAAAAAAAAAATCATTCACTTTCCCAACCATTAATTTGTTAATGTGTATCAATGATTCAAGACAAACACATATCTGATTTCAAATTCTAAACTTGTGTGGTTACAGTTGATGAAACGACTTTAAGGTAGCTCGCACCATACCCTCAATCAAAATGAGCAAATAATCACACAGAAAAGACATTGAAACACGCCTAAATCAGAAGCCACCTCAAATCAAGGAAACACGGATGGAACATAGGAACAAATCAAGTACGGTAGTCAAGCGAAAATTGATCCATCACCTGGAATACTGCTGATGAGTGGGAGACTAACGAGAAGGAAGGTTGAATGTCGCCGGAGAGAAATGCCCTAGTGTCGAGGGAGATCAGATGCAAGAGAATCCCTCGCGCCCGAGCTTCGGCGAGAGAGCGGTCTCGCTGCAAGAGAAAGTGCACGCCCGAGGGCTCTACTTCGTCTAGGGTTTTGTGAGAGAAAGGGAGGCGACGAGGAGTCGGCGCTACTTCAGTTAGGTATTCGTAGAGGGAGGAGAGGGACGCGACGAGGAGAGGAGAGGAGTCAGTAGTTTGGTGAACGCTGCGGCGGTAGGAGGAGACTCGCGGAGTCGCGGCGGCTAGGGTTGCAGCGCGTTTTGTTTCCCCTCACTGTTGATGTGTAAGTGCAGCACGTTTTTGCACTAGCTCGGATGAAGCGAATAGTTTGTGCTGCACAGAACCGCACAGAATGCACCGCACCATACACTTTCTGTAAGTTTATATTAGGGTTTAAAAGTTGTTTCTATGACCACTGCACAGTACATATGTTGCATGCGGCAGCATTTGTGTGGTCATTAGGAATATTTCAAACATTTACATAAGAAACATACTGATAAAAACATAGTGATAAAAACATTTACATAAAAATTGGAAGTGGTTAGCATTTGCAAAATAAATGTTTAAGTTAATACTTACCAGTTAAGTGATAAAAACATAGTGCATCATAATGACAAGATTTGTCTTCTTTAGTGTAGTTAAGTGATAAAAACATAGTTAGTGCATCATAATGACAAGATTTGTCTTCTTTAGTGTAGAAAAATTATCATACAAGTCCTTAAGCTTCTGAATATCAAATAACCAAACTAGGATTTTTGTTTTCTTCTTTTTACCACATAGATGGTCCATCTACCCAATATAGGCACCCGCCTAGCTCATCAAGGTACTTGAATTTCCTGAAGGGACTGGATATTGCATAAGTGAGGCAGTCCCTTGTCTAAAATGCCAAAGTAGTACTTAGGCTACTTTTTAGAGCAATGATTTATATGAAGGAAGACTATTATTTGTTTTTCCTTTATCAACTTTTTGATATTACTAAATAAGTGTTCTGTGTTTTGGATTGGCAACTGTCATGATGGCCTTTGTTGCTAGGACTACACTGGAATCTGGATATCCATTTTCTTAGTATATCTTCTCTTTTGGATAGGCTGAGCTCAGAGCAAGTGTATTTGAGGCAATAGAAGAAGAAGATAGAGTGGCTGAAAACAGTAGCAATCCTCCCCTGCATTACTAGGATGCTGTAATGATCGGGCAAAGCAACTGCATATTTCTCCATCAGGTTTCTTTTATACTAAGCCAATCACTTCTTGGCAAGTACTACTTACTTCATGTTATCCTATGGATTCTTTTGCAATTTATGATTTGTAGTTATGCAAAATATCTTTCTTATGGGATTCAATGAACTTCATCTTCAATTATGTTGATTCAATTAACCATCACCATTAAGTACTTTGAACAAGATCCTGAGACCACTTTTCTTTCTTTGCTGGATTTCTTATAAGCTTTATTTCATTCAGGGTTGGTTTCTTGCATAATGGCAAATGAAATTAGTTATATTCCATTTCAAATTCGGAGTTATTTCAATATTTCTTTTCTAACATAGGCTCCTCAACAACCGGATGCAGAGTAATGTGGTTTTTATATCATGCGATATATGAAAGATATAATTGAAAATTTTGGAGTTGACCATAAGGATTCACTTCCAGCAATGGTAATAATACAATATCTTCCATTTTGCATATAAATCCCTAAAGAAAATTTGTTGCATTTTCCAACACTGCTTCAGTATCATAATTGATTTGATATAAAACAAACTCATATTTGATTTGATTGATTATGAACTTCTCTTAGCTTTTCCCTCATTATATCAGATCTTGCTGCTGCTATGCTTTTCCCCTGGTGCTTGATGTGTTTCTATGTATTCTTTGAACTTCTCTTATGTGAGATGAACAAGTAGACAGATCTCTTTTAGATATTCGTTGCTCCAGTTGTTGCGCTTGGGGTTTATGATTTGATCTTTCATTTGATTCCCTCTAGATCTACAAAGTTTTTGTCTGGTTGAAAGAACAGTCTTGAATTTGTCGAGTTTGTTCTTAGAAATGATTTCATAAGCCTAGCTCGAAGAGGATAAAGTTTGAAATTCGTGTTGACTAATTTGCATTTTAGCTATTTTCCCCTTGAAATAAAAACTTGTTTTGATGTTATTGTATCATTGAAAATCATATAAATGAATTGATGTTACTCATCTTTATTACTGCTGAGGAATTTATTTACTTTCCATACACTCTTAGTGATAAAAGTGAATTTAATATTTGCAAACTAAAAGTGAATTTATTTACTTTCCATGTACTCTTAGTGATAAACAGTTATGTCATTTGGGTCGACTACTAATAAATTGAATTTGAAAGATTAAAATTGTTGTTTATGTAGTTAGATTCTTTTAAATTTTTAATCAAGGTGATTTAGCCCCTATCGATGATTTGTCATCAGCCAATGTGATTTAGGCATGATAGTTAATTATCTTGGAATACAACTAAGTTTATACTCGAACAAAATACATATAGCCCCTCTAGCTGATGACCAAAACTATAAATCTTGTAAGAATATCCATATCAGCAATAATTCTAGTGAAAAAAGGCTTACAGTTCAGTATTCAACTTGTGAAGAACTAGTGTTTAATACTAAGGTTATAAATTGCATATATTTCAACAAATAACCTTTTTTTTATAGTGTTTTAGATATTCAGACTCGGTGAAATTTGTTTTTGTTTGTATCTTTCTGCTTGTACATACTGTAAGTCGTAGATAAGTACTGATTAATTAAACTGCAACTATGAAAAAACTTCATTGCAATAATTTTTTGTTTGGATTATATTAAGTTCCCATGAATGATAGATCTATCACTATATGATGTGGTTGAGATAATTGATGAACGTTTTTCTTTTTAAGCATTCCAATTAGTCATCTTGTTACCTGGTGCTCTTATTATTTTTTCAACTATGATTTTTGGTCTTGGTTTACTAATATATTATTTATGTGTTTTTACAGTTTACAAATCTCAAGTACTCCAGAGTTTAAATTGATGAAGTGCGTTTCGAGTGGGCTGAATGCATGCTAGATTACATTTGAGTAGGAAAGGTATTTGATTTTTGAAAACTTTGGATGATGCATGCATTTACATGGAATGTAAATTGCGGATACTACCTTGATGTGTACAATATCTATTACCTTTTGATGTTGTAAAAAGAATATTTATGTATTTTATGGATACTGACTTAATGTGTATAATATCTATTACCTTTTGATATTGTAAGAAGAATATTTGTGTAATTTGTGGATACAGACTTGATGTGTACAATATCTATTATCTTTTTATGTTGTAAGAATAATATGTATCTATTATCCATGTGTTGGTTACATGGATATTGACTTGGTGTGTTTAGATACACTGATGTATAATCATATTAACTAAATTTTGTACTATTAAAATGTTGTATAATATCGATTTTTCACTGTTTCGGAAATCGAATCGGTGTCGTTAAACAATACTGATATTACATCGGTTTTCCACCGCTTCCAAAACTGGTGTCATTAACCGATATTACATCAGTTTTACATCGTTGATGGAATTGGTGTTGTTAATATTACATCGGTCGTAAACCACTGTCAAAATTGGTGTTATTAACATATATTATATCGGTTTTACATTGTTGCTGAAATGGTGTTGTTAATTGATACTACACCAGTTCATAATCGATTCGAAAACCGGTGTCGTTAAGTGATACTACATCGGTTATAACCCGATGTCTAAAATGACATACCTTTTACATCGCCTTCATAGACATCGGTCGATTTTGTAATAGACAACGGTGGAAAACCGATGTCTATGAGGGTTTTTCTTCTGGTGACTTTTTAAACTATGCTTCCTATTAAACTTTGTGATTTGTTTCCTTAACTTTTGATAAAAGTTTTCTTTAATCTATTCATTCACTTAGCTAAAAATTCTTACAAGAAAATTTATTTTAAAAGGTAAAGTGTTTATCAAAATGTTTTAAGTATTTATTTAACCTCCTATTAAACTAAGTTAGTTTTAGCTAAAGTTTCTTTTTCTCATATTTTTAAAAGCTAAAGTTCTTATAAGCTAAAACTTTTATCACTCTTAAAACTTAATCTTTATGAATTTGTTGACAAATCAAAATTTTTTTTTAGCAAAGTGTTGTCAAACAACATTTCCTTACTCCTTCCCTCACAAAGTTTTTTTGATATATGGCAAAGGGGAGAGTATAAGAAAATTCAAATCTAAAAGTCAAGTATAAAGAAAATTCTAAAATAGGGGAGTTTTTTTTTAAGAGGGAGTTTTATTAAGGGGGAGATTTTCACTTAAATTTATTTATGCTTGCGCTATTATTTAAATTCAGTTATTCTTGCGCCATTCTTAAATTCTTTATAGCATTATTCTTTATTCTTTATGTTTTTTTACTTAACTTTGAATTTTTATTGCCATAATCAAAAAGGGGGAGATTGTTGGTGCGAGAAGCATCCGATGATCGAACTTAAGTTTTGATAACGGCAAAGGATTCAAAGTTAAGGTTATTTGTGATCTAATGTGTTTGAATGAGTTTGCAGGAAAAGTCCTAAGGTATCTTAGGCAAAAGTCCTAGTTGCGGTTAGACATGCAGAAAATCCTAGGGGGTGGTAACCCTAGGTCCTAGGGGGTGGTAACCCTAGGCGGAAAGCCTTGGCGAGTCGAGGTCTTCGGGCAAAAGTCCTAGAGTCGAAAACTCTAGGTGAAAATCCCGATGTCGCAGATCGGGTGGAAAGTCTGGGGAGGTCATGGAGCGGACGTCTAGTGGAAAGTCTTGGTGGTGCAGTGGGGACCAGCAAGAGGGGGGTGAATTGCCTGCAAATAAAAACCAAACCCTCCTTAACCAATTTAAACTCAAATAGATGCAATAGCTACAAGATTAAACAGAACTAAAGTATGAACAGAAAAGGAAGACTCAGCTATTTTAACCTGGTTACAACCAAGAGGGTTGTTAATCCAAGGCGATGAAAGGCACAATAAGAAACTCCTTCTCTGAAGGCGGAGAAGTCTTTTACACTTTGAAGAGCACAGAACTATTGCTTAACTAGAGAGTACAAGAGTTGAATTTCGTTCACTTTTTCGTTCTCTCTAAAGCTGCCCGAGACCCTCTTTATATAGAGGTTCTCGAGCTTATCAGAACACCTGATCCTTCGGGATCAGGTTTGACTCGAGAGGGATTGGTCGACCGATCCCCAAGTTCGGTCAACCGAACCTGCTGTATCTGCCCATTCTTCCATCCAAGTACAGCCTCTGTGGATCGAGCTTAGGTTCGGTCAACCGATCCTTTTGTTCGATCGACTGATCGGCCAACGGTCTCCAGCTGAGTTGGCCCGATCAAACTGTTTGACTTGGTCTGTGGATATACTTGGATTCGGTCGACCGATCAGCATGTTCGGCCGACCGATAAGCTCTACCAACGTTCAGCCTCTGACGTGGCATATGACGTGTCTGCTGAGGTTGGTTTCTGAGAAAGAGGGGTTTGGTTGACCGATTAAGAGGTTCGGTTGAACGAACCGTTGACAAGTCAACTTCCTGTTGACTTGCTTCGGTTCACCTTCATGTGTGATTGCGGCCTACCGGAATAGGGCTCACCCTAACCCAATTTCCGACCTTCTCCTCGAGCAGGCTTCCGTCCGGCTTCTCGTCCCTCGAACGCCGCACATGTTCTTCTCGCTCCACCGGAGTACTCTTCCGCAGCTCTTTCGTCCTTCGGACGCACCGAGCCCGTCGGCTCCCTTCCCGTGCCATCCTTCTCGCTAGCTGCGTCTTCCGCTCGACTTCCTGCGCTCCTAAGTTCCTGCACACTCAGACATAGGGTTCAGACAAAACGCAGGACCTAACCAACTTGGTTGATCACATCAAAACTGCCACGGGGTCCAACAATCTCTCCTTTTTGATGTGCATCAACCCAAGTTCAAGTTAGGGTTAAAAATAGACAAACGTAATTTTAAGAAAATTACTAAACTAACAAGTATAGCATAAATTTGCAATACATAAAATTGCAACATAGTTTAGAGAGACAACAGATATATTTTAATTTTTCTAACTCCCCCTAAACTTGTACTTTTCTCTCTCCCTTTGATCACAGCAAAAATGGGGAAGCAAGTTCTTAAGATAGAAAAAATTTCTAAGCAAAATAATTTCTTAGAATTTTTAAAAAGGAATTTCTAAGTAAAAATAAAGAAACAGTATTTGAATAATTTTTCAAAGCATTATTCAAGTGTTATGAGAATTTTTTTTAAGTTAAAATATATTTTCTAAGTTAAAATTTTCCAAAAATCCAAAATTTAGTAAAGCCAATCAAAAAAAAATATTTGTACACTTTCAAAGCATTTTAATTCTACTTTTAATGCTTTTTCAGAAAGTTAATTAAACATTTTTGTTTCAATATTTCAGCTTCTAGGTCGTGACGAGACACTAGGCTTTCTTAGTTATTGGAGCAACAACCACTTCCTTAGACAAAGCCTTCATAAAGAAAATATTTATTTTTCTCTCTATAAAGCTTTTAATTTTAAGAGATTAGTTTAGCACAGATTTTGGAACCCAATAGAGGTTCCTTCCTACTAAATTAATCAAGAATTTAGGTGGTATATAGTTTCTTGGTATTTTCCTAATTTGACCCTGATGATGTTTAACATACCAGTTTAATTTTCCATATAACTTTATTTTTTATTTTGGAAAAATATTTACTTTTAAACATGCATCAGATTTCAGTTCTTGAATTTCATTTTTTAACTTTGCATTTTCTAATTTCAAATTTTCATTTTCCTTTTCAAATTTATCTAACTCTTTAGAAAGTGCTTTAATTAAGTGAAAGGACTGAGTAGGGGTAAGATTGCGTACCTGACTTACCTGATTTGGTGAGGCTCCCCCTTCACTACAACTTTCCTCTTCTGATGTTCCTCCCCCTTCATCGATGCTCATCTCTAAGCTTGACTCTTCTTCTGGCTGATGGTTAGCTAGTAGAGCTAATCCTAAGAATTCTTCGACTTCTGACTCGGAGGATGAAGAGTCATCCCATGTCGCCTTCAGGTTTTTGTGCTTGGGTCGAGCTGGCTTCTTGCTTCTTTCCTTATCTTTCTATTTGCTCTTCAATTTTGGGCAATCATCCTTGATGTGCCCTTCTTCGTTGCAATTGTAGCACCAGACTGTCCTTCCTTTTTGATGACATTTACTTGACTGCGATCTAAACTTGTTAGATTTAAAAAACTTATTAAAACGTCTTACCATTAACGCAGCTTCGTTTTTGTCGATTGACGCTTCGGAGTCAGGATCGTCCTTTTCAGCTCGTAGGGCAACGTTGAGGTTCGACTTCTCTACTGGTTTTTCTACAAGTCGAGACTCGTGAAGTTCGAAAGTTGAAAACAAGTTTTCTAAACTACTTACCTCAAAGTCCTTAGAGATGTAGTAAGCATCTACTAAGGATGCCCATTCTGAAGTCCTCGGGAAGGCATTGAGCGCGTATCGGATGGAATCCCAGTTGGTTACTTCTTCTCCAAGGTTCGTTAGTTGCGTTATCAGCTCCTTGATTCTCGCTTGGAGTTGCGCTATCTTCTCGTCGTTGTTCATCCGGAGGTTTGTTAGTTGTGTCTGGAGAATGTCGCGTCGCCCCAGCTTCGCTTCAGAGGTACCTTCGTGAAGCTCCAGGAATTTCTCCCAGAGATCTTTCGCTGAGTCGTAGCTTCCGATCCGACTTACCTCCTGAGGTGGCAGAACACTGAGGAGGTGGAATTTAGCTTTTTCGTTGGCGACGAAATCGGCTTGCTCCTTCTTGCTCCACGTGTTTTCTTCTTTGTCTTTAGGAGCTGCAAAACCATATTTCATAGTAATTAAAATATCAAAGTCTGTTTTAAAGAATACCTCCATTTTTCGCTTCCATGTAGAGAAATCTCCGTCGAACTTTGGGGGATGAATGTTTGCGCCGGCCATTGTCTTGATCTTAGTGCTTGAGATGACGGTTAGTCCTTTTGAGGCTGTCAGGCTCTGATACCACTTGCTGGTGCAGCGGGGACCGGCAAGAGGGGGGTGAATTACCTACAAGTAAAAACCAAACCCTCCTCAACCAATTTAAACTCAAATAGATGCCATAGCTACAAGATTAAACAGAACTAAAGTATAAACAGAAAAGGAAGACACAACTATTTTAACCTGGTTACAACCAAGAGGGTTGTTAATCCAGGGCGATGAAAGGCGCAGTAAGAAACTCCTTCTCTGAAGGCGGAGAAGCCTTTTACACTTTGAAGAGCATAGAACTATTGCTTAACTAGAGAGTACAAGAGTTGAATTTCGTTCACTTTTTCGTTCTCTCTAAAGCTGCCCGAGACCCTCTTTATATAGGGGTTCTCGAGCTTATCAGATCACCTGATCCTTCTGGATCAGGTTTGACTCGAGAGGGATCGGTCGACCGATCCCCAGGTTCGGTCAACCGAACCTGCTGTATCTGCCCATTCTTCCGTCCAGGTACAGCCTTTGAGGATCGAGCTTAGGTTCGGTCGACCGATCCTTTTGTTCGGTCGATCGATCGGCCAACGGTCTCCAGCTGAGTTAGCCCGATCAAACTGCTCGACTTGGTCTCTGGATATACTTGGATTCGGTCGACCGATCAGCATGTTCGGTCGACCGATAAGCTCTACCAACGTTCAGCCTCTGACGTGTCTGCTGAGGTTGGTTTCTGAGAAAGAGGGGTTCGGTCGACCGATTAAGGGGTTCGGTCGACCGAACCGTTGACAAGTCAACTTCCTGTTGACTTGCTTCGGTTCGGCTTCATGGGTGATTGCGGCCTACCGGAATAGGGCTCACCCTAACCCAATTCCCGACCTTCTCCTCGAGCAGGCTTCCATCTGACTTCTCGTCCCTCGAACGCCGTGCACGTTCTTCTCGCTCCACCGGAGTACTCTTTCGCAACTCTTTCGTCCTTCGGACGCACCGAGCCCGTCGGCTACCTTCCCGTGTCGTCCTTCTCGCTAGCTGCGTCTTCCACTCGACTTCTTGCGCTCCTAAGTTCCTGCACACTCAGACACAGTGTTCAAACATAACACAGGACCTAACCAACTTGGTTGATCACATCAAAACTACCACGGGGTCCAATAGAAAGACCTGAAGACTCGGGCATTGAGCAAAAGCCCAGTCGATCTGGAGGATCGAACTGGAAACAGGTATACCCTCCTGAGTGGAGTAGGTGAGGATGCGTTCCCCGCTGAGGGAACAATAGGCATCGGTTCGACCTAGGGTTTCCGGACAGGAATTCGAAGTCAGAACCGGACAATCCGATGATTGTCAGGCATTTATGTTTATGTTATTATTATGTGCTAACTTTGTGTTGCATGGTATGCTTGGTATTTTTGGACTAACATAACTTGTAGGGACAAAAGAGCAAGTTTTGCCTCGGATGAACAGTACCCGAGGCACCCTCCATGGAGCTTGGAGGCGCCTCGGGTGCAAGGGCTGAGGAGTCTACGCAGCGGAGCTGGAGGCGCCCTCCAAAGGAGATGAAGGTGCCTCGAACGACCTTGGAGGCACCCTCAAAGGCATTGGAGGCATCCTCAAGAGGATAAGCTGCGGGAGTTGCGCATCTTATCCACGCTGTGAATCTGCCGGTGATGGAGGCACCCTCAAGGGCCTTGAAGGTGCCCTCAAAACCTTATATCAACCAGTCTCGACCAGCAACTGAGGACAACACCTTTGAAGCATTCTTTCTGCAGCACACTGTTAACAAGGCGATCTAGCTGAGCTACAATGAGACACCGACGACCAGAAGCTTCAGTTTTACGATTCACTTTTGTCGGTATAATTTTTAGTACAGATTAATTATAATATTCATTTGTAACCTTTGCGAGATTATAGTTGTTGGTCAAAGTAAACGCTCAACGAGCGTGGGCCTTGGAGTAGGAGTCACCCAAGGCTCTGAGCCAAGTAAAAACACTTGGTGTCTTTCTATGTGTGTTTTATATTTCTGCTGCATTTACTCATTGATTTTCTGAAACGAAAAGTGAAAGCCACGAGCGCTATTCACCCCCTCCCCCTCTAGCGCTTTTCAATCCAACACACGCTTCCCAAAACATGCACGCTTCTCCATGATTTTTATGAAAAGACGTGTCAAGAAAGTGTCTCTAACACAATACCTTAACGAGTCGAGCATATCTCTGACGTGACAACAGAAGCTTCCACCGTACGATCCTCTGCCTGACCATGCCGTCAACCATGCAGTCTGTCAGCAGCACTAACTCCCAAAAGGATACTGACAGATACTCCTTTTGTCTGTTATTGGGCCGAGCGGAAGAGCCGCTCGGTCGACCTTCATCTTATCCGAACATTGTCTACCCCTGGGTCAAGCGGGATAGGCGCTGGGCCATAATATTGATGTGTCTGAATGTAGTATGCTCGGTCACCACTCCGCTCTACTGATTTCGAGGATCGATGAAAGGCTGAGCGGGGTTGTCACTCAACACGCCTTTGCTGATACTTGATACTTGCCTTTCGGAGCGTCGGATGCTCGGGGTGTTACCGAGCTATACTGATGTTGGATCGAGTCTTCTTTATCCCGGTCAGGTGAGTGGGATGCCCGAACGGTCGAGGATATAGGGTGTTGGTCCACCTTGGCTTTGACCTACACCATGGTCGTGACCCTCCGCGGGGTGGGCCCCTCATCACCGCATCACATGACAACTTAGTATAAATAAAATATACCTAGATAATCTATCTAAGTATCCTTAATTCTTAGCTAAGCTTAAAATTAAATCTAGATTGCCCCCATCTTCTTCAATAAAATGTCAAAACCCAACTTGACATTTCTTTTGCTCTTTTTTATTTGTGCCAATTAAAATTAAGTCCAAATCCTCAAATTTTGGCATATTTTACTCTTCCAAAGAGTAACCAATTAATCCTTTACATTTTCAAAGGTTAGCAAAAATCTTGAAAACACCTCCAAGTGTCAACTATATCAAGGTTGGGTTAACTACCCTTTCAAATAGAATTGACACTCTCTAACCCATGTAGGGTGTAGAGAATATACTCTTAGAAACCCAACACCTATTGGTGCTCCTTGGATATTCTAGGTATTCACTAGGAATTACTTCCCTAGATACCTTCTTAATGACCTTTCTAGGCTTCTTAGAAGCCTTGGTCACTTCCTCTAGGTCAACTCTAGGGATAGCTTCACTTGTGACCTTCTTGGTGACTTGCTTAGACTTATTAGAAGTCTTAGTCACATTGATCTTTGCAAAAATACTTCTAGGAATAATTTCCCTTATATCTTTGATTTGACCCCTAGACCTAGGGTTGGTTCCATAGCTATATGGAACCCTATGATAAGATATCACATCCTTCTTAGCCTTAGGTGTTAGCGCAATATCCCTAGGTCAAGGTTGACCTAGTTGACTAAGCTTGAGTTAGCTCAAGCTTGAGTTTTGATGTTTGGGTTTCAATGTTTGACAATACATGGAGATTGCATATGCAATCGTCTGATTGGGGAGATTGTTGATACAATTCTCCTCTGGTCAAGGACTGACCAGTTGGATGTGAAGAAGAGTCAAGTAGGTCAAAGGGTTGATCGGATACTTGACTGTGAAAGTCTGATTGGGGAGATTGTTGATACAATTCTCCTCTAGTTAAGGACTAATGAGTTAGATGTGAAGAAGAGTCAAGTAGGTCAAAGAGTTGATCGGATACTTGATTGAGAAAGTCCTAAATGGAGGTTAGGAAAGGGGAAGTCCTGGTGAGTGAAGTCAGGTAGTTGAAAGTCCTGGTGAGTGAAATCAGGCAGTTGGAAATCCTGATGAGTGAAGTCAGGTGAAAGACCTAGTGAGTGAAGCTAGGCAGGTTAAAGTCCCGGTGAGTGAAGCCGGGTAGTGGGAAAATCCTAGTGAGTGAAGCTAGGTGAAAGTCCTGGTGAGTGAAGCCGGGCAAATAGAAAGTCCTAGTGAGTAAAGCTAGGTAGAAGGAAAGACCTGGTGAGTGAAGCCAGGCACGTGGAAATCCAGGTGGGTCAAGGTTGACCGGACACCTGGTGTTGGGAAGATCAAGTAAGTCAAAGGATTGATCGGATGCTTGGCACAAGAAAATCCAGATGGGTCAAGGTTGATCGGACATCTGGTGGAACTCTAAGTGGGTTATGGAGGATTAAACACTTGGCACGAGACGGTAAGTCCAAGTGGGTCAAGGTTGACCAGACACTTGGCACGAGAAGAAAAGTCCAAGTGGGGCAAGGATTGATCAGACACTTTGTGAAGAAGTCCCAGTAGGTCATAGTTGACCGGATGCTATGCATGAGGAGTTTCAACAGGTCATGGTTGACTGAATGTTGGAATTGGGGATCCTATACTTGATTTAAGTAAGTCAAAGGGAGGCCAATCGATCAATCAATCGATTGGATCATAGTCCAATTGATCAGTCAATCGATTAGTTGTGTGCGCGAATGAAGGTTGGACCAATCGATCAACCGATCGATTGGGAGCTTATATCGCACAAACATAATGCTTCCCAATTGATCAGCTGATCGATTGGGAAGCTCCAATCAATCGACCGATAGATTGGGGACTATTTCTTGTACATGGATGTGAGGGAGGCTGAATCGATCGGCTGATCAATTCAAGCCTCCCTAATCGATCAGCCGATCGATTGGGATGTGATCTTTGCACAGGTAGCGAGCGATGGACGGCTGGGATGGTGTCGATCTGATGTGGCAATCGATTGGGAGCCCTAGAAGCACGAAGTATATAGCCTTTTGCGAGCTTCTTCTCTACAGTGCTTTTTCTCGACACACACGATTCTCTTCGACGATCGTTCTGCCAATTCTTGAAACTTCTTGGGGATAGGTGTTGGTGCAATTCCAAGAGTCAAGAGGTGATTTACATCTACAAGAGAAAGCAAGAAAAGGGTTTTATTTATACACTCGTGTATTTTCTTCTTGTTTGAGTGTAGCTTGTTGTGAGGAGATTGTATAAGGTTTCTCCACCTCTGGTAGTTATCGAAAAGGAGAGTTTTCTTGGTGGATGTGTGTGTGAGGGTCGGATCCTTAGATTAGTCACTTCTTCTTGAGGTGGATACCAAGTAAATCCTAGCGTTAGCGTTGTAAGTGTGCTTTGTGTGTATTTCCACTGCATATCATCATAACAAAGCAAGAAAATGAACCGTGACGAGTTATTCACCCCCTCTAGCACCAATCGACCCTAACAAGTGGTATCAAAGTGTGGCCGATCTTCACTGAAAAGGGCAACAAGCTAGAGGGAGAAGAAGTTGAAGCAAGTTCATCAAAGTCAAAGACTTCAAAAGGCTCAACTTCAAGATGGAATTCCAAAATGGATTCGGATTCGACACAAGGGTGCCTCCACCATTCATATCCATGAGCTTCGATTCTTGGAAATCAAGGATCGAAAATTTTCTTATGATGGACATAGAGCAATGGTTTTCTCTAATGGAAGGTTTCTAAACTCCAACAAATAACAAAGGCAAAATTCTCAAGAAGAGCAAGTGGAGTCAAGAGAAAATCCAAAAATATGAGGCCAACGATAAAGTGACCAAGCTATTGGTCAATCTATTGCCAAGCAACATCTAGGAGCAAGTTGGAGAATTTGAAGATGCCAAGGCGCTATGGAGAAAATTGGCTAAAATTCATGAGATCCCCTCCACTACACCAAACTAAGAGAAATCCAAAAAGGGCGACTCATTGGAGCAAGACCAAGAGAAAGAGGACTCCGAAGTTGAGAGATGCTCAACTTCCAAAGAAGAAGTACAAGAAGTTTCATCCTCAAAGGAGTGCAACCAAAAGAGCAAAGAGGGAGCATACTCTTTGTTTCGTGTGCAAGAGGATAAAGATGATGAAGCCTCCACCTCTAGGATTGAGGGGGAGTGTAGATCATTGACTCCAAAGCGAGAATAAGCCTCTACTTCCGGGTCAAGTGAAGAAGAAGAGGATGAGGCAACCTTCACAAGTCAAGCGAAATCAATTGAAGGATCGAGTGTCATCCCTACATGTGAAGGTACAATTAGTTCAATTAAAAATAAAAATCATATTATATGCTTTGAGTGTAGGGAGCATGGGCACTACAAGAGTAAGTGCCCTAAATTGACCAAGTAGAAGGGCCAAGTGGCACCGAAAGGCAAGGAGAAGCTCAAGGAGACTAGCCCTATGACAAAGAAGAGCAAGGAACACATTGTGTGTTTCTTGTGCAACCAAAAAGGACATTGTCGAAGCCAATGTCCAAAGGGGAAGAAATCTGTTAAGCCTAAAGGAGTAAGCACAAGTCAAGGGGGTCCTTCCAAGGTAAAACCCAAGGTATCATGTATTGAGTCTATCCCTTTAAATCATGGTAAAAAGTATGATAGTTCTAACTTATATCATTTCAATGCTATTTATCATGAAAATAGAAAGCATGATAGAATTAAGGAAAATCATGTGACCTATCATGTTAAGACTACCTCACCTAGGATTAGGAAGGCAGATAATCATCTGAGAAAAACACTAAGGACCATAGATACAAGCCCAAAAATAGAAATGCTCAAGGATTTAAAGAAAAATGCAAAACTATAGATTTAATGAAAGAAAATCAAGTGTTGAGGTCAAGACTTGATAAAATAGAAAAGACCCTAAAAAGGATGGAAAATATCCTTAAGGGGCAAAATGAGCAAAACCTAGGACTAGGAACACAAAGGCCATCTAATGGTTATAGGGGTTTGGGATACAAACCTCAAGCCAAGAAGGATATTCCTTCTTATCATAGAGTTCCATATAGTTATGGAAAAAATCCTAGGTCGAATAGTCAAGTCAAAAACACAAGGGAAGTTATCCCTAAAAGTGTTTTTGCAAAGAGTAAAGTGACTAAAACTTCTAAAAGTCTAACAAGTCACTAAAAAGGTCGCAAGGGAAGCTATCCCTTGAGTTGACCTAGAGGAAGTGACCAAGGCTTCTAAGAAGCCTAGAAAAGTCATTAGGAAGGTATCTAGGGAAGTTATCCCTAGTGAATACCTTGAATATCAAAGGAGCACCAATAGGTGTTGGGTTCCTAGGAGCATATTCTCTACACCCTAGAGGATTAGAGCATGTCAACTAAAATTGGAAGGATGGTTAACTCAATCTTGATGTAGTTGACACTTGGAGAGCATTTTCAAGATTTTTGTAAACCTTTGAAAATGAAATGAATCATATGTTTACTCTTTAAAAGAGTAAAATGTGTCATAATTTGAGGAAATGGATGTAATTTTAATGGGCACAACAAATCAAGAGTAAAAGAAATGTCAAGTTGGGGTTTGGCATTTTCTTGAGAAAATATGGGCAATATAGGATCAATTTTAGGTTTAGATAAGGATTAAGGATACTTAGATAGTTTATCTAGGTATATTTTATTTTATGCTAAATTGCCATACTTTGTTTTCCCATCATATGTCATAACATCATATTTTGCATTCATATTTATTATGAAGAAAAAAATAAAAATACCATGTCATGTCATACATACATCATGTAGCAATAGTATATTTTCTTTTAAAAATTATTCTTTTGATGTATGTCATAAAATCATCATGCATTATTTTAATTTCCTTATGATTAAGGACAATGACATTTAGTAACAAGTGACATCCTAGGTGGATGCTCATAATTTACAAAAATGCCTAGATAGATATACATGATCCCTAGTTTAGGGTAAAAACCAAAATCTACATCTCACAAAGACTATAAGGTGACTTGTATGTATTTTAGTGCACATTAAATACAAGTGAGATGTTAGGATGATGAACAAGACTCAAGATGTTGATTTAGTGCAGCTATTTGAGTTTTGATTTCATCAAAACACATAGTTATGTGTACTCCAATCATTGGGAAAATTAATGTACAAGTCATGTGCATTGAGCCCAAAGAACATGGTTTGAAATTGGTTTTGAAAATCATTTTAAATATACTTTCGAAAACCTTGGTGAAGGTTATCTTTTGATAGTAATCATCATTGAAAAGTTAGACACGAACTTGGAAAAAATATTGAAGTTTTTGCAAGTTTCCAATTTTGTATCTATCTTTGAAAATAAGGTATATTTTCTTAGAAAACTATTTTTCCATGATAGTATATACCCTAAATAATGTCTACAAGAGTTTTCATGATTTTTAGAATTTTGTAAAATTTTTGGGGTATTTCTAAATTTTGCTGAAATTAGATTTTAAGAAATAATCAGACATCCAATAGATCGGGCGATCGATTGAGATGGGTATTGTCGCGAGCAGAAGCTTGCTGAATTGATCATTCGATCGATTCACCCAGACCTGGATCGATTCAATGGTTTTTTTCATGAGCAGAAGCTCACGAAATCGATCAATGGATCGATTGAATGGTTCAATCAATTTAGTCCCAACTTCAATCGATTGAGAAGACTGTTTTCGACTGTAAATGTCTGATTTCAGCACTTTAAATTATTTTTAGTCTAGGTAACCATTCCTAACCCCTTGAAACATATTTGTATACATTTAGGGGGAGTTTTCATGATAAAAACAAAGATGGATTGGTTAAGCATGACTAAGTTGAAGTTTAGGTTTAGGTTTAGTTTCAATATTGAAATTTTTGAACCTCAAAACTTCTAATTTTGGATTTTCTAAAGGTTTAGGGATTCCAAGTCATTGTTGGTGCAATAAAAGGGAGCTACTCTTTAAAAATATGGACATATTTTTTCGAAACCATTGAAGGTGGTAAATCCTTCGTTTGGAAAAATGCTCAAGGTTTAGCATTGGGGAACAATGGAAGATTAGATATCTTCATTGTAGAAAGGAGTGTGCTCAAGATAAGTATTAGATACAATGAAGGCTATGAGACCTTCATTGTGAGTGTGAAGTGGTTAATGCTCAAGGGTGCGCATTGAAGACAATGAAGGGTATGGGACCTTCATTGTGGTGTTGTGAACAACATGTGAGTTTGTGAACAACATTGGGTAACTCTTCAGGGGGAGAATTTTTTATGTGTGCCAATAGGGGGAGAATGTGTTGGTACCCAAAGGTTGTTTTGATATAATCAAATAAGTTAAGTTAGGTCTTGTTATGTTCTGATCCCTATGTCTAAGTGTGTAGGAGCTTAGGAATACAGGAAGTCAAGCGGAAGATGCGGCTAGCGAGAAGGACGGCATGGGAGAGAGCTGACGGGCTCGGTATATCTGAGGGGTGAGGTGCTACGGAAGAGTACATCGGTGAATGAGAAGAACGCAAGTGACGATCCGAGTGACGAGAAGCCAGGGAAGAAGGATGCTTGAGGAGAACGCCGAAATTGGGTTCGGGTGAACCTTATTTCGGTTGGCTGAAATCACCCAAGCGGAAGAGAAAAAGAAGTTGAAGCCTTCTGCTGGAAGGCGCCTTCACTATGCATGGAAGGCGCCTTCAAGCCTTCATGGAAGGCACCTTCCTTACGCATGGAAGGCGCCTTCAACTCATCATGGAAGGCGCCTCCCATGGCTATGGAAGGCGTCTTCGACCAGGCAATCTACCTATTGCGGAAAAGGAGAAAGTTTTATCCTTTGCCTCGCTGGAGGCACCTTCTAGCACTATGGAAGGCGCCTTCAACCTGAGGATAAATTTTTCCAGGGGCTATAAAAAGACTCCTAGACCTAGGAAAAATATAACAACTTTTGTATTGATTTCCTATCAATAGTCTGAGCTATTAATGAGTGTAAGAAGATTCTCCACCTTCAGTGAAGGAGACTTTTTAAGAGCTTTCATTTGGCTTGGATTAACAACCATCTAGGTTGTAACCAAGTAAATTCTGGTGTCTCTTTCTTTAGTTTCATATTGTTTTATTTTTTTTTGCTATTGCTGCTAACTTGAGTTGAAAGATCGAGAAGGTGTTTAGTTTTTCTGTTTCAGGCAACTCAACCCTCTCCAGCCGGCCTACCCGTTCCAAAAAGTGGTATCAGAGCCTAACCGCCTCAGAAGGACTAACCGCCGACTGAGGCAAATAAGAAATGGTCGGAGCTAGTATCTATCCACCAATATTCGAGGGGGAGTTCGCGTTTTGGAAGCAACGAATGGAGGTATTTTTTAAAGTAGACTTTAATATTTTATTAATAATAAAATATGGTTATGAAGCACCAAAGAACACAAACGGAGAAGAAATCGAAAAACGCCTCTGAACCAAAAAGCAGCGTGGCGATTTTACGTCAAATGGTAAGGATGAATTTCATCTTTTAAGCGTACTATCGGTTGAAGATCTCGACAAAAATGGTGAGTACCAAAGTGCAAAAGAGATTTGGGAAAAGTTCTTGAAGCTCCATAAAGAACTAAAAAAAGCCAAATCCAACTCCTCGATGGACACTAAGTCATCATCAAAAGAATCTGAAACCTAGGAAATCACCGGAATAACTCTAATAGCTGAGTACCTACCAGAAGACGAAGTAAGCTCATCCAAAATGAGCATCGAGAGCATCGATGAAGGGGGAGGTACATCAGAAGAAAGCAGCAATTCAAGGGGAGCTACAGACAATGAAGTCGACAAGGTAAGTCAGGTACGATCTCTTCCACCTGATAAGTTATTTAAATATGTTAAAGTATTAACTAAAGACTGTTGCAAACTTGAAAAGGAAAATAAAGAATTAAAAATAATTTTAATCACATCTTGTCCTTTAGAAGAATTTGATAAAATAAAATTAGAAAATGATATTTTGCAAAAAAGAAATAAAGAACTTGAAATATCATGCATGCTCATATAATACAAATAGTAGAAAATTCAATGGTCTAAATTGGTATTTTTATTACCACAAAGGATAAGTTAAAAAAAATTTCTCAGAAATATATACCAAAGAAATTTCTAATTAACCCAGTTGGAAGGAACCTATATTGGGTTCCAAAGACTTGTCTAAATTAAAAGTTTAATTAGACTTAGGGCTTTCAAAGAGTACATTAAATATTTGATTTCATTATGAGACTTTGTCTAGAAGTGGTTGATGATCTAATAACCAAGAAGGCATAGTGCCTCACCACAGCCTAGAAGTCAATTAACAAAATAAAATGTTTAATTGACTAACTGATAAAACATTGAATAATGATTAGATAATGCTTTATATAGTTGTCAGCATTTCTCAAATTTTTTCCTTAGATTTTTTTTTCTAGAAATTCTTTTGCAAAACTTAAAGTTTCTAAATTATTCACGTTGTAAATTTTTCTAAGTGATATCAAACTTATTTTTTAAAAACGTTTTTTTACAATTTTCAAAACACTTGATAAGTTTTTTAAAATTATTGAAAAACAATGTTTTTTTTAAACTCTCTTATTTAAATTACCCTTATATTTTTTTTTTACCCCATTTTTTATGTGATCAAAGTGGGAGAAGGGAAGATTAAGTCTAGGGGGAGGTAGTATTCTTAAATTTGAAAATCTTTTTGCACTTTATTGCATACTTGTAATTTTATTGCTTTAACCTTATATTTGTTTATCCTAACTTAATTAGGGTTGCTCACATCAAAAAGGAGAAGATTGTTAGTACCCCAAGGCTATTTTGATGTGATCAAACAAGTTAAGTTATGTCCTGTTATGTTCTGATCCCTGTGTCTAAGTGTACAGGAGCTTAGGAGTATAGGAAGTCGAGCAGAAGACGTGGCTAGCGAAGACGACACGGGAGAGAGCCAATGGGCTCGGTGCGTCTGAGGGACGAGGTGCTGCAAAAGAGTACACTGGCGAACAAGAAGGACGCATGCGGTGATCCAAGGGAAGAGAAGTCGGGAATGAAGGCTGCTCAAGGAGAAGGACGAAATTGGATTCAGGTGAGCCTTATTTCAGTTGGCCGAAATCACCCAAGCGTAAGAGTGAGAGGAAGAGAAAAAGAAGCTGAAGCCTTCTGCTGGAAGGCGCCTTCACTATGCATGGAAGGCGCCTTCAAGCCTTCATAGAAGGCGCCTTCTTTACGCATGGAAGGCGCCTTCAACTCATCATAGAAGGCACCTCCCATGGCTATAGATGGTGCCTTCAACCAGGCAATCTGTCCATTGCGGAAAAGGATAAAGTTTTATCCTTCGCCTCGCTGGAGACGCCTTCCAGCCCTATGGAAGACGCCTTCAGCCTGAGAATAAGCTTTTCTAGGGGCTATAAAAAACCCCTGGACTTAAGAAAAATATAACAACTTCTATATTGATTTCCTAACAATAGTCTGAGCTATTAACGAGTATAAAAGACTTCTCCACCATCAGTGAAGGATACTTTTTAAGAGCTTTCATTTGGCTTGGATTAACAACCACATAAGTTGTAACCAAGTAAATTCTGGTACCTCTTTCTTTAGTTTCTTATTATTTTATTTTATTTGCTATTGCTGCTAACCTGAGTTGAAAGATCGAGAAGGTGTTTAGGTTTTCTATTTCAGGCAACTCTGTAACAACCACCCTTCTTACTACTACTATACTCTAAGGGTGACCGTTACTTAACTACTAACTCTACTTAACCGGTATGATCGAAATCACGAGGAGTCTCTACCGAAAAATTTCGACAGAGTCTCCCCTGTACCGGTGACCTTAAACTGAGATACAAACATAATATACATCAGCCACAGGCGACTGGAATATATATATATATATATATATATATATATATATATATATATATATATATATATATATACACTCATGCAGTTAAATAAGTGATAAACATCAAAATATCTACTTATTAAACAGAACTCATCTCTATGCAATCTAAACAAAAATAATCTCAAATGACATGAACTTAAAATACAACTCCAAATGTTTATTAATTACTAAAATGCGGAAAACTTAATAACGTCCCAAGTCTCTTCCATAGTCCTGGCATCACACACCATCCGCGCCATCTTGTCGCCTTCCTTTGCTAAATCTTTTCCTTTCCTTTATCTGCAGTAAGAGGAAATGCAAATTATAAGGGAATGCTTAGTAAGTGTTATCTAACTCACAAAATCTCGATATGCATGTGAATATACTGAAACTAAAACTGAATGCTCAAAAGGAAAACTACTCATGCTCATCTACTAGTAAAAGAAGCAAACATACTGAAATGCTAAACATGTAAAGCTACTCATATTCTTCTAATAGCAAAGAACAGTAAGCTAATCTAAATAACATGCTAGCATAAAAGAAAACTCAACTTGCTACTTTTAAAATAAAATAAAACTTATTTCATTTGTTCTAAACTTATTCTTTTATTTCACTTGTTTAAAAACTTCTTCTTTAATACTTTTATACTTATGTAAAACTTACTTTACTTGTTCAAAATCTTATACTTATAATACTTCAAAATAATAATCAACTTTCTTCTTGGGTTCGGCAACTGTACTTGCTATGCGCGCATCCCTAACTAGACCCAATGTAGCTAGTCCCGAATCTAGTAGGGTTTACTATTCTAACGACCCGACCCAATTGGCGGCCCATTTGTCGTTGACCGTCGACCGTCGGCCGTGTCATTACTACTAGGTTATCTAAACCTAGGGACGACTATGGGAGCCCAACCCAAGGACAACTGAGAGTCCAGCACAGTGCCACTGATAAAAGTAAAATACTTGTTATCTTTTAATACTTCTAATATATAATGCCTCGGCATTTTAACAAGCACCATGTGTGCCAAAAATCCCTAAAGTCTTGACTTTGGGATCTACTTAAGACCTTGGTCTTTTTCTTTCTTTTCTTTATCTTTCTTATACCTTTCTTAAGCTCAAAATACTGATAGGGAGCTCAAAAATCTGGAACTTAAATGCTTAATAAAACTGCGCTGAGATGCTAAATAGAATTGCATGCTTATAAATAAAACCGTTCATGCATATTGGGATAACAAGGAAATTAAATATGTACGCTTATTTAAATGGTAGCAAGGAAACATATCTAATCTCATGCTAGAATAAAGAAACTCAAATCTGTATCCTAGAATGAATGGTATCAAAGAAAAGGGTGACACCGCTATCAAAGGGTTGATACATGAAAATGATGGCATACTTAAACATGCACTTAATAAATCTATACATCCTGAATTGTTTCCAGCACAGCAATGTATAAGGAAAGGATGCTACTACTATAAAAGAAACTGATACGTGAGGGTGATGGTATGCTTTAAGGAGTCTAAAATTCTGCACTTCTAAGGAAACTAGACACTTAAGAAAATCTACACTGATTTTCTAAACTACACGACGAAGAGATCAAAAACTGCGTGTCTAGGAATCCAGAATGCAACAATAACCAATTCAGCATCTTCCAATCGATCCAGAAAATCCACAGCAAACTCAAGGAACTAAAACTTCCATTGACCTAGCATTACCGAAAATCAAATCCAATCCACAAGTCACAATAGACTCAATGAATTCCATTGTCAACAAATAAAATTCACAACCAGCTGCGCTAGTAACCAAAAGCAGAATTCGATCAAGACTTGAAACATCTACCATAATCTGACCGAAATCTTCATGTGCCAGAAAAGAACCGGAACAAATCAAACCCCCACCTATCTGTTCAAAATTTAGGAAATACTAAAGAGAACAAGAGCAGTACCAATCAAACCTAACTATCTAATGAAGAAATCGAACCAAAGCCTTCGTCCGAGGGGAAAACAGAGGAAACAACAACATCATCACCAAAACCCGTTCTGAAACTCAGTTCAACAAGAAGAAACCGCACAACTTACACAATGGTACCGAATTAGAATGCATCTCAGTCAAGCATTTTAACAAACAGATGTCATACAGAGATTTGAAGCATCGACAACACGGAAGGAAACGAATCGTGACCCTTGCCATCAACCAACTCACATTATTCTTCGAATTCAAAAAGAACTAGATCCGAAAACTATTCTTATTGCAGGTGAGAGTGCTTACCACAGTTCCTTGGACTCACAGCCGAAGGAGAAAGGCTTCTAGGGTTCGGATAACTTGAAATCTCCGGCGACTCCTTGCGTCTCTATGCTCTCCTCGACAAGGGAACCGTGAAGACGGAAGAAACTTCTCGGATTGGACGTTGGCCGGCCGCCAAAAAGTAAAACCCTAGCTTCTCTGCATCTCCGCCCGAGTCGCCGTCGTCGCACGAGAGAGGTGAGGAGAGAAAGATTTGGGTTTGGCAAATACCTAAGTTCTCTTTTCTTATAACTAGGGTTTCAATTATAACTTATATATATCTCGCTCCGTATTCATTCACAAAACGCTTGCAAAACAGTTGGTTAGCTGTGTTTTGACCGGGTCAAAGGTTGCTGGTTCGAGCCTCGGCTTGGACATTTTTTTGTCGAAACTTCTTTCGTTTAGTAAAAATACCAAACGACCTCCAAAAATTACATAAAAATACTCTAAAAATTTCTAAAAATCCCTAGAATATTTCTATAGCATTTTTAAATATTTTTAAATTACTTTTAGGACTCTAATTGAGGAAATTTGGGGTGTTACAAACTCAACCCTCTCCAGCCGACCTACCCGGTCCAACAGAATGTAGGGTTTAAGTTAGGCCTTTATTGCCCCTCTAGGAAAGTTTGGGGGAGAATGTTCTCTTGGAAAGGGAGAGAATGAAGGAAACCCTCATTCATGCATTGACATGAAAGAAAAGTTGAGGCTATGAGATTAGTCTAACTTAAAGGTATTGTCAAACATCAAAAAGGGGGAGATTGTTGGTGCAATATCCCTAGGTTAAGGTTGACCTGGTTGACTAAGCTTGAGTTGGCTCAAGCTTGAGTTTTGATATTTAGGTTTCGATGTTTGACAATACATGGAGATTACGGATGTAATCATCCAATTGGAGAGATTATTAATACAATTCCCCTCTGATCAAGGACAGACCAGTTAGATGTGAAGAAAAGTCAAGTAGGTCAAAGGGTTGACCGGATACTTGACCGGGAAAGTCCTAACTGGAGGTTAGGGAAGGGGAAGTCCTAGTGAGTAAAGCCAGTCAGTTGGAAGTCCTGGTGAGTGAAGCCAGGCAGTTGGAAATCCTGTTGAGTGAAATCAGGTGAAAGACCTAGTGAGTGAAGCTAGGCAAGTGAAAGTCTCGGTGAGTGAAATCGGGCAGTGGGAAAATCCTAGTGAGTGAAGCTAGATAAAAGTCCTGGTGAGCAAAAGTTAGGTAGATGGAAAGCCCTAGTGAGTGAAGCTAGGCAGAAGGAAAGACCTGGTGAGTGAAACCAGGCATGTGGAAATCCAAGTGGGCCAAGGTTGACCGAACACCTAGTATTGGGAAGCCCAAGTAGGTCAAAGGATTAACTGGATACTTGGCACAAGGAAATCCAGATGGGTTAAGGTTGACTGGACATCTAGTGGAAGTCCAAGTGGGTCATAGAGAATCAGACACATGGCACGAGACGATAAGTCCAAGTGGGTCAAGGTTGACTGGACACTTAACACGAGGAGAAAAATCCAAGTGGGTCAAAAATTGACCAGACACTTGATTAAAAAGTCCCACCAGGTCAAGGTTGACCAGATGCTAGGTATGAGGAGTTCCAACAGGTCATAGTTAATCGGATGTTGGAATTGGGGATCCTAGACTGATTTAAGCAAGTCAAAGGGAGGCCAATCGATCAACCAATCGATTGTGTCGTAGTCCAATTGATCAATCGATTGATTGGTTGTGTGCGCGAATGAAGGCTGGCCCAATCGATTAGCCAATCGATTGGGATCTTATATCGCGCAAATAGAATACTTCCAAATTGATCAACCAATCGATTGAGCACCACCAATCGATCGGGCAATCAATTGGGGGTTGTTTCTCGTGTGTGGACGTTGTTGGTCCCTTGGTGGCCGGCAAGAGGGGAGGGGTGAATTGACCTACAAAAACAAACTCAACCCTTTCTCGACTTTATAGCTTAATTAAGAACACTTGTAATAATAAAAAAAAGAGACTAATTAAAAGGACAGAAACACAAAGAGAATTACTTGGTTTGCAATCAGGAGATTGCTAATCCAAGGAAAATGAAGCACACTTTTTTGAAGATCTCCTTCGGGCAGAGTAGCCTTTTACAACATTAACAGCTCGCACACAATAGTAGAAAAGAAAGAAAAGAATTACAAGTTCTTATCTGAACTACTGAAATCAGAGCTATATTTATAGCACTATTTCGGGCGCTTGGAAGGGTTCCGGGTGCCTAGAGTGGGATATAATTCTATACACGATGCGTCAATCAACAGACACATCGAATCTGATAAGATTGAGGTTTCGGGTGCTCAGCCCCATAAATGTTAACACAGTTGACTTTTTCGGTCCGGGCCCTCTGTTCCAGTTCTGCTCGCCTCGGTCTAGGTCTTCCACTCCGGTTCCGCTCGCTTGGGTGATCTCGACCATCAGGAATAGGGCTCACCCGAACCCAATTTCCGGCCTTCTCCTTGAGTAGCCTTCCTTCCTGGCTTCTCGTCCCTTGAACATCGCGTACGTTCTTCTCGTCCATCGGTGTACTCTTCTGCAGCACCTCATCCCTCGAATGCACCGAGCCCGTCGGCTTTCTTCCGTGCCGTCCTTCTCGCTAGTCGCGTCTTCCGCTCGACTTCTTGTGCTCCTAAGCTCCTGCACACTTAAACACAGGGGTTAAACCAAATAGGACCTAACTTAACTTGTTTGATCACATCAAAACAACCTTGGGGTTACAACAATCTTTCCCTTTTTGATGTGAGTAACCCAAGTTAAGTTAGGATAAACAAATAAAGTTAAAGCAAAAATAAATTTTGCAATAAAGCACAAAAAGTAGGAAAATTTAATTTTAAGCTACCTTCCCCTAAATTTAATTTTTTTTCTTCCCCCCCTTTGATCACATAAAAAATGGGGTAGAATAAAAATCTAATAGTAACTTTTAAAAAACCTTGAATTTCCAAAAAGATTTTTTTTTCAAGTAAGAAAAAATTTCTAAGTCTAACAATGTAATAATTTCAAAAACATTTTCTAAGTAAAAAATTTTCCAAAAAAAATTCAAGAATTAATTTTTTGTAAAAATTTTAAAAAAATTATTCTAATTAGAAAAAATTAGGTTTAATAACTTACAAAAATTTAAGTTAAACACATAAAAAAAATTAACAAAAACAATTTAAATGAATTTTGCAAAGATAAATTTCTGAGTGAAATTTGAAAAAGTTTTTAAGTGAAGTTTGCAATTTTTAAAAAATTTTAACGAATGTTAAACTTTTGACAAATATTGAAAGTATTTAATTTAATTAACTATTTCATGCTTATCAGTTTGTCAATTAAATATTCAATTCAGAAATTGGCTTCCAGACTGTGGCGAGGCACTAGGCCTTCTTGGTTATTGGATCATCAACCACTTCTAGACAAAGCCTTTTAATGAATTCAAATATTTAATTTTCTACCTGAAAGCCCTAAGTCTAATTTCTCTATTTAATTTAAACAAGTTTTTGGAACCCAATATAGGTTCCTTCCTACAGGGTTAATCAGGTATTTTCTAGGGATATAAGATTTTGTTACTTTTCTGATCTGACCTTTCTGTAATTTATAGTAGCAGTTTAATACTCTATGGTTTCTAAAAATAGAAATATTTGAACATGCAGCATTTTTCAAGTTTTCTATTTCTTCTTTTAATTTAATATTTTCAAGTTTTACTTTTTCAAAATCTTCTATCAGGCATGATTTTGCTACAATTCTTTTTATTTCTAAGTTTTTAATTTTTAATTTATCAATTTTATTTTTTAATTTGTACATAGATTTTGCCATAGACTTAATACCAAAATAGAGTTGATCAGGAGGTAAGAGGCATACCTCACTTACCATATCAGACTTGAAGTCTGACTCTCCCCCTACTTCGTTGCATTCATCTGAAGTCGCTCCCCCTTCATCGATGTTGTCTTCTGAGATGCTTTGCTCTTCATGGCTTGCCATCAGTGCTAGTTCGGCATATTCTTTTATTTCTGATTCTGATGATGAGGTGTCGTCCCAAGTGGCAGTTAGAGTCTTGTGCTTGTTCTGCTTGGGCATCTTGCCTTTTTTCCTTTTTGAGTTCTGGGCAGTCCTCTTTTAAGTGTCCTTCCTTTTGACACTGGTAGTATCAAACCCTTCTTCTATTTCTTTGATTTTTCCTATTCTGCATTTCTTTAAATTTGTTAGATCTAAAGAACTTTCTAAAATTCGTTACCATGTAAGCTTCTTGATCTTCTTCTGAGTCTGACTCGGGTTCATCCTTCTTGGTTGCTTCTAGTGTCATAATCTGGCCTGTTTCTTTTGTTGTACCTGCACATCTGGTTTCATGTAATTCTAGAGTAGAAAAAAGTTCCTCTAGGGTACTTACCTCCAGGTCCTTTGAGACGTAGTAGGCATCGATTATCGAGGACCATTTTGGAGTCCTAGGAAAGGCATTGAGTGCGTAGCGTATCGAGTCCCAGTTGGTTACCATTTCACCGAGGTTTTCGAGTCCGGTGATTAGTTCTTTGACCTTCACGTGTAGATCAACTACCTTCTCACCTTTTTCCAGACGGATATTCATTAGCTTGTTCTGAAGTATGTCTCATCTTGTGACCTTGGCTTCGGATGTGCCTTCGTGGAGTTCCAGGAATTATTCCCAAAGTTCTTTGGCCGACGAGTAGCTCCCGATGCGATTGACTTCTTGAGGTGGCAGCACGCTTAGCAAGTGATATTCCGCTCGGTTATTTGCTATAGAATCATTTTGTTTTTTCTTCATCTAAAGACTCTCTTCCTTCTCCTCTTCATTTTGATTCGTAGGAACTACAAATCCATATTTGATTATTAAACGAATCTCAAAGCCAGTTTTAGAAATACCTCCATTCGACATTTTCAGTGTACAAAGTCTCCCTCGAATTTTGGTGGAACGATGCTTGGTCCGACCATTGGTTCCTTTTCTTCGATCAGCGGTTAGTCCTTCTGAAGCGTCTTAGCTCTGATACCACTTGTTGGTCCCTTGGTGGCCGACAAGAGGGGAGGGGTGAACTGCCCTACAAAAACAAAATCAACCCTTTCTCGACATTATAGCTTAATTAAGAACACTTGTAATAATAAAAAAAAGAGACTAATTAAAAGGACACAAACACAAGGAGAATTACTTGATTTGTAATTAGGAAATGCTAATCCAAGGAAAATGAAGCGCACTTTCCTGAAAATATCCTTCGAAGGGAGTAGCCTCTTACAACTTTAATAGCTCGTACACAATAGTAGAATAGAAAGAAAAGAATTACAAGTTCTTGTCTGAACTACTGAAATCAAAGCTATATTTATACCATTGTTTCGGGCGCCTGGAAGGGTTTCGGGTGCCTAGAGTGGGATAGAATTATATCCCCAACGCGACGATCAACGGACACATCGAATCTGATAAGATTGAGGTTCTATGTAACGACCACCCTTCTTACTACTACTACACTCTAAGGATGACCGTTACTTGACTACTAACTCTACTTAACCGGTATGATAAAAAAAATCACATGGAAACCCTACCGAAAAATTTCGACAGAGTCTCCCCTGTACCGGTGACCATATCCGTAAATACATACAAAGTATACTCAGCCACAGGCGGCTGGAACATATATTTTCACAACCACGTAGTTTAATAAATCAAATCATGTAAGTGATGAAAAGCGGAAACATAACTTCTTACTACAAAATTTTCTTATCAACTTAATAAGAAATTAAACTAAACAAATTCTTAAACTAAGTGAGTTCTTTAGCTAAGTCTCAAGGATCTCCATAGTCCACACATCACACACCGTCACAGCATCTCCTTGTCGCCTTCTTCCTTATACTTTAGCTTTTCCTTTATCTGCAGTAGGAGGAAAATAGTATCTATAAGCTAAAAGCTTAGTGAGCGCTATCCTACTCACAAAAACTCGATATGCATGTATATAAATAAAAACATGCTAAAACTGAATGCTAACATGTAAAGCTATTCATGCTCATAAATAGCAAAGAAATCAACTAACTGGAAAACTAACATGTATAGCTACTCATGCTCATAAATAGCAAAGAAATCAACTAACTGAAAAACTAAACATGTATAGCTACTCATGCTCATAAATAGCAAAGGAATCATGCTAACTGAAATACTAAACATGTATAGCTAATCATGCTCATAATAGCAATAAGGGAATCATACTAACTGAAATACTAAACATATATAGCTAATCATGCTCATATATAGCGGAGAAACTAACTGAAAAACGAACATGTAAAGCCAATCGTAGAACTATCATGTGTATCAATAAGAAACTGAATTGATACCTAAGCTAAACTAATTAATGCTAAACTGAGTCTAACTTTTATTCACATAACTAATTTGTGAAGTTTTGAAAACTATTTACATAATAGATTAAAATAATAATCATGCTGCTGATGGGCCCGGCAACTGTACTTGCTGTGCGCGCATCCCTAACTAAACCCGGGATTGCAAGTTCCGAGTCTAGTAGGGTTTACTAGGTTATCTAAACCTAGGGACGACTGTGGGAGCCCAACCCAATGGATATCTAATCCAGTACAGTGCCACTGCTGAAAATAAAATACTGATTTCATAGCTAATTTTCTTACCTTGCTTTAACTAGGTTATCTGAACCTAGAACTAGGTTATCTGAACCTAGAGGCGACTATGGGAGCCCACCCATTGGACCGTAGTCCCATATAAGCTGAAGCAAGACTAAATAAGTTATTTTAAATGCTTCTACTGCATTAACTGAGCTATTAAACTGCCTACTGTAGCATTATATTGAGCTAAGCATTTTATCAAGCACTTGGTGTGCACTAGAACACACCCTACGTACTGAAAATCTGTATACAAAGCTCAACATAAATCTGCATGCAAAGCTTAACAAAAATCTGCATATTAAGCCTATCAAAATTTGCATACTTTACTTATAAAAATCTGCATGCTATAAAAATAGAACTGCTCATGTTATTCCAATAGCAATTAGGAAACTAGAACAACTTAAGCATGCTGTGATAGTAAAACAAATTCAACTACTAGGCATGCAATAGAATCTAGAAAATAAAGGAATCGTTGCTGCATGGAATTAACAGAATATCATGCTTCACGGAACTTAAACTAGCTTCAAAGGAACTAACAAATAAAAATCTAACTCATGCATAGGGAAGTAAAAGATGGATCAAGAAAATTGCTACTAGAAATCAAAACTTCATGCATGGATTAACTACTAAGAATCCAACTGAAACTTTCCGAATTAAATCAGTTCATCAAAATCATTGTTTCATTGACCTAACAACATGGAATTTTCTTATACTAAAAAGAACCAAAATCGATAATCCTTTTTCATGTTCGATACTACAACGATTTGCTACTAAGAACTTATGAACATAGCTGTTTGTCACGTTCTGTTAACAAGGTATACTATTCTGCAATCTACTTGAATTCAAAACAAAAGGAACATTGGCCTACTTCCCCTCTTTGAGGCACACGGCAACTAAACAAAAGGAACTTAAATTGCAACTATTCTACATGCCTTGTAGCACAGCAAGGAAAAAACCAAGATGCAACTAATAAGAGAACACTACTACGGGAAATCTAGGACCATATTTGTAACTGTTCTTCAGGCTTAAACTGCACTAAACCTTCTCTTCTTTCTTTAGGGTTCACGGTGGAACATCAAAACCAAAAACCTTACAACATGCTTCGAAATTCAAAGGAAAACAAGAATCCGAAAGCCATGGAAACGAATCAAAGCTCGAAACAACTCCTACTGCAGGTGAGAAGCAACTCACCTCGCTGTTCTTGGACTTACAACCGAGAAGAAGGAGGCTTCTAGGGCTTCGGATATATGCTTCCTCGACGATCTCTCGGAATCTTCTTGCTCTCCTCGATGAGAGGATCACAAAGGTATGAAGAACTCGCGGAGAAGGGTGCTCGCCGGCCGCTGGAGACGAAGCCCTAGCTTCGTCTCTGTTTTCGCCCGAGAGGAAAAAAACGCCGTCACGAGAGGAGGAGAGGAGAAGATTTTGTCACGGGGAAAACCTAAGTTCTCTTCTTATAACTTTAATATTCTGTTAACTAACTATTGCTTAAATACAACTTGATTCGGGTTTTATTAAGAAAAGTTCAGCTGGTCTGTTGGTGGGCTGCGTTCTGCTTAACGCTTAGCGCATGGGTTCGAAACTTGGCTGCAACCATTTTTCCTTCCTATTTATTTCCTATTCATTAACTACTTCTTAAATAGAATATTTCTCCTTTTTAAATAAGAAACGATCGCTAGCACACTTGGTCAGCCCGGCTTTAACCAAATCCCAGGTCGCGGCTTCGATTCCTCAGCCGCGCACTTTTAATTCCAATTTATTTTACTGTTCCTAACTACTAGTTAAATATATATCGCTCCATATATGATTAACAAAACCGTGTAGCTCAGCTGGTTGGGCCGATTTCTGCTTGGGCCGAGGAGCTGGGTTCGAACCCCAGCTTCTACAAACTTTTTTTTTTTCTTTTCTTTTTATTTTATTTTTAAAACTTCTTCCTCTGGGTAAAAATACCAAACGAACTCCAAAAATTGCATAAAAATACTCTAAAAATTCCTAAAAATCTCTAGAATATTTTAAAAGCATTTCCAGATTTTTATAAGGACTTTTAGAACTCGAAATAGGGAAAATTGGGTCGTTACATTCTAGATCCCCGGACCCATAAAAGTCAACATAGTTGACTTTTTCGGTCCGAGCCCTCTGCTCCAGTTCTGCTCGCCTCGGTCCGGGTCTGCCACTCTGGTTCTGCTCGCTTGGTTGATCTCGGCCATCCGGAATAGGGCTCACCCCGAACCCAATTTCCGACCTTCTTCTCGAGTAACCTTCCCCCCCTGACTTCTCGTCCCTCGAATGTCGCATACATTCTTCTTATCCACCGGTGTACTCTTCTGCGACACCTCATCCCTCGGACACACCAAGCCCATCGGCTCTCTTCCGTGACATCCTTCTTGCTAGCCACGTCTTCCGCTCGACTTCCTGTGCTTCTAAGCTCCTGCACACTTAGACACAGGGGTTAAATCAAACAGGACATAACTTAACTTGTTTGATCACATAAAAATAACCTTGGGGTTCCAACAGACGTGAGGGAGGCTGAATCGATCGGCTGATCGATTCAAGCCTCCCCAATCGATCAGCCGATCGATTGATATGTGACCGTTGCACAGGTAGCGAGCGATGGGCGCCTGGGATGGCGCCGATCTGACATGGCAATCGATTGGGAGCATGCCCAATTGATTGGGAGTCCTAGAAGCGCGAAGTATGTAGCCGTTGGAGAGCTTCTTCTCTGCAGTGCTTTTTCTCGACACACACGATTCTCTCCGACGATCTTTCTGCCAGTTCTTGATGCTTCTTGGGGATAAGTACTGGTGCAATTCCAAGAGTCAAGAGGTGATTTACATCAACAAAAGAAAGCAAGAAAAGGGTTTTATTTATGCACTTGTGTATTTTCTTTTTGTTTGAATGTATCTTGTTGTGAGGAGATTGTATGAGGTTTCTCCACCTCTAGTAGTTATCAAAAAGGAGAGTTTTCTTAGTGGGAGTGCGTGTGAGGGTCGGATCCTAGGATTAGTCACCTCTTCTTGAGGTGGATACCAAGTAAATCCTAGTGTTAGCATTGTGAGTGTGCTTTGTGTGTATTTCCGCTGCATATCATCATAACGAAGCAAGCAAACAAAGCGCGATGAGCTATTCACCCCCCTCTAGCACCAACCGACCCTAACATTAGGTTTGTATCCCAAACCTCTATGACCATTGGATGGATCTTGATGTCCTAAACCTAGGCTTTTGTTCTTGGACCCTAGTTCTTCATATGTGATTTTTCTAAGGGTCCTCTCTAATTTATCAAGTCTTGACCTCAAGACTTGATTTTCCTTCCATAACACCTCAACCTTAGATTTTTCATTAAGACCTTTATTTTTATTTCTCTTAGGCGTGTGCTTGGAGTCCTTAGAGTTATTGCCTAAGTTGTTATCTACCTTCCTAACACTAAGTTGAGTTGTTTTAGCATGATAAGTCACATATTTTTCTTTAATTCTATCATGCCTTCTATCTTCATGATAAATAGTATTAAAATGATATAAATAATTCCTAGCATGCTTTTTATCATTACTTAAAGGAATAAGGCTCAATAAATAATACCTTGGGTTTTCTCTTGAGAGCTCCCCTTGACTTGAGCTTCCTCCTTTGAGCTTGGTTGATTTCTTCTCCTTAGGACATTGACTCCGGTAATGTCCTTTTTTATAGCAATAGAAGCACACTATGTGCTCCTTGCTCTTCTTTGTCACGGGGTCAGTCTCCTTGGCCTTCTCCTTGCCCTTAGGTGTCACTTAGCCCTTCTTCTTGGCCAATTTAGGACACTTACTCTTGTAGTGCCCTTTTCCCCTACACTCAAAGCATATAATGTGATTTTTATTATTTAAAATTGAAATAATTATACCTTCTTGGCTTATAGGGGTGGAACATGATCCTCCATTTGATTTTACTTGACTTGTGGAGGTGACACTATCTTCTTCTTCATTTGACTCGGAGGTAGAAGCTTCTTCATGCTCTGATGTCAAGGAATGACGCTCCCCCTCAATCTTAGAGGTGGAGATCTCTTCATCTTCATCCTCTTGCACATGAAACAAAGAGAGTATGCTTCCTCTTTTCTCTTTTGGTTGCACTCCTTTAAGGATAAAGCTTCTTGGACTTCTTCTTCGGAAGTTGAGCATCTATCAACTTCGGAGCCCTCTTCCTCTTGGTCTTGATCCAATGAGTCACCCTCTTTGGATTTCTCTTGGTTTGGTGTAGTGGAGGGGACCTCATGGATTTTAGCCAATTTACTCCATAGCTCCTTGGCATCTTCATATTCTCCAATCTTGCATAAAATTGTGCTTGGCAATAGACTGACCAATAATTTGGTTACCTTGTCATTTGCCTCGCACCTTTGAATTTTCTCCTTGCTCCATTTACTTTTCTTGAGAATTTTGCTTTTTAAATTTCTTGGAGATTCAAAGCCTTCCATTAGAGCAAACTATTGCTTTACCTCCATCATGAAGAAAATTTTTATTCTTGATTTCCAAGAATCGAAGCTTGTCATTGTAAATGGTGGAGGTACCCTTGTGGCGTATCCAAATCCATCTTGGAATTTCATTCGAAGTTGAGCTCTTTTGATATCTTTAACTTTGTTGAACTTGCTTCAACTTCTTGTTCTTCCTCTAACTCGTTGCCCTTTCTGATGATGAGTCCGATGAAGAGCGGCCTTGCTCTGATACCACTTGATAGGGTCAATTTGTAGCTAGAGGGGGGTGAATAGCTCATCGCACTTGGTTTGCTTGCTTCAGTGTTATTGATTTACAACGGAAAGAACTCGAAACAAGACTCACAATGCTAATGCAAGGATTTACTTGGTATCCACCTAAAGAAGAGGTGACTAATCTAAGGATCCACACATGACATGCTCTCCACTATGAAAAATACTCCTTCTCGATAACTATCAGAGGTAGAGAAACCTCATACAAACTCACCCAACAAGATACAACACACACAAGAAGGAAATACAAATATACAAAAGAAAAACCTCTCCTTGTTTGACCTTGTTGTTAAAGAACGCCTCTTGAACCTTGGAAGTGCAGCAGCACTTATCCCCAAGAGCTTCCAAGAACTGACAGAGAGTGTCAGAGAAGATCGCGTGCGCTAGAAGAAGGCTTGAGTCAACTGCTGAGAAGAAAGCTCTCCATGACATTATACACTGCGCCTCCAGGGCTCCTAATCGATTGGGCTTGCTCCCAATCGATTGCCACGTGAAATCCGTGCCATCCCAACTGTCCAAAGCTCACTACATGTGTAACGGTCATATCCCAATCGATTGGGGAGGCTTGGATCGATTGCTTGATCAATTCAGAGTGTCTCTGTGCTCTCGCTGGAAATTTCTAAATCGATCGACTGATCGATTCAACTTTCTCATGTCTACGTGAGAAATCTAGCCTCAATCGATCGCCCGATCGATTGGCGGTGCCCAATCGATCGGCTTATCGATTGGGGAGGCTTCTGTGCTCACGATTCAGACTCCTAATCGATTGGTCGATCGATTGGGAAGCAATTTATCACAGCACTCTCCCAATCGATGGGCTGATCGATTGGGCTTCGGTTCAATCAATCGGCTGATCGATTGACCACCCTTGACTTGCTTAAATCAAACTCAAGGGTTCCCAAATCCAACATCCTGTCAACTGTGACCTGTTGGAACTCCTCATGCCTAGCATCGAGTCAATCTTGACCTTTTGGGACTTCTTCACCAAGTGTTTCGATCAATCCATTGACCCACTTGGACTTTTCTCCTCGTGACAAGTGATCAGTCAACCTTGACCCACTTGGATTTATCGTCTCATGCCAAGTGTCTGATCCTCCATGACCCATTTGGACTTCCTTTCACCAGATGTCTAGTCATCCTTGACCCATCTGGATTTCCTTGTGCCAAGTATTCGGTCACTCCTTTGACCTACTTGGACTTCCCAACACCGGTGTCTGATCAACCTTGACCCTCCTAGATTTCCACGTGTTTGGCTTCACTCACTAGCTCTTTCCATCTGCCTAACTTCAATCACTAGGACTTTTACCTAGCTTCACTCACTAGGATTTTCACACTGCCCGACTTCACTCACCGGGACTCTCCATCTACCTAGCTTCACTCACTGGGACTTTCACCTAGCTTCACTCACTAGGACTTTCATCTAGCTTCACTCACTAGGATTTTTACCAACTGCCTATGTAACGACCCGCCTTCTACTACTAGGCTGTAAGGCCGATCGCTACAGTTATGCTGAGCTAACTGTGTGGAAAACTGATCTAATTTAAATTTTAGTTGCTAACTGATAACTATTCTTGGTTCTACATGTACTGAAGGATGTACTCTAAGGAATACCAGGTGTATCCTACATCCCCTATGAACTAGAAGCTGATCTGCTAAGTTTCTTGGTTGAAACTGAACTTACCAATCGATCCAGACTGAACTGGGTCGATTGCTCTCTGTTGGATCGATCCATGGATCGATCCAGACTGCTACTGTGCTCGGGTGATAATCTGGATCGATCGGCTGATCGATCCAGGCTTACTGATCGATCCAGTGATCGATCCAGCATGCTTCTGTGCACGGGACTTTATTTGGATCGACCAGCTGATCGATCCAACATAGGTCAATCGATCCAATGATCGATCAAAAACCTTTCTGTTCACGGGGGCTAGCTTGGATCGATCGACCGATCGATCTAGAGGCCTTCTGTTCGCGACAGAATGTGACTGGATCGATCGAACGATCGATCCAGAAGCCTTCTGTTCACGGAATCAGCCCTCAATCGATCCATGGATCGATCAGGGACCCCAGATCGATCCATGGATCGATCGGAGTTTCTGATTTCGCACTGAAACTCTGATTTCAGCAGATTTCGTGCCAAAATCGGTGAAACAACTCCACAAATGCTAATAACTATTCTATCATGCATTGGGCAACATTCAAGACATAATATAATGCATGTTCACTAGTTCATACCATTAACCATACTAGAATGCGAAGCATAAGGGAAAGAGAACAAGACTTTAATAACTAGACTTGCTACAAGTTCTAATGCGTAGTAAAATAAAACTAGATCCCTAGGATCTTTATTCCAGTTCCTGCCACACACATCCTCATCTGCACTGACCTCCAGCCTCCACTGCTAGTCCATCTTTCCTTTACCTTTGTCTGCAGTATAAGGGAAAGAAGTATCTATAAGCTTTCGCTTAGTAAGAAACCATCTACCTCACTAAATCATGCATACGATGCAAATATGCTTTTAAATCATACTGTTTGAAAAACATACTGAATATGCAAGCATGGCATGGCATGGTATCATACAAAGCATGGCATAGCATAAGCTGAACATAAAATAAAACTGATCATAACATGTCTAGAACTGTATATGAAGCTATCATATTTAACAACTGAAATAAGCTGAGTTGATACAAAAGTGAGCTAAGCTGAAGCTGAGCTAATACTGAATTCCATTATGTTTTAAAACTAATTTGGAAAACTATTATACATAATAGATAAAAATACTAAACATGCTGCTGTAGGGCCCTGGCATCTGTACTTGCTGTGCGCGCATCCCTAACTAGACCCAGGATTGCAAGTTCCGAATCTAGTAGGGTTTACTAGGTTAGCTGAACCTAGGGACGACTATGGGAGTCCAACCCAGTGGATATCTAATCCAGTACAGTGCCGCTGCTGAAAGTAAAATACTGAAATGCTAATTAGCTGATTCTAGGTTATCTGAACCTAGCACTAGGTTGTCTGAACCTAGAGGCGACTGTGGGAGCCCACCCATTGGACATCTAGTCCCATAAAGCTGAAATAAAACTGATATGCTGGTTTAAATGCTTCTATGCATTTAGCTATGCTGTTAAAACTGTCTAATGTTGCGCTAACATTTTATCGAACACCTAGTGTGCTCCAACTCTCCTCTTTAATAGGGGACCACCTCTAGGCACCCGACGACGTCTAGAACCTCTATCTAAAGAGGAAAAACGCGTCCGGCCCATCCAGAGATACTCAACTAACCCCTAAGTCTGCGAAGAGAATTAAATACACTCTAGATATCGATAAAAATCCACGTATAACTAAATTATAAGCAGGCAATTAAACGAGAGCTACTTATACTGCAGGTGAGGGGTTTCTTACCTCGTGTGCTAGATTTCTTACAAATCTAATCGCTAGAAATTCCGGTGGAGACGACTTCTCTACGATTCGCTCACGTCCACGTGTTCTACTCGCGGAGGGGAACGTCCGTGTGCTGAAATCGTCGCCGGAAAGTGACCTTGGGGCCCTAGGGAGAGAACCCTAGGTCTTCTTGGTGTGGCGCCGAGGGAAGGAGGAAGAGAAGAGAGGTGTTCGGCGTGAGGGTTTGGAGAAAGAAAGTGGCGTGAGGTTTTGTGAGGAGAGGGCTGCCGAACCAAATTAAACCAAACTCAACTTAAGTTCTTAATTTATATTAAGTGGATTATTGAACCCAACTCTAATATAAATATAATTGGTTCCTCTTTCTTTCAGCACGGCCCTGCTGGGTTCACCGGTTACTAAGGCTAACTAAAGGTTTAGCGGACCCGAGAGGTCCCGGGTTCGATTCCCGCTTAAACCATTTTGCTTATCTAATTACTTTTGCTACTTCCGCTACTCGGAAAATTTCGGAAAAATATCTAAAAATTCCAGAAAAATCATGGAATAATTCTAATGCAAGTTTGAGAATTTTCGGGCGTTACAGCCTAACCTCCAATTTGGATTTTCCCAGTCAAGTATTCGATCAACCTCGACCTACTTAACTCTTCTTCACATCAAACTGGTCAAATCTTGACCAGAGGGGAATTGCACCAATAATCTCCCCAATCGGACAATTGCACCTGCAATCTCCATATATTGTCAAACATCAAAACCCAAACATCAAGACTCAAGCTTGAGCTAATTCAAATTTAGTCAGCTTGGTCAACCTTGACCTAGGGGATATTGCACCAACAACCAGTTGTAACCAAGTAAAAGTTCTGTGCCTCTTCTTTATTTTAGCTTTTGTTTAATTATTTCTTGTTCAACTAACTTGTGTTTATCTTTGTTGATAAAGATAGCAAAAGAAATTGTTAATTGTGACTTGCAAGGCTATTCACCCCCTCTCTAGTCGGCCGCTAAGGGACCTTCAGAAACTAAAGCTCCTTTTAAACTTCAAATTAGTCCCATTTAACCATTCCTTTTTTATTTTCATCAAGAAAATTATCCTTAATACTTATCAAAGCACTTTAGAGGAATAAAGATGGTTAACTCGAATAAATGTTACTTAATGAATTGAAATAAGACCAATTAGATCAAAATCAACCTTCTTAATTGATTAGTTTCAGCTACCAATCAATTACAGCCTCTCTGAATCGATTGAAATTGGGATTTAATTGATCACCGATTCTATGAGCCTCTATGCTTATGGAAATTCACCTCAATCGATTGCCCTAATTGATTAGAATATGGTAATCGATTGACCTAATCGATTACCATAACTGAATTTCTGATTTTAATTTTAGACTAAATTTTAGAAATACATAAATAATTCTATAAAATTCTAAAAATCATAAAACTTTGTATAGACATTACTTATGTCATATATTATTATGGAAAAATAATTTTCTACGAAAGTACCTCCCTTTTTAAAATTGGAAATTATTAAAAACTTCAATGTTTCACTTCACTTTGTACCCATTTAATCAATAGTGATTCCTATCAAAAGATAAACTTTACCAAGGTTTTCCAAAATAATTTTGAAATATTTTTTAAAACAGATTTTCAACCATTTGCTTTGGATTAAATGCACATGACTTATACACTTGTTTTCCCAATGATTGGACTTCGCATAATTTTATATTTTGATGATACTAAAACTCAAAAAAAATACACTAAATCAACATCTTAAGGTTTTTTCATCTTCCTAATATCTCACTTATATCTAATGTGCTTCAATACACATACAAGTCATCCTTAAGGTTTTCGTGAGATATAAATTAGGTTTTTCCTAACTAAGGGCTCATGCATTTCTAGCTAGGCAATTAAAATTTTCATCATCCAACATAGGATGTTAATTGATACCATTGTCCTTAATTTTAAGAAATTTAAATTAATACATGATAATGAATATGGCATACATCAAGATGAGCATTTTTCAAAAGGAAAGAAAACTATCATATCTAGATGATATATGTATGACATGACATGTAGCATTTTTCAAAATATGATGTCATGGCATATGATAGGATACACAAAACATAGTAATTTAGTATAAATAAAATACATAGATTTTCTATCTAAGTATCACTTGTTAGACCCCGTAGTTGTTTTGATGTGATCAACCAAGTTGGTTAGGTCCTGCTTTGTGTTTGATCCCTGTGTCTGAGTGTGCAGGAGCTTAGAAGCGCAGGAAGTCGAGCGGAAGACGCAGCTAGCAAGAAGGACGGCACGGGAAGGGAGCTGACGGGCTTGGTGCGTTCGAAGGATGAGAGAGCTGCGGAAGAGAACACCGATGGGCGAGAAGAATGTGCACGGCGTTCGAGGGACGTTAAGCAAGGTCAGAAGACTGCTCGAGAAGAAGGCTAGAAACTGGGTTCGAGTGAGCCCTATTTCGGTTGGCCGGAATCACCCAAAAGGACGGAACTTCGAAAGTTGAAGCAAAGAAGAAAACGAGCTAGAAAGGCAGCTCAAGGCACCTTCATCATGGCTTGAAGGCACCTTCAAGGCTTGATGAAGGCGCCTTCATTTGGTCAAAATGACCGCTTGCGCTACGGATAGAGCTCTATCCACTCACTCCCTTGGAGGTGCCTTGGACCTCAGTTAGAGGCGCCTTAGACCCTCAGGATAGAATTTCCAAAGGCTATTTAAAGGCCCCTGGAACTAGGAATTATTCATCAATTATTCTTTCAACTCAGTAGTCATTCCTAGCAACTTGTCTGAGCTTTCCATTGTGTAAAAGGTTTCTCCGCCTTCAGAGAAGGAGATCTTTTCAGAGCGCTTTTCTTCTGCCTTGGATTAACAACTGTCTTGGTTGTAACCAAGTAAATCGCTGAGTCTGTTTCTTTGTTTATTTTACTGTTGCTTATTATTTTGAGTTGAAAGCATGAGGAGAGTATAGTTTTATTTTTTTAGGCAATTCACCCCCCTCTTGCCGGCCTCCATTGCACCTACAATTGGTATCAGAGTCAGACCACCTCAGAAGGACTAACCGTCGACTGAAGCACAAAGATCAAGACGATGGCCGGAGCGAATATTCATCCCCCGAAGTTCGACGGAGACTTCGCGACATGGAAACGCCGGATGGAGGTATTTTTTAAAACCGACTTCGATATTTTACTAACTATGAAATATGGTTTTGAAGCTCTGAAAGATAAAGAAGAGCATCAGTGGAGCAAGAAGGAGCAAGCTGATTTTATCGCCAACGGAAAGGCAGAGTTCCATCTACTCAGCGTTTTGCCGCCCCAGGAGATAAGTCGGATTGGAAGCTATGACTCCACCAAAGACCTCTGGGAAAAATTCCTGGAGCTTCACGAAGGTACCTCAGAAGCAAAGCTAGCAAGGCGCGACATCCTTCGGACTCAGTTAACGAACCTTCTGATGAATAATGCCGGGAAGGTAGCGCAACTCCAAGCAAGGATTAAGGAATTAATAACTCAACTAAACAACCTTAGAGAAGAAGTATCGAACTGGGACTCGATCTGGTACGCGCTCAACGCCTTCCCTAGAACTCCAGAATGGGCGTCCTTAGTAGATGCATACTACATCTCTAAGGACTTTGAGGTAAGTACTTTAGAAAATTTATTTTCAACTTTTGAACTTCACGAATCTCGGATTGCAGAGCCCAATGAAGTGGAGAAAACAAGTCAGAACATTGCCTTAAAGGCAAGAAAAAAAATTCTAACTCCGAAGCCTCGATCGACCAATCAAAAGCGGCACTACTGGTAAAGCGTTTCAATAAGTTTTTTAATTCTAATAAATTTAGATCGCAGACAAAGAGGCATGCATGAGCGAAAGAGAAGAACGGTTCATTGCTACAACTGCAACGAAGAAGGGCACATCAAAGATGACTCCCCAAAATTGAAGAAAAAGGGAAGAGTAAAGGAAAAGCGACAATCTTCCTCCAAACAGAAGAACCTGAAGGCCACTTGGTCAGATTCGTCTTCTTCCGAATTAGACATCGAAGCCTTCTCGGGGTTAGCGCTAATGGCTAACTATCAGCTGGAAGAAGAGTCAAGCTCAGAGATGAGCATAAATGAAGGGGGAGGAACATCAGCGGAAGAAAGATGTAGTGAAAGAGGAGCATCACCAAGTCAGGTAAGTAAGGTACGTAATCTTACCCCGACTCAATCCTTTCAATTTATTAAGTATCTTTCTAAAGATTTATTCAAATTAGAAAAAGATAATGCTGACTTAAATGGAATTTTAGATAAATTAAAATCAGAAAATGATAATTTAAAATTAGAAATTGAAAATTTGAAAACTGATGCATGTTTTAAAACAAATGTTTTTCAAAAGTCAAAACTTAGGATTTATGAAAAATTAAACTGGTATGTTAAACATCATCAAGGTCAACTTAGGAAAAATCCCAAGAATTATATACCCCCTAAGTTTCAGATTAATCCAATAGGAAGGAACCTCTATTGGATTCCAAAAGCTTTATTAGACTAAATTTATTTTATTATTAAAGCTTCCAACAAGAAATTAAACGTTAAAATTTCTCTATGAGACTTTGTCTAAAGAAGTAGTTGTTGCTCCAATAACCAAGAAGTTCTAGTGCCTCGCCACGACCTGGAAGCTGAAATATTGAAATAAAATGTTTAATTAACTTTCTGAAAAAATATTAAACTAGAATTAAATAATGCTTTAAAAGTTTTTCAAATATTGTCTTTGAAAATCTTCAAAAGTTTTACTTAGAATTTTTTTTAAAAAAAAATCATTTTACTTAGAAATTTTTTCAAAATTCTAAAAATTCATTTTAGTTAGAAATTTTTTTGGAAAATTCTAAAAATTCATTTTGCTCAGAAATTTTTCTAACTTAAGAATCTGCTAAATATTTTTTAAATAAATATCATATTCTCTTATTATTACCCCGTTTTTGTTGTGATTAAAGGGGGAGAGAAATATACAAGTTTAGGGGGAGAGAATTATTTTCAAAACTCTGAGTTTTAAAAATATTTTTGAAAAATTATGTTTAAACTCTTAATTAAATAGTTGCAATTTATTTTAATTGCAAATTTACACTTAAAAATGTTAGTTTAGTAATTTCTTTAAAATTACTGTTTGTCTATTTGTACCCTAACATGAACTTGGGTTGATGCACATAAAAAAAGGGGAGATTGTTAGACTCCGTAGTTGTTTTGATGTGATCAACCAAGTTTGTTAGGTCCTGCTTTGTGTTTGATCCCTGTGCCTGAGTGTGCAGGAGTTTAAGAGCGCAGGAAGTCGAGCGGAAGACGCAGCTAGCGAGAAGGACGGCACGGGAAGGGAGCCAACGGGCTCGGTGCATCCGAAGGATGAGAGAGCTGCGGAAGAGTACACCGGTGGGCGAGAAGAACGTGCGCGGCATTCGAGGGACGTTAAGCCGGGTCAGAAGACTACTCGAGGAGAAGGCCGGAAACTGGGTTCGGGTGAGCCCTATTTCGGTTGGCCGGAATCACCCAAAAGGACGGAACTTCGAAAGTTGAAGCAAAGAAGAAAACGAGCTGGAAAGGCAGCTCAAGGCACCTTCATCATGGCTTGAAGGTGCCTTCACCTTGAAGGCGCCTTCACCTTGAAGGCGCCTTCAAGGCTTGATGAAGGTGCCTTTATCTGGTTAAAATGACCGTTTGCGCTGCGGATAGAGTTCTATCCACTCACTCCCTTGGAGGCGCCTTTGACCTCAGTTGGAGGTGCCTTAGACCCTCGGGATAGAATTTCCAGAGGCTATTTAAAGGCCCCTAGAATTAGGAATTATTCATCAATTGTTCTTTCAACTCAGTAGTCATTCCTAGCAACTTGTCTGAGCTTTCCATTGTGTAAAAGGCTTCTCCGCCTTCAGAGAAGGAGATCTTTTCAGAGTGTTTTTCTTCTGCCTTGGATTAACAACCGTCTTGGTTGTAACCAAGTAAATCGCTGAGTCTGTTTCTTTGTTTATTTTACTGTTGCTTATTATTTTGAGTTGAAAGCACGAGGAGGGTATAGTTTTATTTTTTTTATACAATTTACCCCCCTCTTGCCGGCCTCCGCTGCACCTACATCACTGAATTAAAAATAAGCCTAAGTTGCCCTAATTTTCTTAAGAAAATGTCAGAATCCTGACTTGACATTTCTTTAACTTTTAACTAAATTGTGCCAATTTTATCATCAATTTCTCAAAAATATTGGTACACTTTTACTCTTCAAGAGTAAAGATTTAAACCTTCATTTTCAAGGTATGCCATTACCTTGAAAATGCTCCAAAGTATCAACTTTATCACGGTTGGGTTAACCACACTTCCATTTAGAGTTGATACACTCTAAATCCATCTAGGGTGTAGAGAACACACTTTTAAGAATCCAAAATCTATTGATGCTCCTCAGGTGTTTTAGGCACTCACTAGGGATAACTTTCTTTGATACCTTCTTGATGACTTCCTATGCTTCTTAGAAGCTTTAGTTATACTAGTCTCCTCTAGGTCAATTCTAGGGATAACTTCCCTTATAACCTTTTTAATGACTTTCTTAAGTTTCATAAAATCCTTAGTCATGTTAATCTTTTCAAGGTTAACCCTAGGGATAACTTTCCTTGAAATCTTGACTTGACTTCTAGACCTAAATGTTGGTTCCATAACTATTTGAAACTCTATGGTATGAGGGTGCATTCTTTTTGACTTTTGGTTTGTATCCCAAACCTGTCTTGCAATTGAATGACACTTAACTTCTAGATTATGTTCATTTGATCCTTTAACGACGTTTTTCATTCTTTTAAGTGTCTTTTCCAATTTATCAGGCATTGACCTCAAGACTTGATTTTCTATCCTTAAATCCTTAAATTTGAATTTTTCTTAATTTCCTTGAACACTTTTCTTTTGAGGCACATATTTAACTTGTTTTGACTTCTTGCCTAAATCATTTTCTACCTTCCTATCCTTAGGTAAGGTAGTCCTAGTGTGAAAAGAATTATAATTTCCCTAAGATTATCATGCTTCATATTTTTATGATAATTAGCATTAAAATGATAGAAATTATTTTTAGCATGCTTTTTATCATAATTTAAATAAGTATCATTAACTAGTGGTACCTTAGTTTTTCTCTTGGAAGCTCCCCCTTGACTTGAGTTTCCTTCTTTGACTTTTGTTTGATGCTTCTCCCTTAGCTTTGATTTCGATAGTGCCCCTTTTTATTGCAAAAGAAACACACGATGTGCTCCATGCCCTTTCGTATCATGAGTCCAACATCTTTTGATTTTTTTTCCTTGTCCTTGAATGTCATTTGACCCTTCTTCTTGACTAATTTTGGACACTTGTCCTTATAATATGTCCTCTTTCCCTACACTCAAAGAAAATAATATGATTTTTATTTTTACAAATTGAAATTGTTATATCTTCTTTGTTTGTAGGGGTGACACAAGACTCTTCTTCATTTGACCGGAAAGTAGAAGCTTTTTCTTGCTCCTGTGTTAATGATTGATGCTCCCCTTCAATCCTTGAGGTGGATGCCTCTTCAACTTCATCCTCGGATGTTGAGCACCTCTCAACCTCCAAATCCTCATGCATATGAAACAAAGAGTTTTCCTCTTTGCATTTGTCATTGCGTTCAGTTGAGGATGTGGCTTCATGAAGCTTTGCCACTTTGCTCCATAGCTCCTCGGTATCTAGATACTCCCCAATTTTGCACGATAGTATGCCTAGCAATAAATTAATTAATAATTTGGTTACCTTGTCATTTGCCTCACACCTCTTGATTTGTTCCTCGCTCTATTTCTTCTTCTTAAGGAACTTTTTGTTTCCATTAATTGGAGTTTGAAATCCCTGAAGGCGCTAGAATTCCGTTCTATTTAAATTACCGTATACAAAAATTGTACAAGTATAGAACTTTTCCTAGCAACACGGATGTTCGATCAGACATGTATTTGATCAATCAAGTTTTTGACGGATCAAAGCACACCTTGATCGAAGTACAAGATCGCTGGCCTCTTGTGTTGGTATTCCAAAAACGATACAAAGAAAACTAACTAATTACGCAGCGAAATTAAAGAACTAGTTGTATCTTTTCTTTGTAGCTAAAGACCTCTTGATCTTCTGTCGTATTCCTCTCCTCTTCTTGGACGTCGTGTGGGTGATGATCTACCAAGACAACACCACCCTCCTCTTCTCAGTTTCCAAACTGCCGACTACAAAAGGAGCTCTTAGGATGGGGCACCTTCTCTTCTTCTTCCTCTTCTTCCATTTCTTCCTCTTCTTCCTCTTCTCCAAGCCGCCGCCCACCAAGGAGTAGAAGAGGGGGGTGCCAACCTTAGCAAGGAGGGGGTCGCCGACCCTAGCAAGGAGAGGGGCCGCCGGCTCTTAGCAAGGGAGAAGGGGAGGGGCACCGTCCCTAAGCAAAGAGGAGGGGAGGGGCGTCGACCCTAGGTGAGGAGGAAAGGGAGGGGTGCCAGCCACAAGGAGGAGAAGAGAGAAAATTAGGTTTTAGGAGCCACCACCTATTCCTTTTTATAGGCTTGCCGTTGGTTACAAAGAAAGAGAAATAACAAAATTCTGTTTAGAAAAAATTTCTCTTTCTATAGCCGAATTCTGTTTAGAAAAAATCTCTCTTTCTATACCCAAGTTAAACCAAACCAAATTAAGTTAAACCAAACCAAGTTAAGTTAAACCAAACCAAGTTAAGTTAAACTAAACCAAGTTAAACTAAACTAAGTTATAGATGGGTGGATGCGAGGCTTTATATAAAGGTTACAACAGAGACCTAGAGGAGGAATTGGTTTAGGCCTCCTGATGGGCTTGGGCTTCCCGTGTTCGGCCCGAACACCCAACCCAAGTCCATCAATAATAACTCATACCACTAAAGGATTATTATTGAACTACCGCACCAATCTCATATTACAATATGGGCTCCTTCTTATCATGAGTGCATTAATCTCCCTATGTTTAAGATATCGTATGTCCGTTAATTAATTGAGTTACTGACAACCTAATTAATTAACATCTGATTCCAAGAGTAGTACCACTCAACTTTATTATCATACCGGACTAAGTCCACCTGTAGGGTTTACATGATAATCCTTATGAGCTCCTCAAGGGGACATCATCAACCTAAATAATTAGGACACAGCTTCCTTCTATAATCAACAACACACCATATAAATAATACTATCTCCCAACTCATCGGGCCTATTGATTTAATGAATAAATCTCACCCATTAATAAGTTAAAGAAATAAATACTAAGTATATGTGTTTGTTATGATATAGGGATTAAGAGGATGCACATCCATAATAACAGAGGTTCTATTCTTTTATGTAGTCAGTACAAATTGAACAACCTCAAACGGTTCTGCTCAATACACACAAAGTGTGCCAGTGTAATTTTATAACTAAGACAGACTAATACCAAATTACACTATAACCGTTCCAATGGTTTGTCTCAATCCATCTTGGTTGTGAGCTAGTATTTATAATTTATAAGGAACCGATAACATGATCTTCTGTGTGGCACCACATACCATGTTATCTACAATATAAATTAAATGGACAATTGCATTGACATATATATAAATATAAAATGTAAACATTTGACCAAAGTGATTCTCATTTCAAAATATTTCAAAACAAATGTTCATACAAAAGCTAGGCTTATAGTATACATCCTTACAATCTCCCACTTATACTAAAAGCCTATGCTATCATAAATGCTGCTATACATCTGATTCTCATCCCCTCAACATGCCTATCATAAGCTCTTGCCGGAAGGGCCTTAGTTAAAGGATCTGCCAGGTTATCTGCTGATGTAATCTTGGCGACAACAATCTCTCCTCGTTTTACGATGTCTCATATCGGTGGTACTTACGCTCAATATGTTTACTTGCCCTATAGGCTCGTGGTTCCTCCGATTTTGCTACTGCACCACTATTGTCACAATAAATTGTGATAACTATCGGCAAATCAGGAATCACATCTAAGTCCATCAAGAAATTTCTGAGCCATACAGCTTCTTTGAATGCCTCAGAGGCTGCCACATACTCAACTTCCATGGTGGAGTCTGAAACGCATTTCTGCTTAACACTCCTCCATGCTATAGCTCCACCTCCCAAAGTAAACACATACCCCGAGGTTGATTTACTACTGTCCCTATCTGATTAGAAGTCCGAATCCATATAACCCACAGGGAGCAAATCATCTGCCTGGTAAACCAGCATATAATCTCTAGTCCTTTTCAGGTACTTTAATATATGTTTAACGGCAGTCCAATGTCCCGGTCTTGGGTTACTTTGATATCTGCTAACCATGCCCATGGTAAAATAGATATCCGGTCTCGTACATAACATCGCATACATTAGGCTTCCTATAGATGAAGCATAAGGAAGTTCCTTCATCTCCTCTATCTCCTTTGATGTTTTAGGACACATCTCTTTAGATAAAGGTACTCCATTCCGAAAAAGGTAGAAAACCTTTCTTGGAGTTTTACATGCTAAAACGAGCTAGGATAGTATCGATGTATGAAGCTTGGGATAAGCACAATATCCTTTTCGTGCGATCCCTTATTACTTTGATCCCAATAATATATCCACATTCTCCCAAGTCCTACATATCAAACTGCTTGGATATTCATACCCTTATGTCTGACAACACTTTGACATTGTTACCAATGAGCAAAATGTCATCTACGTATAGTACAAGAAATATCACCACGTTTCCGTTACTTTTCTTGTATACACAAGATTCATCCGGGCACTAAATGAATCCATGAGACTGGATCACTTCATCAAACCAGATGTTCCAAGATCTCGAAGCTTGCTTCAGTCCATAAATGGACCGATTGAGCTTATATACAAGATGCTCTTTGCCCTTCGTAATGAATCTCTCTGGTTGCTTCATATAGATGTTTTCTTCAATACTTCCGTTAAGGAAAGCTGTCTTGACATCCATTTGCCAAACCTTATAATCCATATGAGCAGTAATAGATAAAAGAATCCGGATAGACTTAAGCATAGCTACCGATGAAAAAGTTTCATCATAATCGGTTCCCTCTTTTTGAGTATATCCCTTCGCAACAAGCCCCACTTTAAAGGTTTCCACCTTCCCATCTATTCCTCTTTTTCTTTTGTAGACCCATTTACATCCAATGATTTTTACACCATTTGGTGGTTCTACAAGCTCCCAGTCCTGATTAGAATGCATAGATTATATTTCAGATTTCATTGCACTTTGCCAAGATGCTGCATCTTTATCTTGGAGTGCTTCATCATATGTCCAGGGATCAACTTCATGTTTACCAGGGATCAAGTCCGAAGACTCTCCCAAAAATATAAATCTATCAGGTTGCCTAACAATCCTCCTACTACGACGAGGCACTACCTGTAATTGTGCATCATTTGTGACACGTGTTGCAATTACTTGTGGTATCTCATCTTGTACCGTTGGCACTAAAGTAGAAGTATCCTCTCTTATTTCCTTAAGACCAATTTTACTCATGGACTTGTGGTTCATTATATAGTCCTCTTCTAAAAATCGAGCATTGGTGCTAACAATGACCTTCTAATCTTTAGGACTATAAAACAAACTACCTTTCATTCCTTTAGGATATCCCACGAACAAACAAACTTCTGTACATGATTCCAACTTATCAGCGTCTCCCTTCAGCACATGTGTTGGACTACCCCCAAATCCGAATGTGTTTCAAACTAGGCTTACACTCATTCGACAATTCTGTGGGAGTAAAGGGTACTGACTTAGAAGGTACCAAGTTCAGAATGTACGACGTCGTTTCCAGAGCATATCCCCAAAACGAATTTGGTAATTCTGACTAACTCATTATTGATCTAACCATTTCCATAAGAGTCCTATTCCTTCATTCTATCACACCATTCTGTTGGAGTGTACCAGGTGCAAACAATTGGGATTGAATCCCGTCCTTTGATAAATAACTCCTAAACTCTCCTAAGAGGTACTCTCCACCACGATCAGACCATAGTGTCTTGATACTTTTACCATGACGTTTCTCCATATCAGCCTTGTACTCTTTGAACTTATCAAAGCACTCAGACTTGCGACATATCAAGTAAATGTACCCATATCTTAAATAATCATATATAAAATAGACAAAATATTCGAAACCACCTCTTGCCTGGATAGTCATAGGCCCACACAAATCAGAATAAACCAATTCTAACACTTCTTTGGCTCTATACCCCTTTGCCTTAAAAGGACTTTTGGTCATTTTTCCTTCCAAGCAAGACTCGTAGGTCAAAAAGTTTTTCACTACCAATGAACCCAAAGGTCCATCGGCTATTAACCTTTGAATCCTACTCAAGTTAATATAACCTAACCTCAAATGCCAAAGATATGTTTGGTTCATTTCCAAAGGTTGCTTTCTCTTATTAGAATTAGAAGATGTGTTATTAATTTTCATTTGTCGCATCGTGAGAGTTATTGGATTAAGAGTATACAAATTGACAACCAACGCACCAGAACAGATAACCATCCTATTTTTCTTGACTACCACTTTGTCATCAAAAGAAATAGAATATCCATCCATAAATAATTTAGAAACTGAAGTCAAGTTCTTTCTAAAACATGGTACGTAAAAATAATTTTTCAAAATCAAAGTTTTATTCCTATCAAAAGATAAATAAACATCTCCCACTGCAACAGCTGCCACTTTCGTAGCATTGTTCATGTAGACGGTGATCTCCCCTTCATTTAGTTGTCTGGTTTCCTGGAACCCCTGCAATGAATTATAGACATGATTAGTGGCTCCCATATCTACACACCAGGTACTGGTAGATAACACCGCTAAACATGTTTCAATAACTAACGAATAGGATATACCTTTATTGTTCTCCTTTCTGCGAGGACAATCCACCTTCCAATGTCTAGACTGCTTGCATGTGAAGCACTTGCCCTTCGACTTCTTCACACCTGCATGTGGCCCAGTCCCTAGAGGTCGAATCACTTTCTTTTCCGAACCAACTTGTTTCTTCTTCTTCTTTCCGCCTTTCGGCTTAGAGGTAGAAACGTTTTCAGCAATGTGAACTTGAGAACTTTGACGAAATAGCCCTTCTGCCGCTTGGAGTTCTGTCAGAAGTTTCGCCAATGAATAAACCCTTTTGTTCATTGCGTAGTACAGGCGAAACTACTCAAAACTTTTGGGCAGCGTTTGGAGAATGATATCGACCTGGGTTTCCCCATCGATTTAAGCTCCAAGGGCTTCCATCTCATTCAAATGAGTCATCATCTTGAGGATATGATCCCTCACGGGTGTCCCCTTAGTCATGGTGGTCATCATTAAGTTTCTCATGGCCTCCTGCCTCGCAGCCTGATTCTGGTATCCGAAGAGTTCCTTGAGATTGAGCATTATGTCATAGGCAGTGGGTAGGGCATGATGCTGATGTTGCAGCATATTTGACATAGAAGCTAAAATATAACACCGCGCCATCTCATCTGTCTTGACCCATTTCCTATGTCTCTCTATCTTCTTTTCACTAGAATCCTTATCAGGCACGCTAGGACAGACCTCAAGAAGTACGAACTTATATTCTTCAGCAGTTAAGGCAATGCCCAAGTTTCGTTTCCAATCAATATAATTTAGACCAGTAAATTTGTTTTCTTTTAAAATAATAGCAAAAGAATTGAAAGCCATTTTGAAATCCTGAGAATCATAAAATAAAATATTTGATCAAAACTTTAGAATTTAAAATAATATTGATTTCTCGAACAATATAATTTAAATTCACCAACATCTTAAAATACCGTGAATTTCGTATGCCACGATAGTGTGGACGTATACTAATTCAAACATTTGTAAGAGGGGGTTTTACCTATTAATTTTATTATCTTGTCAACCTAACTTTATGACAAATAAAATTAATAGTTTGTTCATCTTTGGTCACACAAATAATAGCAGTGACCCGATGGGGAGGATACTATTAAATGCGCCTAAGTATACATCATTACTTGATACTTAGTTCATTAATTAGGATTGTGCCCCTTCAGATGGAGAAGATCACACATACCTAAATAATTTCCTATAATTATTCATAAAGGAAGTTTGATCTAGTGACCCACAAACAAACTCATCCGATATGGAGGAAGATACTTAAAGCCAACACGCAAGTTTGAATGCATCACTTACAAACCAGTAATGGAGACCGTAGAATTTATTTAAATAATTTCTCTCCTAGTTAGTTATTTAAATTGAGGAATTTTAACATGCACACACATCACAGCACGCACATCACAGCACACACATCACAATACATAAAAACATCATATAAAGGCAATAAATATGAAACTAAAATTTCCAACTATTATGGCCTCATTCATCGTTGTCCTCCAATATGCCGCCAATGGATCAAGCGGTCGCGTCTATCTCGCTTCTTTCTCCGTCGTGCCTCTGGTCCTTAAAATAGCACCACACATAGCAAGGATACAAGCCGCAACAACAAGAAATAAAATTTACATTTATCGATCCTATATTCCACAAAGGAATTTACATGTAATCTAGATCGAACAGAATGTAAAAAAATAATGCGACAATCGGCCGTATTTAATTATTACAATCACGTACACATAAACAACCTCGACATGCCAGAGGGTTCAAATCATACACAAACACACAAAGCCATAATAGTTGAATCTAGGATGCCTGCAACCACAGAGTTAATCTATCTAGCACATCCTACTATTATCCGGCCTAAACTTATGTACGAATAGTGCATAATTTAACTGAAAACCAATCACACAGAACCAGAAAACTTCCTCTGATACCACTTGAAGGCGCTGGAATTTCATTCTGTTTAAATTTCCCTATACAAAAATTGTACAAGTACTGAACTTTTCCTAGCAACCCGCATGTTCGATTAAACATGTGTTTGATCAATCAAGCAAGTTCTTGACAGATCAAAGCACACCTTGCTCGAAGTACAAGATCACTGGCATCTTGTATTAGTATTCCAAAAATGATACAAAGAAAACTAACTAATTACGCAGCGAAATCAAAGAACTAGTTGTACCTTTTCTTTGTAGCTAAAGACCTCTTGATCTTCTGTCGTAATTTTCTCCTCTTCTTGGACGTCGTGTGGGCGACGATCTACCAAGACAACGCCACCCTCCTTCTCTTCTCAGTTTCCAAACCGTCAACTACAAAAGGAGCTCTTAGGATGGGGCACCTTCTCTTCTTCTTCCTCTTCTTCCTCTTCTCCAAGACGCCGCCCACCAAGGAGTAGAAGAGGGGGACGCCGACCTTAGCAAGGAGGGGGTCGCCGGCCCTAGCAAGGAGAGGGGCCGCCAGCTCTTAGCAAGGGAGAAGGGGAGGGGCGCCGGCCCTAAGCAAAGAGGAGGGGAGGGGCGCCGGCCCTAGGTGAGGAGGAAAGGGAGGGGTGCCAGCCACAAGGAGGAGAAGAGAGAAAATTAGGTGGGTGCGAGGCCAAGTTAAGTTAAATCAAACTAAGTTATGTTAAACTAAATCAAGTTAAACCAAACCAAGTTATGGATGGGTGGATGCGAGGCTTTATATAAAGACTACAATAGGGACCTAGAGGAGAAATTGGTTTAGGCCACCTGATAGGCTTGGGCTTCCCGTGTTCGGCCCGAACACCCAACCTAAGTCTATCAATAATAACTCATACCACTAAAGGGTTATTATTGAACTACCATACCAATCTCATATTACAATATAGGCTCCTTCTTATAATGAGTGCGTTAATCTCCCTGTGTTTAAGATATCGTATGTCCGTTAATTAATTGAGTTATTGACAACCCAATTAATTAACATCTGATTCCAAGAGTAGTACCACTTAACTTTATTATCATGCCGGACTAAGTCCACTTGCAGGGTTTACATGATAATCCTTATGAGCTCCTCAAGGGGACATCATCAACCTAAATAATTAGGACATAGTTTCCTTCTATAATCAACAACACACCATATAAATAACATTATCTCCCAACTCATCGAGCCTATTGATTTAATGAATAAATCTCACCCATTGATAAGTTAAAGAAATAAATACTAAGTATATGTGCTTGTTATTATATAGGGATTAAGAGGACGCACATCCATAATAACAGAGGTTCTGTTCTTTTATCTAGTCAGTACAAATCGAACAACCTCAAACGGTCCTGCTCAATACACACAAAGCGTACCAGTGTAATTTTATAGCCAAGACAGACTAATATCAAATTACACTACAATCGTTCTAATAGTTTGTCCCAATCCATCTTGGCTGTGAGCTACTATTTATAATTTATAAGGAACTGATAACATGATCTTCTGTGTGGCACCACACACCATGTTATCTACAATATAAATTAAATGGACAACTGCATTGACATATATATAAATATAAAATGTAAACATTTGACCAAAGTGATTCTCATTTCAAAATATTTCAAAACAGATGTTCATACAAAAGCTAGGCTTATAGTATACATCCCAACAATCCCTCCATTAGAGCAAACCGTTGCTCTATCTCGATCATAAAAAAAAATTGACCTTTGATTTCCAAAGATCGAAACTTCTAATTTTAAATGGTGGAGGTGCTTGGATATCGTATTCGAATCCAACTTGACACTCCATTTTTGAATTTGAGCTCCTTAAATGATAATTTCTTGACTTTAAAATTAGGGCTTCAAGCTTTAATAGCTTTTTCTTCCTCTAGCTCATTGCTCTCTCGGTGATTAGTCGAATGAATACTGACCTTGCTCTGATACCACTTGTTAGGACACTCCGTGAGCTAGAGAGGGGGTTGATTAGCTTTAATCACTTTGTTGATGATGATTTAAGCAGATATTTTGAAGCGAAGGCTCACCAATGCTAGAATTTGGATTTTACTTGATATTCACCTCCTTAAGGTAACTAATCCAAGGGTTCACTCTCCTCACAATCTCATCCACTATGAAATCACTCATTCTTGAAAATAATTCAGAGGCGGAGAAGCATCGTACAAGCTCACAATAAGAATACAAAGAAAATAAGGAAGTAAATACATAATACAATGAAAACCTTACTCGCTTAATCTCTTGTTGCTTGTAAATGTCTCTTGAATCTTGGAAAGTGCAACAACACTTATCTTCCACAACTTCAAGCACTGACGGAAGAATGTGTGTGAGAGATATACTTCAAGCCTTGCGAAATTTTCTAGGGTTCACTCGATGCCTCTAATCGATTAGACTTTTCCTTAATAGAATGTCATGTCATCCGACCATTCAACACTTGTAGAATTACTTTTTTTCGAACCCTAATTGATTGGTGAGTCCGACCATCCAACACCTACATAATGACTTTTTTCGAACCCTAATTAATTAGTGAGTCATCCCAATCAATTTAGAGAACTTTAATCGATTACCCAATCAATTCCGCAACTCTCTATTCACTCGCGAAAATGCCTTAATCGATTAGCTAAATCGATTAAGCCTTCTTAAGCGATTATCTCATTGATTCCCTCTTCTCATGACATAACACTGCCTAATTGATTACCAGTGGTTGAATCAATTGACCCAATCAATGCAGCCATTGTTTTCATGATTTCTCTTCGCGAAGCTCCCAATCGATTAGGAATCCATCCTAATTGATTGAAGCGACCCTAATCGATTAAGCTCATCCCAATTAATTGCTTCAATTGATTACCCAACCCTAACTTGTTTAATTCAAGTCTAAGATTTCCTTGCCCAACCTTCAGTCAACTGTGATATGTTGGGACTTCTTCACCAAGTGTCCAGTCAATCTTTTGACGCACTTGGACTTTCTTTTGTGTCAACTTCCCGTTGGACTTTCGATCACCAAGTGCAGTCCTCTTTGTCCACTTGGATTTTCCTCTTGCCTAACCATAGTTAGGACTTTTCTCTTAACAATGTGAGGTCCTCCTTGACCCATTTAGATTTTTCTCTTGCCTAACCGCAGTTAGGACTTTCCTTTTGCTAACGTGTGGTCCTCCTTGATCCACTTGTACTTTCCTTTGCCTAACCACAGTTAGGACTTTTCTTTGCCAACATGCGGTCCTCCTTGATCCCATTGGACTTTCCTTTGCCTAATATCAATTATGACTTCCCTTTGCCAATGCACGACCATCCTTTACCCACTTAGAATTTCCTTTGCATAACCCTCAAATTAGAACTTTCCTTTGCCTAACCCTCGAGTTAGAACTTTCCTTTGCCTAACCTCCAATTAGAACTTTCCTAATCAAGTATCTGGTCCTCCATGACCTACTTGACTTCTTCTTACATATTGTCCAAATATTGAAACTTAAACTTGAATTTACTCAAGCTTAGTTAAACTGATCAATCTTGATCCGAGGACAATTGCACCAATAATCTCTCAACATTTGATGTGTATCAAAGGGTGAGAAAAATGTAAGATTTAAGTTAGAAACTCTCATTCATGCTTTGGCATGGGATGAAGTTGGGCTAATAGATTAGCTTAACTTAAACATATTATCAAATATCAAAAGAGGGAGATTGTTGGTGCAATCATCCTTGGGTTAAGGTTGACTAGCTTGACTAAGTTTGAGTGGATTCAAGCTTGAGTTTCAAGATTTGGACAATATATGAGAAGAAGTCAAGTAGGTCAAAGTTGACCAAATACTTAACAATATGTGAAAAAGTAGTCAAATAGGTTATGAAGGAACAGATACTTGACTAGGAAGTCCTAACGAAAAGTTAGGCAAAGATAATTCATAACCGCGGTTAGACAAAGGAAAGTCCATGTGGGTGAAGGATGATCGCACGTTAGCAAAAGAAAGTCCTAATTATGGTTAGATAAAGGATAGCCCTAACTAAGGTTAGGAAGTCTATCGAGTTTCTAGTCCTAACTCGAGGGTTAGACAAAAGAAAGTCCAAGCTGATCATAGAGGACCAAACACTTGGTGAAGAAAGTCCTGGCAGATCAAGGTTGACCAGCTGCTAGGCGATGAGAAGTTTCATCAGGTCATGATTGACAGGATGTTAGGCAAAAGAACCCTAGACTTGGATCAAGCAAGTTACAGTTAGACAATCAATTAGGGAAATCAATTGACCTTAAGTTAATCGATTAAGCTAATCAATTAGGGTTGACTTGAATTGATTAAGATGAATTCCTAATCGATTGGGAGCTTCGCAAAGAAAAATTGAGAGAATAATGTTAAATTGATTGGCCCAATTGATTCAGCCAAAGCTAATCGATTGGGTCAATCGATTAGCAGCAGTTTATCTTGATGAGCCAGAATCAATTGAGGCAATCAATTAAGGGCTAGTTTTTGAAACACAAAAGGTTGGGAATCGATTGTCGATTTAGTCTTTTTGAATCGATTGGGCTAATCAATTTAGGCATTTTGTGAGATAACAGAAAGGTTGAGAATTGATTGGGTAATCGATTAAGGCCTTATTTAATCGATCGGTATGACTCAACAATTTATTTGGGTTTCAAAAAAGAGTTGTTCTACAGGTGAACAGTCGAATGGTGATGTGGCAATCGATTAGGAGTTAGTCTAATCGATTGGGAGGCGTCAAAGAACCCTAGAAAAGGGTTTTTATTGACATTTCGAAGCATCTCTCTCGCAATGTTTTTGACCACCAGTTCTTGGATGGTTCAGAGTGAAGTATTACTGTATTTTTGAGTTAGCAACAGGAAATCCATAGTAACAAGAAATCAAGAGCAAGGTTCTTCATTGTTGTATTTATTTCCTTATTCTTGTTGTATTTTCTCGTGTATTCTTGTGTTTGAGTTTATACAAGACTTCTTCGCCTCCGGGAAAGAGGTATTCATAGTAGAGTTGTGTGTGTAAGGAGCGATGAATTAGTCACCTCAAGGAGGTAGATATTAAGTAAAATCTAATATGTTAGTATTGCTTCGAATTTCTACTGTAACAAATTAATAATGAAGTAATTGGAGTAAATCATCCTCTTCTAACTCCCTACATGTCCTAACAAGTTGACCATTTATAACTCATTCTATTTAACTGAAACCCAAACTTTTAAATTTTTAGATGTGTCATTTGATGCAAATGCATAATACATCTTAATATCATTAAACATCACTTTTATATATCCACTATATAATTAATATAATTCTTTTACTTTTGTTTTCCTTTTGTTGATTACATTGTCACCGATCTTATCAAATTGATACAACCTATAAGGTTGGTATAAACTAAATAAGGAGAAAAAAAGAACTTAGCCCATCTCCCCTTAATCTAATTTAAGAGCTCGTTAATCTTGTCCAGATACCTCCAAAATTTACATACTTCAAAATATTATGTTTGGTTTACAAGATAGTAATGCGATGTAAAAATAAATCTTGCATGTAGAGCAAAAGGGCATGTGATGAATCAAAGATTTACGGTAGATTTTCGAAAAAAGTTTAAAATATCTAAATCAAATATCCAATGTCATTTTTTCCTCCGTTAACCTGACATGCATGTATCATAGGATTTCTGAATTCTATGTAATGAAAAAAATATAAATTAAAGCATGGTGGACCATTTTCGATATATTTTTTTTTTCGAAGATCCATACACACTGACACACGTAATAGGAATATTACTTTAGTAAATTTCACTATTAGTTAATAAGATAATTTGGAATACTTACCGTTGTTTGATCAGCAAGCCTGAAATATATTTTTCAATAAATTTGAGATCTCTATCATCTCCATGGTCAGAAACATTGAACAAGATCTTTCAATTGCAAGACGATAGAACCATAATGGAACATTAGCGTATGACGACAAGAACTTTCATTTGAAAAATCAGTCTACCTACGGAAAGCAAAATCTTGCATTACATAATCCTAATTAGTCTACTAGGATTTTCAAACAAATTTGTCTACTTTAACTGAAGGTTATGACACAGGCTAAAAGAAAAAGAAACTAACAACAATTCCCATTCTAGTACACTACAATGAACATACTCAACCGGAATATATAATCTTAGAATCTAGGGTCTCATTCTGAGATTCATTATAGTATAACTTACCGGTCACAACTGAAAACTGAAAGGCATAATATATCGATGATTTTCTAAAGCTAAATTACTAAATATCAAAATACTTAATAGATGGGTTGGCAATACGTGTATTCTTATTTTTAGCAGAATGAACTTAATGCATCAAATGATGACAAAAGACCACTCATTCATTCCAATTATGTGTGGTGAAGAGAATAAATTACAGTGATTGAATGAACGCTCTAGATGAGAGAGATTTTATTATTTAAGGAATTATTCCCTAGGGATTCGACTTATATATGACAATTTACCATCTAAGTACAACTCTGCTATATTTATAAGGATGGATTAAATGGAACCCAAGTCTTACTGTGGTAGGCTACTTGTCGAATTTTAAAATAAGATGATCCAATTCGGAAGTTAAGTCGGATGGAGCATCTGGATGATGTGGCTAGAATATTAACTCGGTCGCCATGTCCTGGAGGGGGAGGGTATGATGAACCGTTTCTATATTGACCAAATCGTTAGAAGGTCTCTGATCAACGTTACCTACAGACAGCGACTGAGTTTTCTCGGTCCCTGGCACCCCAATATTCGAGACAGATCTCACGAATATATAAGGAGAAGAATAATAGCAAAATAATAAAATGAATGAAGAGTGAGTACAATGACGTACCCTAATCCAAGAGGCGTCCTCTTGTAGACCGGTGAGCTTGTCGTAACGCTGATCGAGTCGTCGTGATCCGGAAGGGAAGATGAATGTGAGCCACTAGTGGACTCTGACAACACCGAACTAAGGCAATGGCATGGAGCTGGAGATGATAGCACAGAACTGGATGTGGCATGGACCCGGAGGCGGTGTCAAGGAGTCGGATGTAACAGCGACATGCATGCTGGGAGATGACAGCGGCACGCAGATCGGAATATGACAGCGATATGTAGACCAGAATATGTCGATGGCACGTAGACCGGGATATGACAACGATATGAAAGCCTAGAACAGCAGCGGCTCAAAGGCTGGAGATGAACTAGATCAGAAGAGCCGAGCGGGATGCTAGATGGTCAGAACACAAGCTGCATTAAACACGGATCTAATATGAAGGCAAGGGCGTCGGCAAGCCAGATCCATTGACAGAGATGCCTGTTGGTCGGATTCGGCGGCGAGGACATAGGCAGTGACACCAGTAGCAGGCATCGACGGTTGGTGATTGCTCACCGGTGCTGTGGAGCGAGAGAGAGGCGGTGCTGTGGCATTGGGATGGAGAGGGATAGAGGGATGTCGGCGCATGAAATGTTGATGCGTGGGCTGCTGGTAGCGACGATGGCCCTGTGAGGTCGACGAAGGTTGTGGGTTGGCCGGTGGCTGTCGCTGGAGACAGAGGCGTCTCGCGGGAGAGAAAAGAGGAGGCTGTCACTAGAGCAGGGATGGAGCCTGGCAACAGTGAGCGACGACCTCTGAATGGAGAGAGAGGTCGGAGGTGGTAGGGATGAAGTGGATGGCCAGAGGTGGAAGGAGATAGCGTTCAGTGGAGGAAGAGTAGATGGTCGGAGCTTATTGACTAGAGATGGAGCGATGGAGATGGACAAGGAAGGAGATGACATTGATGAAGAAAAAAGGTGGAAGTGAGATTGCGGCGTGTGATGGTGGTGGAGGTGACATTCCCCAACGTCTTTGATAAGAAAAATAGAGGAGTGAGGACACGAGGAGGATAAAAAAAATAAGTTTTTCACACACATTGATCATTACATATCATATTTATAGACTAATACATCACATATTAAAAAAACTCACTAACATCACAACATTAACCACTATCCTCTACCACTAACTCAATTTATCAACTCATTGACCACTAACACTATATTACAACCATTACCTTATTATTTCTCTCTACTAATTCAATTAAAACATATTCATTAACATAGTAATTTTATCAACAGTCTCTGTGGTGGAGGCAGCAGAAACCAAGACCTCCCCCTCTATTTTCGCGTGAATAGCCCCATAGATATATTAGTATCATAGGGATTCAATGTGTCTTATTTAATTTAGTTTAAAATAGGGATTTAGCCATGGTTTACTTGGGAGAAGCAATCCTCTTATTGTAAATTGTTTGCAAATCTATTCGATACCTGGAAAGGTGCGTGAGGCCGGAGGATCAATTCCCTCTTTTGCACACGTGAATTTGCCATTGAAAATTTGATATTTCTGTGTTGTTAAGTTCTGCAATGCTTGATTTGTTATAATTTATAGAATTCTGAAATTTGTTACAAATTCAAATGGACTTTGATATTTCCAACCATCGTAAATTATCATGCACGTAAATTACCCACACTTATTATTTCAATTTTTCAATCAAATAAAATAACTATATATTTACCCTTTTAAATTATTATTCAAATTATTCGCTTGTGATTGGAGAAGTATATTTGACCATAAAATAAAAAATATCTAATCGAATGCTATCAACATTGGTTTGACTGCTCTAATCAAGCAAATCCTATTAATTAATGTGGAGTATTTTACTAAAAGACGCACTATTTCTCAAAAGTGCATCGTATTTTTATATTTTTGTTTTTTTTCTTCCAAAATACTCTTCTTATTAAAAAATATTAAAAAAATACATTTTCTGCCATTCGATCTGGCCATCCACACGGTAGCGGCCGCACAGCCCGACAGTCTACGTGGCCAGGCGACTCGTGCCTATCCAGTGGTCGGCTGGTCCATCTGGTTGTGTGTCTCAGTGCAATCGACCTTTGACTAAGATTGACAAAGTTGATCAGTTCGAATTAACTCGAGTTGAAATTTCAATACTTGCTCAATATGCAGTACGAGTTTTAGTAAGACTAAACAATAATGAGACTAAATAATAAATGTTCTAGCGGGGTTAGTTAGACAGCGAAAGATTTAGTTAAGAATTAGGTAAAACGGAGCTAGGAGGTGGAAAACTTAGTTAGCGGGGTTAGTTAGACAGCGAAAGATTTAGTTAAGAATTAGGTAAAGCGGAGCTAGGAGGTGGAAAATTTAGTTGAGAACTAGACAATAGAAATTTTAGTGGGACTTGGCGGTAGAAAACTTAGTTCGGAACTAGGTAATAAAAGTTATAGTGGGACCAGGCGGTGAAAGATTTAATTGAGAATTAGGTAATGGAAGACTTAGTTAGGAATTAGGTAATAGAAATCCTAACAGGGTAGGCGGTGAAAGACCTAGTTGAGAACTAAGCAATAAAAGTCCTAATTAAAAACTAGATAATGGAAGTTCTAGCAGGGATAAGCGGTAGAAGACTTAATTGGGAACTAGGCAAACCTAGTTGGGAATTAAGTTAAGTCCAAAGTGGATCAGCTGAACACTTGACATGAGATGAAAAGTTCAAGTGGGTCACGGTTGATCGAACAATTGACGGTCAAAAGTCTAACAAGTTGACATGAAATGAAGAAGTTTTGACAGAGTAAACTTCCAAATGTCATAACTTTTTACTTAGATATCATAACAAGATGATTTTTGTTGTGCAACGGAGTCCGTTTAGAGATCTATGTTTGTCAAATTCAAGTATTAGTCATTGATCGATTTAATCAGTCCATTGATGACTTTAGAGACCAAATAGAAGCAAGTTGATTCAGTTGCTAGACTCAACTAATGTAATCAATCAATTGATGATTTAATTAGTCGACTAGTGACTTTAGAACTTGAAAATAAGCGAGTCAAATTCGCTTGATTTAATTTGACTGATGGAATCGATTGATGGTTCATATCAGTTGACTGATGTCAAATTAAAGAGAATGGAAGTGAGTGGGACTCGCTTGTTCTATTCGACTGATAAGTTCAGTCGACTGATGTGAGACATTAGTCAACTGATGTCAAATTAAAGAGCATAGAAACGAGTGAGACTCACATGCTATGTTCGACTAATGCTCACCGTCGATATTTACTAAAGCTGATAGGCTTATTTATATAAGTTGTTTAAACAATGATGGAAAGATTAAATATAACATATAATTTATAAGCATATTAATAAATATAACAGATTTGGAAGTATTATTATTTTTGCTATTTGATTCATGTGATCTTGATTATGATGTTGATCTTTATTATGATGTCAAATATAATAAATCTCAATTGATTGAAATCAATTTGAGATTATTTTTCACTAATGTCATTACCCCCTGACAAATTTAATAGGAGTGTCTGAACGTTGAGTTTGAGTGCTAACTTGGTGAAACGTTGTCTGGAAATGATTTGGTAAATATATCAGTAATTTGATCCTCAGTAGAGATGTAAAAAACTGAAAGTTGTCGAGTCGTCATACGCTCATGAACAAAATAAAAATCAATTTCTACATGTTTGGTACGAGCATGAAAAACCGGATCTGTCGCAAGATAAGTTGTTCCAATATTATTATACCAGATTTTAGGCGTAGCAGTTGGAAAAAAGTATAATTCCGAAAGAAAATATTGTAGCCAAATAATTTCTGATGTCGCGTTAGCTATAGATTTATATTCAGCTTCAGTACTTGAGTGAAAGATTATAGGTTGCTTCTTTGAAAGCCAAGAAATATAGCATAAACACTAGTAGAACGTCTATCTTCGGGAGATCCATCCCAATCTGCATCACTGTAGGCAATCAACTCTTGTGAGGACTGACGATACAAAAGAAGACCATGTAGAATAGTGTCTTTGAGATATCGAAGAATTCTCTTAATACCTTCTTAATGATGTTCAATAGGAGTATACATAAATTGACAGACACGATTCACAATGAAAGCAATATCGGATCGTGTAATGGTGATATATTGTAGGACACCAACAATGCTTCGGTAGATCTGGGGGTCAGACATTAAAGAGGATGATGAATGTGCAATGAAACCACCTTCAATGATCGATGTGGAGATAGGACTTGCACCATCTATTTTAACTCGTTGTAGAAGTCAAGTAATATATGTTGGTGCAGCGAGGACCGACAAGGGGGGGTGAATTGCCTGGAATCAAAAATTATACCCTCCTCAAACTTTCAACTCTAAAATAAAAGCAACACTAACAATTAAAGTAGTTAACAGAAAAGAAAAGAGAGATGACTCAGCTATTTGACTTGGTTACAACCGAGATGATTGTTAATCCAAGGCGGTGGAAAGGCGCACTAAAAGAGTCTCCTTCTTTGAAGGTGGAGAAGCCTTTTACACTTTAAGAGCACAGAGGTTGCTTGAAAAGCAATTACAGAGTTGATACTTTTTTCGTTGTTGTCTGAACAGCTATTCGAGACCCCTTTATATAGGGGTTCCAAGACTTATCAGATAACCTGATTTTCGGGATCAGGTTTTTGACTCGAGAGGGATCGGTCGACCGATCCCCAGGTTCGGTCGACCGAACCTGCTGTACCTGCCCAGCCTTCCATCCAGGTGCAGTCTCTCTGGATCGAGCTTGGGTTCGGTCGACCGATCCTTGTGTTCGGTCGACCGATCAGCCAACGGTCTCTCTGAGCTGGCCCGATCAGTACATTCGACTAAGTCTTCTGGTTTATCTCAAGTTCGGTCGACCGATCAGAGGGTTCGGTCGACCGATCAGCCATTGGTTGCTGATGTGGCTGCTAATGTGTCTCCAACGGCTGGCTGCTAATGAAAGGGGTTCGGTCGACCGAACACTTGTCAAGTCAACATCCCGGTTGACTTGCTCTGGTTCGGCTTGCTTGGATGATTTCGGCCATCCGGAATAGGGCTCACCCGAACCCAATTCCCGGCATTCTCCTCGAGCAGTCTTCCATCCCGACTTTACGTCCCTCGAACGCCATGCACGTTCTTCACGCCCACCTGTGTACTCTTCCACAGCTCTCTCGTCCTTCGGACGCACCGAGCCCGTCGACTCCCTTCCCGTGTCATCCTTCTCGCTAGTTGCATCTTCCGCTCGACTACCTGCGCTCCTAAGTTCCTGCACACTTAGAAACAGGGATCAGACAAACAGGATCTAACCTAAACTTGGTTGATCACATCAAAACTACCACGAGGTCCAACAATCTCCCCTTTTTTGATGTGCATCAACTCAAGTTTAAGTTAGGGTAAAAACAAACAAATAGTAATTTTAAGAAAATTACTAAACTAATATTTTAAGAACAAAACATGATAGAATTTGCAACATAAGTTAGAAGGGAAAAAATATTAAAAGTTTAATTTTTCCTAACTCCCCCTAAACCCACCAAAACTTGTTACTAAACTCTCTCCCTTTGATCACAGCAAAAACGAGGTAAAAATAATTTTCTAAATTATTTTGAAAAATTTTCTAAGTGAAAATATTATTTTTAAAAACAACTTAGCTTAGATAATTTTATTAAATCTAATTTCAGAAAAGATCTTTAAAAAAATGAGAATTTTTCTAAGTAAAAAAAATAATTTTTGGAGAATTTCTAAGGAAATGTTTAAAAACTTTTCAAAGCATTATTTAATTCTAATTTTAATGCTTTTATCAGAAAGTTAATTAAACATTTTATTTCGATATTTTGACTTCCAAGTCGTGGCAAGACACTAGACCTTCTTGGTTATTGGAGCAACAACCACTTCCTTAGACAAAGCTTCCATAAAGAAACTCATTGTTTAATTTTCTCACTGTAAGCTCTTAACAAAAAAATTTAAACTAGCAAGGATTTTGGAATCCAGTATAGATTCCTTCATACTGGGTTATTTAGAAATTTAGGGGGTACATAATTTCTGGGAACTTTCCTAAGTTGTCTCTAATTTTTTCTTATATACCAATTTAATTTTCCGTAGACCTTAATTTTTGATTTTTGAAATCGATTTGGTCTTAAGCATTCATTTTCAGTTTTCAATTTTTCAAGTTCTAAATTTAATTTCTCATTTTCTAAGTTCAAATTCTTTAACAGCGTTTTCAAGTTGGCAATTTCTTTTTCTGATTTGACTAAGTCTTTAGTAAGCACTTTGATTAACTTAAAAGACTAAGAGGGATTGAGATTACGTACCTTACTTACCTCACTTGGTGAAGCTCCCCCTTCGTCGTAGCTTTCTTCTTCTGATTCTCCCCCTTGATCAATGCTCATCTTTGAGTCTGAGTCTCCTCCGAAGAGATGGTTGGCCACCAATGCTAGTCCCGAGAAAGCTTCGGCTTCTAACTCGGAGGATGAAGAATCATCCCATGAGGCCTTCAGGCTCTTGCGTGTAGAGGACGTCGATTTTTTAGGCTTCTCTTTGTTCTTTTTCTTCAGTTTGGGGCAATCATCCTTGATGTGCCCTTCCTCGTTGCAGTTGTAGCATCGTACCACCCTTCTGTTGCATTGATGCTTCCTCGACTGCGATTTAAATTTGTTAGATTTAAAAAATTTATTAAAACGTCTTACCAGTAGCGCCGGTTCGGTTTCGTCGATCGATGCTTCGGAGTCGAGATCATCTTTTTTGGCTTGTAGGGCAATGTTGAGGTTCGACTTCTCTACTGGTTTCTCTGCAAGTCGAGACTCGTGAAGTTCGAAGGTAGAGAATAAGTTTTATAAACTACTTACCTCAAAGTCCTTAGAGATGTAGTATGCATCTACTAAGGACGCCCATTCAGGAGTTCTGGGGAAGGCGTTGAGCGCGTATCGGATGGAATCTCGGTTTGTTACCGTTTCGCTGAGATTCGTCAGTTGCGTTGTTAGCTCCTTGATTCTCACTTGGAGTTGTGCTACCTTCTCGCCATTGTTCATCCGAAGGTTCGTTAGTTGTGTCCGAAGGATGTCGCGCCTCGCTAGCTTTGCTTCCGAGGTACCCTCGTGGAGCTCTAGGAATTTATCCCAGAGGTCTTTTGCGGAGTTTTAGCTTCCGATCCGAATTACCTCCTGGGGCGGAAGAACACTGAGTAAGTGGAACTCAGCCTTTTCGTTAGCGACGAAATCAGCCTGCTCCTTCTTCATCTATTGGTTTTCTTCTTTGTCTTTTGGAACTGCAAAACCATATTTCATTGTAATAAGAATGTCAAAATCTGTGTTAAAGAATACCTCCATTTTTCGCTTCCATGTAGCGAAATCTCCGTCAAACTTCGGGGGATGAATGTTCGCGTTGGCCATTGTTCTGATCTTTGTGCTTCAGACGGCAGTTAGTCTTTCTGAGGCTATTGGGCTCTGATACCACTTGTTGGTGCAGCGGGGACCGACAAGAGGGGGGTGAATTGCCTGCAATCAAAACTTATACCCTCCTTAAACTTTCAACTCTAAAATAAAAGCAACACTAACAATTAAAGTAGTTAATATAAAAGAAAAGAGAGATGACTCAGCTATTTGACTTGGTTACAACCGAGACGGTTGTTAATCCAAGGCGGTGGAAAGGCGCACTAAAAGAGTCTCCTTATTTGAAGGCGGAGAAGCATTTTACACTTTAAGAGCACAGAGGTTGCTTGAAAAGAAATTACAGAGTTGATACTTTTTTCGTTGTTGTCTGAACAGCTATTCGAGACCCCTTTATATAGGGGTTCCAAGACTTATCAGATAACCTGATTTTCGGGATCAGGTTTTTGACTCGAGAGGGATCGGTCGACCGATCCCCAGGTTTCGTCGACTGAACCTGCTGTACCTGCCCAGCCTTCCGTCCAGGTGCAATCTCTCTGGATCAAGCTTGGGTTTGGTTAACCGATCCTTGTGTTCGATCGACCAATCAGCCAACAGTGTCTCTAAGCTGGCCCGATCAGTACATTCGACTAAGTCTTCTGGTTTGTCTCAGGTTCGGTCGACCGATCAGAGGGTTCGGTCGACCAATCAGCCATTGGTTGCTGACGTGGCTGCTGTTGTGTCTCCAACGGCTCGCTGCTGATGAAAAGGGGTTCGGTCGACCGATCAGAGGGTTCGATCGACCGAACACTTGTCAAATCAACATCCCGGTTGACTTGCTCTGGTACGACTTGCTTGGGTGATTTCGGTCATCCGGAATAGGGCTCACCCGAACCCAGTTCCCGACCTTCTCCTTGAGTAGTCTTCCGTCCCGGCTTTACGTCCCTTGAACGTCGCGCACGTTCTTCACGCCCACCGGTGTACTCTTCCGCAGCTCTCTCGTCCTTCGGGCGCACCGATCCCATCGGCTCCCTTCCCGTGTTGTCCTTCTCACTAACTGCGTCTTTCGCTCGACTTCCTGTGCTCCTAAGTTCTTGTACACTTAGACACAGGGATCAAACAAACAGGACCTAACCTAAACTTGGTTGATCACATCAAAACTACCACGGGGTCTAACAATATATTTACTCTGAGAGAGAAGACAACCTTCCGAATGTGAGAGAAATTCTATGCCAAGGAAAAATCGAGCATTGCCAAGATCCCGAATAGGAAACTCCTAATGAAGAAGATGGAGTAAAGTAGTAATGTCGTTTTATCACTATCAGTTATTAATATATCATCCACGTAAATTAGAATAAATATTGAAAACTCCTCATTACATTTATAGAATAATGAAAAGTCAGTTTTTGAGTCAAAAAATCCCTGAGTATAAATCCATGTATTTAGATGATGAAACCATGCACGAGGTGCTTGCCGAAGACCATATATAGATTTCTGAAGTTGACATACATGTGTTGGAAGTTGAGGGTGGATGAATCCTGGTGGTTGCTCCATATAAACAGTTTCTTCAAGGTATCCATGAAGGAAAGCATTGGAAACATCTAATTGTTGTATCGGCCAATTGGAGCTAACAGTTATAGATGTAGCAATCTGATAGTTGTAGGGATGTAAACGAGCCGAACTGAGCTGAACAGTTTTAGGCTCGAGCTCGGCTCGTTTAAGTTATATCCGGGCTCGAGCTCGGCTCGAGCTTGAATCGAGCTTTTATCACAAGGCTCGAGCTCGGCTCGTTTTAGAATTATCAAACTCGCGAACAGTTCGAGCTCGGCTCGTTATTAGCTCGATTATCAAAGTTAACGAGCCTAACTCGTTAAGCGAACTCAAACTCATTTTCGGACTCATTTAGAGCTCGTTTGTGGCTCATTTTAAAGCTCATTTTAAGGCTCATTTTAGAGCTCATTTTTTGGCTCATTTTAAATCTCATTTTAAGGCTCGTTTTTTGGCTCGTTTTAGAGCTTGTTTTTTGCTCGGTTTAAGGCTCGTTTTTTTGGCTCGCGAGCCTATAAACGAACATGTTCGTGAGATCACGAGCTGAATATCCTTAAGCTCGAGCTCGGCTCGATAAAACTATCGAGCTCGAAATCGAGCTCGAGCTTAGCTCGATAAGATAAACGAACGAACTCGAGCGAGCTTTTTACCGAATCGAGCTCCGAATAGCTCGCGAACCATTTGGTTCATTTACATCCCTAGATAGTTGTAATTTTGATGACTGGACTAAAAGTATCATTGAAGTCATACCTGATTGTTGATTAAAGTCTTTAGCAACAAGGTAAGCTTTGTAACATTCAATAGATCTATCTGCACGATACTTAATTTGATAAACCCATTTAGATCCCATAATATTCATAGATGGAGTATGAGGAACTAAGCTCCAGGTTATATTGCGAAGAAGAGCATCAAATTCTATAATCATGGCAGCATGCCGATTTGGATCTTTGACCGCCTGTTTAAAGCTAGAAGGTTCAATAAAATTTGAAGAAGCAATAAGAGCACATGAAAAAGGATAATGAGTGGAAACTAGTTGACATCGTGCATAAATATCGCTTAGAGGAAGCATTCGCCAAGGAGTATCATCATCAGAGCTACTCGAAGATGAGTGGTTAGACGGATGAGAATCAGAACTAAAGAGTGGATCATCACTAACCGCTAAGTCTACAGGAATATGTGGAGATGGAGGAGGACCCAAGATATTGTTAGGACCAAAAGTAACTAGAGGGGGGGGTGAATAGCTCTTCGCGTGCCCGTTGCTCGGCGTTGCTTGTTTCTTCGAAGATGTGCAGCGGAAAATACAGAAACAACTCACACAACGCTAACACGGTTGGTTTACTTGGTATCCACCTCACAAGAGGTGACTAGTCCAAGGATCCACACCACGCACGCACCCTCCACTATGAAACACTCCTTTTCGGTAACTATCGAGGGCGGAGAAGCCCTACAAGACTCTCGATACAAGAAGAAGGAAAGGGAAACAAAATACAAGCACAAAGCTTACAATGAATGCAGAAAACCCTAACCCTAGCTTCTCTTCTTGCCTTTGATCCGCCTCTTGACTCGGAGAGCTTCCAAGAACCTTCAAGAACTGGCGATCACGAGCTTTGAGAGTGCTGTGGAGGAGCTGGCGAAGATCTGAGATGAAACGGTGAAGAGATGCCGCAGCCATCGCACGCCTGCAGCTATAAATGACGCCAACGGTCGGATCCCGATCGATTCGAATGTTCCCAATCGATCGGGGAGGCTTTGGATCGATCCATGGATCGATCCAGAGCGCCTCTGTGCTCTGGGAAAAACGCCTGGATCGATCCACGGATCGATCCAGCGCTTATCGAGCGAGTCCCAATCGATCCACCGATCGATTGAGATCCTGGATCGATCCACTGATCGATCCAGCTTCTGGATCGATCCACTGATCGATCCAGCTTCTGGATCGATCCCCTGATCGATCCAGCACTTGGTTTTTGTCCAAAACCAAGTTCCAAGACTCCCAAACCAACATCCGGTCAACCTTGACCTGTTGGTACATCATGCCTAGCATCTGGTCACTCCCTTGACCTGCCAGGACTTCCCACCAAGTGTCCGGTCAATCCTTTTGACCCACTTGGACTTTTCTCGTCGTGCCAAGTATCCGGTCACTTCCTTGACCTACTTGGACTTCCACCAGATGTCTGATCAATCCCTGATCCATCTAGATTTTCCCTTGCCTGGCTTCACTCACCAGGGCTTCTACCTAGCTTCACTCACTAGGGTTTTCCATCTGCCTGGCTTCACTCACCAGGACTTTCATACTGCCTAGCTTCACTCACTAGGACTTTCACCTGGCTTCACTCACCAGGGCTTCCACCTAGCTTCACTCACTAGGGTTTTCCATCTGCCTGGCTTCACTCACCAGGACTTTCATACTGCCTAGCTTCACTCACTAGGACTTTCACCTGGCTTCACTCACCTGGACTTTCATACTGCCTAGCTTCACTCACTAGGACTTTCACCTGGCTTCACTCACCAGGATTTTCCTTCTGCCTGGCTTCACTCACCAGGACTTTCATTCTGCCTAGCTTCACTCACTAGGACTTCCTTCTGCCTAACATCCCAGTTAGGACTTCCCAGACAAGTATCCAGTCATCCTTGACCTACTTGACTCTTCTTCAATCAACTTCTTATTGTCAAACATCTAAACTCAAACCAAGACTCAGCTTGGTCACCCAGGTCAACCTTGACCTGAGGGATGTTGCACCAACAATCTCCCCCTTTTTGATGTTTGACAATACCACAATAGCACTTACAATACCACATGTAAGTTAGGCTAATCCTATAGCCTCAATCTTCATGCCACTAGGTAATGAACATATAAATTAAGCTCTTCATTCTCCCCCTACGAGGGCACACTCCCTCTAGGTAATGAAAGCCTAACTTACACCCATTCATAGGTCCTTTCATTCTCCCCCTATTGGCACACATCAACCCATCTTTGGGCACACATCAACCCATGCCCCAATTTTGGGTACACATCAACCCATGCCCCAATTTTGGGTACACATCAACAAATCCATTTGTTGACGACTCTCCTCTGAAGAGTTACTCATCATTGTTCACAACATCACTCGTCGTGATCAACACGATAATGAAGGTCTCATACCCTTCATTTATCCTTAACTTCTCCCTCAATATAGACAAATACCCAACCTTGAGCATTATCTAACCACTTGAGTTCCCACTTGAAATAATGAGGATATCCACTCCCCATTTCAAGTTCAAAAGCTCATACATGAGCATTTTCTTTAAAGAAGGTTAACCACCTTCCAAGGTTCATGAAAAATAATTTTCATGTCTTTAAAGAGTCCCTCCCCTTAAAGACATGGTGGTAACTTCTGTCATTGCACCAACAATGACTTGGAATCCCTAAATCTTTAGGAAACCCAAATTTAGAAGTTTTGAGGTTCAAAAACTCAAAATTTGAAACAAACCTCAACCTAAACTTCAATGAAGCCTTCCTTAACCAATCCATCCTTGTTTTCACATGAAAACACCCTTTGTATGTATACAAATGTATTTTAAGGGTTTGGAATGGTTACCTAGACTCAAAGAGGTTCAAAGATGCTACAATCAGGCCTTCCCAGCCAAAATCAGTAACTTGGATCGATTGGAGTTGGGTTCCAATCGATTGAACCTTTCTGAATCGATCAGCTGATCGATTCAGACTACCTGGATCGATCGGCTGATCGATCCAGCGAGCTTCTGCTCGCGGGAGACTTGCCTTCTGAATCGATCCACGGATCGATTCAGGCACTCCAATCGATCCATGGATCGATCGGAGCTCTGATAGTTGCTGAAATTCCATTTCAGTCAACTTCAGAAACCCCTAGAAAATTCTACAAAAATTCAAAAATCATGAAATTTCGTGTAGACATTATGTAGGGCATACTTAATCATGGAAAAATAGTTTTCTATGAAAATACATCATATTTTCAAAGATTGACACAAACTTGAAAACTTGCAAAAACTTTAGTGTTTTTTCTTCAAGTTTGTGTTTAACTATTCAATGGTGATTGCTATCAAAAGATAGCCTTCACCAAGGTTTTCCAAAAACATTTTTAAAAACATTTTCAAAACCAATATCTCATCATGTTCCTTGGGCATAATGCACATGACTTGTACATTAGCTTTCCCAATGATGGGAAAACACATAACTATGTGTTTTGATGAACCTAAAAACTCAAAAGAATGCACTAAATCAACATGTTGAGTTTTGTTCATCATCCTAACATCTCACTTGTATCTAATGTGCACTAATCACATACAAGTCACCTTATAGTCTTTGTGAGATGTAGATTTTGGTTTTTGCCCTAATCTAGGGATCATGCATATCTATCTAGGCATTTTAGAAATATTAGACATCCACCTAGAATGTCACTTGTTAATAAGGGTTGTTAAATGCCATTTGTCCTTAATTACAAGGGAATTAAACTAATGCATGATAATGTTATGGCATACATCAAAATAAAATAACTTTCAAAAGAAAGATTCCTATAATTACATGATGTATGAATGTCATTATATGGTATTTTTGGATTTTTCATAATAAAACATGAATGCAAAAATAGACATAATGTCATGGCATATGATGGGCAAACAATCATGGCAAGGTTTAGCATAAATAAAATATACCTAGATTAACTATCTAAGTATCCTTAAAATCTTAGCTAAACTTACGACTTAAACCTAGATTGCCCTAAAGTGCTTCAAGAAAATGCCAACACCTAAATTGGCATTTCTAATTTCCTTGATTAATGTATGCCAATTGAAAATAAATATGTCCTCAAATGTTGGCATATTCCATTTTTCCACAAGAGTAGCACTTTTAAATTAAGGCTTAGTTTGCCTTTAATTTCCTAAGAACATACCAAAATCCCAACTTGGTAGTTCTTATGTTTTCTCAAATTTGTGCCACTTTAAAATAAAATCAATACTTCTCCAATTTGGCACATTTTACTCTTTCAAGGAGTAAATAATAATTCCATTTCATTTTCAAAGGTTAACAAAAACCTTGAAAATGCTCCTTGAGTGTCAATTTCCTCAAAGTTGGGTTAACTACCCTTCTAATCGGAGTTGACACTCTCTAACCCATCTATGGGGTAGAGAAGATGCTCCTAGGAACCCAACACCTATTGGTGCTCCTTGGATGCTCTAGGTACTCACTAGGGATAACTTCCCTAGATACCTTCCTAGTGACCTTGTTGGGCTTCTTAGAAGCCTTGGTCACATTTTCTAGGTCAACTCTAGGGATAGCCTCCCTTGTAACCTTGTTCGTGACTTTCTTAGACTTCTTAGAAGTCTTAGTCATTTTGGTTGCAAAGATACTTCTAGGGATATCTTCCCTTGTATCCTTGACTTGACCTCTAGACTTAGGATTCGTTCCATAGCTATATGGAACCCTATGATAACTAGGCACATCCTTCTTAGCTTTTGGTTTGTATCTCAAACCTTTATGGCCATTGGATGGCTTTGATTTTCCTAAACATAAGTTATGCTCACTTTGCCCTAATAGGATATTTTCCATCATTTTTAGGGTCTTCTCCATTTTATCAAGTCTTGACCTCAAGACTTGATTTTCTCTCACTAAGTCCTTAGTATTTGATCCATGAGCATTTTTGTTTCTAGGCTTGTATCTTAAATCCTTAGAGTTATCGCCTAGGTTTTTACCTACATTCCTAGCCTTAGGGATAGTAGTTTTGGCATGTAGGGCCACATGCTTTTCCTTAAAGCCCTCATGCCTCCTATTCTTATGGTAAATCGCATTAAAATGATAAAAATTTGACCTAGCATGCTTTTTACCATAACGTAAAGGGGTAGGCTCAATAAATGTTACCTTCTTCTTTACCTTGGAGACTCCCCCTTGACTAGTGCCTCCTTGAGCCTTGACCATCTTCTTCCCCTTGGGGCATTGACTTCGGTAATGCCCTTTTTGTTGACACAAGAAGCACACAATGTGCTCCTTGCTCTTCTTTGTCCCGGGGGTGGTCTCCTTGGGCTTCTCCTTGTCCTTTTGTGTCACTTGACCCTTCTTCTTGGCCAAGTTGGGACACTTGCTCTTGTAGTGCCCACTTTCCCTACACTCAAAACATATTATATGATTTTTATTATTAATTGAAATATTTATACCTTTGCTTGTAGGGGTGGCATCTTTTTCTTTGGATCCGGAGGTAGAAGCTTCCTCTTGATCGAACCTTGATTCTCCTCCATTTGATTTTTCTTGACTTGTGGAGGTAGAATCTACTTCCTCCTCTTCGTCTCTTGACCCGGATGTAGAAGCTTCTCCTTCTTCTTGATCCGGCGTCACCAAGGATTGCTCCCCCTCAATCCTAGAGGTGGAGGCTTCATCATCTTGAATATGAAACAAGGAGTATTCTCCCTCCTTGTTCCCTTCGTTGCATTCTCTTGAGGATGAAGCTTCTTGGATTTCCTCTTCTTCGGAGGTTGAGCATCTCTCAACCTCGGAGTCCTCCTCTTGGTCTTGCTCCAAAGAGTCACCCTCTCTGGATTCTTTTTGCTCTTGTACAGTGGAGGGGATCTCTTCATGAAGCTTGGCCAATTTGCTCCATAGTTCCTTTGCATCTTCAAATTCTCCAATTTTGCAAAGGATGGTGCTTGGCAATAAATTGACCAAAAGCTTGGTCACTTTGTCATTGGCCTCGCACCTTTGGACTTGCTCTTGGCTCCACTTGCTCCTTTTGAGTACTTTGCCCTTGGAATTTGTGGGAGCTTCAAAACCTTCCATGAGAGCAAACCATTGCTCTATCTCTATCATAAGAAAATTTTCGATTCTTGATTTCCAAGAATCGAAGCTTGTAGATGAATATGGTGGAGCCACCCTTGTGTCAAATCCAAGTCCATCTTGGAATTGCATCTTGAAGTTGAGCTTGATAAAATCTTGAACTTGAAGAATTTGCTCCAACTTCTTCACCCCTCTAGCTTTTCTTGTTATGCTTGACCCTTCCGGCGATGATTTCGGTGAAGAGCGGCCTCGCTCTGATACCACTTGTTAGGACCAAAAGTAGCTAGAGGGGGGGTGAATAGCTCTTCGCGTGCCCGTTGCTCGGCGTTGCTTGTTTCTTCGAAGATGTGCAGCGGAAAATACAGAAACAACTCACACAACGCTAACACGGTTGGTTTACTTGGTATCCACCTCACAAGAGGTGACTAGTCCAAGGATCCACACCACGCACGCACCCTCCACTATGAAACACTCCTTTTCGGTAACTACCGAGGGCGGAGAAGCCCTACAAGACTCTCGGTACCAGAAGAAGGAAAGGGAAACAAAATACAAGCACAAAGCTTACAATGAATGCAGAAAACCCTAACCCTAGCTTC